>NC_056510.1:30255713-30271839 GCF_014905685.2 Nematolebias whitei
TTTTATTTATTTTTTTATTTTATTTAGCATCTGTAGGGATACACTATGGTAATTCCAATTTTCTGAGCCAATACGGACTTTCTATATATGTACAGCTCTGACCTTCCATAAAAAAATAAAAATAAAAAAATAAAAATTCTGATACAGATTTCTCTTAAAGAGCTATAATAAACAGAGTAAAAATTATCCATCAGTCCATTTCCCTTACCTTCTTTTCATTGTAGAACTGGGGCTCTTTTCCAAGTTTCACTTTGCAAGAAGCATTATTGCTAATCTTTTACACACACATATATATATATATATATATATATATATATATATATATATATATACATTTCTGTTACTTGGTTTTAATGTGCCAAATTTTTTTTGTCACACTCAAATTAATCATATGCCAATGTAGTTTAAAGTACAATATGTATTTATTTGTGCTGACAGGAGGAACGGCTGGCTCCTGCCCGCAGTCTGGCGGTTGTATTTTCAAGCATGGCGTTATCACCATCACTCCACAGGATCCTCGCTGCGCTACATCCCCCGTAGGGCAGTTCTCTACTGCCCTGGCAATGATGAACGAAAATTGAAGAAACTAGCCTTGCTGGATGTCGACTGTGTGGTGCTGGATTGTGAGGATGGTGTGGCTCTCACCAAAAAGGTAAAATAAACTCATTCATTTCTATGTGAAAACACAATTCACCGTTCGATTAAAAAAAAAGAAAGGAACACACATGAGCACTCACAGCTTTGTGACCCAGGCTGATTTTAATTTTATCTCCCTCCACCAAACAGGTGTTTGGTCTTAATCCCTGAAAAGAAAACTACGTAAGTGAGATGTTTAAAACAAGTACATTTCACCCCATTGTGGTTGAGAAAAAAGCTGTGGTTTCCCCCTCCATCAGTCCTTTAAAGCAAGGTGACCACTTCCCACTGGGTGAACAGTGGGAAAGCACCAGATGCAGCAGGTTAAAAGCATTCTCCTCCTACCCACTCAACCTCCTCATTGGCCCAGCTGAACTGCCCATGAAATTGTGATTGGAAAGTGGGATAAAGAAGGGGCTGGGGCAAAAAGTTAACCAACAAAGGTTTCTTAAGTCACGATAATAAAGATGATTGATATAGCTGGAGGCTGTTCCTGTAGGAGACAAAGACAATAAAATGATGGCCTGTGTGACTGACAGGCTGAAATTGTGACCCTGCAATGGTGTTAGTGGATGTTAGCTTTAGTCTTTATTATGCGTGAAAGAAGGGAGATGTGGAAAGGAATGCGTCACAGAAGACACTGTGCAATTTAGAAAAAATTTCAGAAGCTGGACTTCTGTCTAAAGTGTAACTCTACTTGATTCTCTAATCTGCCTACATATTATATTGCTGTATGTGTAACTGAGTTTGCAGGAAGTGATTGTATACTTTGAATATGACATGATTTGTTTCCCCTAGTTTATATGCATATATATATATATATATATATATATATATATCCTCTGTCTGCAATTAGCTGGTGAGTTGCACTTATCCGACTTATCCGCAGCGTATACGCTTTTACAATTTAAGTTAATAATCATATTTGTTACATGGAATTTCCATTCCTGTAAAATATCAAAAAATGTCTCTCAGCAGGTTATAACATCCAGCTGTAGCACTTTTGCTAATGCAAGTCAAAATACCAACAATCATTTCTGCTAAATAGAACTGTTCAACAATAGTTCTCTGCCTTATAATCCCAATGCTTTCTCCTATTTTCTGATGTCTTTATCAGCACTATACTGGACAAATGAAGGCATTTCACTGAATGTTTTTAATTCAATAACCTTAAGTAAAATGTGTTGTGATCTTAGACTTTTAATTCACTTGAAGTTTTTGGTGTTTTGCATTTTTGTGGTTATTAAAAAGTCCAATATGAATTATTTAAACCTGATTTAAATGTTGCTTTTCCTTTTGAATGATCATTGAGTTGTTTGTGAGTTCTGGAAATACCATTATGACAATTGTTTTAGATGTTACCTTTTTATTTAGTTTTATATTGTGTTATTTTGCTTTATGTATGAAACTTGATAAATTTGATTTTCAAAATATTTGTCCTTCATAAAAGTGTTGTGTTTTCTGTTAATGTGTTTATTTGTAGTAATTAAACCACCACAATAATTTTCACATCTTCTACTACTATATATTCATATTTTCTACTACCTGCCTGTCTGTCATTACTTTTGTGAGGTTATGAAAATGTATGCACATTTATATTTACCATAAGTGTATAATGTATTTTTTTAATACATCTCAAAATATGAAAATGTTGTGAAAAAGTTCAATTCGTTTTGTCAGTCATTTCAGAAAGTGAGACTCATTTATTACATAGATTCATTACACAGATTGAAATATTTCAAGCCTTTCTTTCCTGAAATTTTGATGAATATGGCTTACAGATAATGAAAACCCAAAGTTATGTGTCTCATAAAATGAGAAGATTGTGAAGAGGTCCAAAATTATAAACTCCTGGTGTCTCACCTTAATCAACTGCTTAACTCTCAAACATTAGCTACAAATGTTACATTCCTCAAGTCAAGCCACTCCTGAACCAGAGACATCAGAAGTGTCTTATCTGCTGAGGAGAGAAAGAACTGGACTGTTTCTCAGTGGTCCAATGTCCTCACTGACACTGAATGACACTCATCCTTCCTCTCCCTCCCTAGACTTATAAGGGTTCTTCAATTTTCTTCCAACAATTGGCACAAGGTTTATTAGTTGTTGTTTGTTTTTTTCCCCATCTTCCTGCATTTATTATATGTTTATTTTAGTGTTATTTCTCCATATTAAAAAAAAAAAAAAAAAAAAAATGTTTACTTTTTTCTTGCAAAACTTTAAAAAACAGTACCGGTTCTTTTATTTCAAATCACATGTAGAATTTGCTGGACATTCTTACTTCTTGCATGCAATCACTAAATTGTACAAGTGACAAAGATTTGCAGGAAGCTTTATAAACACACCCTGTGATGTATTTTTTAAGATGCATTCCAACTGATCTGAAAATGAATTAGAGATTTAACCGTTACAGTGCGAGTGTGTTTGTGCTGACGGTTTCTACCGTGTAAAACATTGCTGCAATTATATTCACCATGACAACCACACAGTCCGCACTGTGGGTTTGCCAATCCATGGAAGGCCTCAACAATGACTCAAAGTCTCGTAATGTACGTCTAATGGGAGAAAAGCACAGACTGAGCTTTCTAAATGTCATCCTGCAGCACTGTTTTTGTTGAAGGGCACAATGGACTTGGTGATCAGAAAATTTAGTCACTGAGTACACATGGATAAGCTTTAAATAGAGCTGCTGCTGACCACAACGTTTGACTGTGCTCCTTTCATTATCCTTCACCTTAAAAGAGAACAAGTATGTTTGTGCCAAAATAGTACATGGTAAAAATTAGTTTTCTGTTTCTCTTTAAACATTAGGAACGATTTGCTGTAATTCTCTGCCACTTTGACTTGAAAAACATTAGCTCTCTGCTTTGGAAGAGATGGTGACAGCTTAAGAGTTAGGGAGACGAGACAGGGAGTAAAGGGTAGGAGCCACCCAGAGTTTGCTAACTGTCACAATGGACCTGGAGGGGAGAGAAGAAGGAGGAGAGAGGGGAGGGCAGACAAGGCTGACTGCTCTAACACTCTTACACATATCATCATATCTGTATGATCAGTGGGGTGGAGGAATAGGGAGGGCAGGTTGAAACCCTGGAGCGGAACTGACGGCTACACCTGTCCTCTCTCCTCCTCTCTCCGTTGCCATCTTGTTCTCCATCGCCTGTCCCCCACACCTCCTCCCCCTTTTTATTGTCCTTAGGGTTAACATTGTTTATCTCTTCTCCCCCATGTTCTGTCTCTGTCTTTTAGTGCCCTTTGGTCCAGTATTCCTCCTGGTGTTTCGCTTTCTTCTTCTCTTTTCCCCACATGGGTCCCTCCATCCTCCGTGACTCCCCCCTGCCTCCTTGCCGCAGAGAGTCTTTCCTAATCCCTGGAAGTTTGAAACTAATGAAGTAACTGCTGAGCCGCTGCCACGGAGCTTGGTCCCAAACTATACTGTACTTCACACTCGATTTCCTCTCCAGATGGCATAGTGGCGCGGCCGACACAACAGGGAGCACCTCTCACACACCAGCGCGTGCATTCAAATGCACACAAGACAGGCAGGATGCAAACATGCACACGCATGATTGAATGTGTGAATGTCCGCGTGCGTCGGCGCTCACACATTGGCACAAAAACACAAATAGCAAAGAATAAACGAGAGGCTCAGGGGCATTCAACTCAGTGTGGACACATTTAAACCTACAGCACCCTGAACTGAAACACATCGCAGTGTTCACCTCTGGGTCTTCTGCATTTCCTCTGAGGCCTAAAACAACACAAATTAAGTCTGTTGAAGTGTGAAATGTGCCTCTTCTCTGGAGCGTCAGGCACTCAGCAGCCTCCAAAGCAGTTAAATCAGGAAGTGCACTTTTTAGCTGTACTAATTCAGATCTCTTGATGCTTCACCTTTCTGTAGGTTCTGAGTGTGTTTAATTGTGCCCTAGAGCGCAACTGCTGTGAAACAATTAGAGATCAACATTTTATTACAGTACTCTGTGTTTCGTCCCACAATCTGGATCGTTTTCATTCATTCTGCAGCTCAGTCAACCAAAACATTATGGTGCATAATACATCAGTGAATGTCCTGTTTCTACCCATCTGATCTGGTATAAATTACAGTATCAAGTTTTCTGGTTTCCAATATAAAATGACAGTTTTATGGGCCATTTTTAAGACAAAATGTTACATAACTTTCAACTAGTAACTTTTTGTTACTAATTTCAGAAACAGATACTGTCTAACTCTGAACGCTAGGAAACGCCTTGTAACTGCGACGTTCCTTCCCTCCACTGACTACATTGACGTTATTTACATGAACGTCCCTACAAGCACCCTGCAGATGTTGGACGCTGTCTATCATGGTGCACTAAGATTCATAACTGGCTGTAACTACTGTACCCACCACTGCACCCTGTATTCACTGGTTAACTGGTCATCAACTTCACGCAGATTCTCTCACTGGTACATTTTCATCTTTAAATCACTTCTTGGTCTGTCGCCTTCATTTATCTCCTCCTACATGTCTCTGCGTGAGTGCAGCTACAGCGTGCGCTCTCAGGACATTATTACATGCAGTGTCCCCTCAGTGCAGACTGAGCTAGGCAAAAGTTTCTTCTACTCTGCTCCTGTTTCTTGGAACAACTTGCAAAAAGATCTGAAGCTCTCAACCTTGACCTCTCTAAGAGGCTTTAAACATCTGTTAAGTTCCTGGGAAAACCAATGCATACATGTTACTGTTTTTAGTATTCTACATCGCCTTACAACCTAGATGTTTTTTTGCTACTTTTCCTTTTAATTACCATTTTATTTTCACTTGTTAAAAAACATAAATAAATATGTATGCATCCTTTATGATTGTCTGTTGTTGTCTTTGTTGTCCAGTGTTGTCATCACTCTTTGTTAAAATCAGGTCTATTGTGGAAATGAGTCCCCAAGACTCAGTGGAATTAACTTGTATAAATAAAGATTGAATGAATGAATAACTGAGACACAAAGTCAGTTCTCATTATTTTATATGTTTTTATGTAACCAAACATTTGCAGTATTTTGAAGTACTCTTGAATAATAGTTCCTACATATTTCTGAAAGCCTTTTAAAGTTTTTCAATAGACTGTGGCTGCTTTTTCACAAGTTTTCTCTCTAATACTTGGACCATTTTCAGGTCATTTTTGTTGTTTGTTTGTTAAACCCCTTAATTCTGAACTTTAACAATAATTTAGGCAAAGAAAAGCCCCTGAAGTCAAAGGATGAACTAGTGTTGTGTCAATGCATAACTTAGGAAATAACCTTTTTTAAATGGATAATCTGGATCTTTGTTACTAGCAGCTTGTCATAAAGCCAAAATTTGTTTTCACTTCTTACATGAATCTAACAAGAAATGGTTAAGTTGACCTTGACACAAAGATAGTATTCAGCACCATCGTGGCAATTCCCAAAGAGCTAAACTTGGCATATGGTATAATGATGCATCGCTCCTTTGTTAGATTTTTTTTTTCCCCCTTGGGGGGGGGGGTGGTATTTATTTCTTTAAATCATAACTTTTAAGCTAAGTCGTAGGCCCTACACTACTTTTTTGTCTTCCACTAGTCCACTTTTATCATTTTTTCACCACATGCTGTCAGAGTCAGAATACCTGGAGAACCATTGATCAAGACTGTTTTATATGACTGAATGGAAGCAAAATTTAAAGTAATCGGTGGTTAAAATTTTGCACACAGCACTTGAGTTAAATAGCAACTGAATGCATTGTCTAAAGCTCTTTTACAGTGAGACAAAAACATTTATTTTCAGTATCATGGTTTTGTCATTAAATATGCTCAGTTGCACCATTTACCAGCGGTCTGGCGATGGTCCTCTTATGCTTTCATCATAGGCAGTTGAGTGAAGAACAAATCACTGTGGAGTGGACAACATTATTACAGTCTATTACCTTTGTCTGATTGTCAGTCAGCATGAACCATGGCCTGCATGAACTGACTGACACCAGAGATTTTCAACTTAACATAAATTATGCAGCCAACTGTCAACTGCTACATGACCTCGATTCAGTGCTCAGTTCCACAGGACACTGACAACGCTGCTCTCCTTTTAAAGGTGGATTCAAATGAATAAATCCTTGACAGAAAGTGCTCATGGGAAATAACCTCTACTAACTGAGTTATGACTGATGAATGTTTCTATTTGGTGTGTATTAAGTGAATATATTTGCATTATACATGCATGTGTGTGTAAGCATACCTGTATGCTCGACATCTCACAGAACCCCAGAAACTTGAAAAAAACTGTCAGACTTTCAAGAATTGCAAACAATACAGTATAGGGCCTTTTCCACAGCTCCTCTTCAGCCTGGTTCGACTCGGTTCAACTCCACCCGGTTCAGTACACATTGTGTTTCCATAGCCCCTTTCAGTACCGGTTCCAGTAGGAAAGGCCCTTCTTTCGGACGACTGTATGTTCATATTCTCATTGTATCTTGGTGCAATGCCAATAAAGTTTTTTTCTGATTCTGATTCTGAAGGGTTCAAATTGATGTCACGCGCCTTACCAGCTGGTGGCGGTACTGAAAGGGGCTATGGAAACACAATGTTGCATACCAAGTAAAACTACAGCATTACAGTGGCCTCATCTTAAACATCTGGCTAGTAAAATGACTGCTTTGCAATACTGTGAAGTAGGTTTGCTCATTGGTTTTGACTGTCCTTCTGCTTTGGCTCCCTTAGCAGTTGTTGTTGGTGAAGAAAATGAACCTTTTGCTCAGAAAAGTGCTCTTGGTTGGAGTATTATTGGGGCAGCCAATCCTCATCTGGATCGGCATGGTAATCAAAGATTTGTACATAGAGTGGAGGTGAAAGAAATGCCAGCTTGAAGTTGGATTTCAGTGAAAGAAAACTAGAAGGACAATGTGTTTCCCAAGACAATGTTCATTTTATACAACTTTTGAGTGAAATCATTGAACAAAAGGATGATAGACATTTGGAGATGTCCCTTCCATTTAAAGGACCATGTCTTCCTGTGTCGCCAGATAATAAAAGTATAGCTACTGTTCGTTTACAGCATTTGAAGAGGAGGCTAAAATCAAATAGTCAGTTCTACAATCAGTATAGGACATTTATGGAGTCCATCATTAGCCATGGTGATGCTGAACTATCTCCTAACTCACTTACCCTTGATGGCTGTGTATGGTACTTAACCTCATCATGGGGTGTGTCATCTGAAAAAAAAAAACAACAGATAGGTTAATAGTTTGATTGCTCAGCTACATTTTGCGGTATCTCTTTGAATGATACTCTGTTGACAGTTCCATATTTGATTAACTATTTGATTGGAATCCTTCTGCATTTTAGAAAGGAAGCGGTTGCTATTATTTGTGACATTGAAAGGATGTTCCACCAGTTTTATGTTACATCAAAGCATCGTTGTTATCTGAGGTTCCTGTGGTGGGAGCAAGGAGTCTTAGAGAATGAGCCTAAAGAATATCAAATGAAGGTTCACCTTTTTGATGCTGCCTCCTTTCCAAGCTGTGCTAATTTTGGTCTGAATTATTTGGCATTTGGCACAACAGAGGTCAAGGTTTCCAGTTGCATCAGCATTTGTGGAAAATATTTTTTTATGTTTATGATGGGTTAATCAGTGTCCCTACAACTAAGGATGCTACTAAATTAATAAGTGAAATGCAGAAACTGTGCAAAGACGGTAGCTTGAGACTTCACAAATTTAATTCTAATAAGCATGAAGTTCTAAGATGGTGTGGACCTATCTGCTGATCTTAAGCCTGATTTGGCACCAACTGAACATACCGTGGGAATGCAGTAGGGATGGGACTGATCCGATCCAGTATCTGTATCGGCCTCCGATACCAGCATAATTTACATTTCGGATTTTTCCGATCCAACCTGCAGAGATTTCCGATCCATGATGCATGTTGGCTTCAAACTATGGAATGAATTTCCTGAATGGAGACGTGTCTCATAAACCCAGAGTAATAAGACCCGCCTCACATTCAGGAAATCCATTTCATAGTTTGCAGCCAGCGACAACATGAGGGCTGAGTTAGCAGCACTGTGGCAAACGGCTAACCAACTTTTAATCTAAACATGTCCGCTGTGTGGAAGTATTTTACACTAGAAACACCACAAAGCAAGACAGCAACGTGCAATGTCTGCAGAGCCATAGCGCCACATTAAACTGTGGTAAAGTTAGTTTTACGTTGGACATTCGAGCTCCATGGCTGCAGCGGGGCACTACTCTTACTCAACTCGAAACAGGCAACTCGACCCCGGCCAGCCGCGTCCTATCTGCCCGTCTCTGAGGAGGGGCAGACTGCGCACAGCTAACCAAAATCAGGCTGCTTGCTTCGGATTGAACAAGAAGAAGACATCGCTGAAGCCACTGAGCTCGAATGTTTACTGAGAAGTTGCTAAACTTCATCGTAATTAATGACCAACCACTATCAGTTGTAGAAAAAGAAGGATTTCCTAGCTTGATACTTGCAGCCAAGATATAGTTTGCCCTCCAGGATATAGTAATCAGTACAACATTAGACAATCATAAAAATAAAAATAAACATGATTTGAAAATTACAAGAAAATTATTATTAAAAAAAAAATACAGCTACATTATAAAGTGATTTAAAATACAAAAAAACAGGAACATGTCTGTTGGTTTATGCCATGAACTTAGCAGATGTTTAAAGCCATTTAACATTTTATTTTATTTTATTTTATTCATTTATTTATTCATTTAAAAGAAGCAAAATAAACAAAACAAATTCATCAAAAATAAAACTTTGTATGAAAAGAGTACAGAAAGAAGACAAAAATTCTTATATCAGCCCCTTAGTTTAAAAAATATATAAAATAACTTTAAACAGTCACTTAAATTAGTCACTTTACTATCCACTTTAAAGCTAGGAATAAAAAAAAAATGTTTTGTGTTAGCAAAATTTAATTCTAATTTTAAAACTTATTCAACATTAATAAAACTTATCTCAAGTTGCCTTTTTGGACATGCATGCATGTATTTGTACAAATTGTACTTGAGAGGAGATTATTACAGCCTCATATAAAATCAATGTTGATGATGATATCGGAACTGGATCGGTATCGGCCAATATCCAGATTTAGGTATCGGGATCGGATCGGAAGTTTAAAAAATGTGGATCGGTGCATCCCTAGTATGCAGTGGCATGTTGAAAGTGAAAGTGTTTAACCTGATGCATGCTCAATAATCCAGGTAGAAAAATCCAAAAAAGTTCAATCTGGTCCTCTGGACATTCAAAAAAAAAAAACTAAACAAAGCAAAAAATATATAGAAATGTTTCGTCTCTCATCCGAGAGACTTCCTCAGTCTGAGGTGCTGTATGTCCAGAGGACCAGATTGAACTTTTTTGGATGAAAGTGTTTAAGTTTTCACACAGATCTGAGCAATAAACCTGATACACGCCACAGTATTTTGTCAGAAATAGCCTCTCTGTATGATTCATTGGGACTTCTTTCACCATTCATTTTGAATGGGAAGTGTATCTTACAAGATCTGTGCCACAGAAGTATTGGGTGGGATGACCCTCAGCCTGAAGACTTGCTTGGATGTTGGGAGAAGTGGAAGTCCAGCCTTCAGGTTGTGAAGGGGTTATTGATACCAAGATGTTATCATCCCCAAGGATTTGGAAAAAAAATGTTAAAACAGAGCTACACCACTTTTCAGATGCTAGTAGCATAGCATATGGTGCATGCTCCTACCCCAGATTGGAGAATGAGGAAGGTGAGATCCATTGTGTTTTGATCATGGCTAAAGCCAGAGTTGCTCCATAGAAAATCACAGCAATTCCCCGTCTTGAGCTCCCAGCTGCAGTGGTTGCTGCTAGGTTAAGTTTTTTTGTTCAAATCAGAACTTAATATGAAGATAGACGCAGAGTTTTTCTGGACTTATTCACTAGTAGTATTGTCATATATTAACAATGAGGCAAGACAGTTTCATGTATTTGTGGCAAATTGAGTCCAGGTAATGAGACAACACAAGTCCAAGTCAATGGCATCACATTGACACCACTAAAAATCCAGCAGATTATGTGTCAAGAAGGCTTTGTGCCTCTGAGATTTTGACAACTAACTGGCTAATGGGTCTTGAATTTTTGTGGAAGAAAGAGAGGAACAGGGAATTTAAATCATGCCCTGAGCTGTTGGTTGGTGATCCAGAGGTTAAAGTTGTTCAGACGTACCGCCGCAACGGGCCAGCCCGCTCAACAACATGTCTACTAAAACTAATGTGTCATCAGTTCTCGCCCTGACAGATGACAATATAGCCAATCAGTGATGGAGAAAGGTCAGGGGAGCTTTGCTATGAACCAATAGTGATAAATGATTGGTTGAAATGTGTTTTGTAGGTTAACTCAAAAACCGCCAATCTGACTCCAAATCCACCCAATTTATCCTCACTCGCCCAATGCAATTTTTACCCGCAAAATCAGAATGAAAACCGTCCAATCTGGCAACACTGGTTTCAGGGTCTTCTTCTTCTAATATGTTTAGTGGTGGCTAGTAAATAGCTTAAGGAAGCACTACCGTCACCAGCTGGTAAGGCAAGTTGGATTCTGGACACGCCTTCAGAACCGGTCCTGAAAGTGTGGTGGAAAATGCAACGTGTAACAAGCTGATCTGAGCCGAGCCAAACCGGCCTGAAGAGGAGCGGTGGAAAAGGGGCATTTTAGGTTCTCCCAGAAGAGCTGGTGGCTGGGGAAAAAGATGTCTGGGCCTGCCTGCTTAAACTGCTGCCACTGTGACCCAACTACAGAACAAGTGGAAGGTAATGGATGGATGGATTTGGTAGTGGATTTTTCATAGAAAGCTTATGAACTGTTAATAGCTTACACAGTGTAGATAACTCTTTGTTTGGCTTTAGATTGGAGAAATGTATTATAATTTTTACCTTATTGACAAGCTAGCTGTTAATCACAATAGAGCCAAGACTGAAGTGGATTCCTGCCATCTTACCATACCGTACCATACCATGCCATTTTTTTATAGAGCGCTTAAAACAGCTACAAGGCCAACCAAAGTGCTGTACAGACAGAACAACAGACAACACACAAAGCAATATATAAAATGAAGTGAATCAAAAATATAGACATAAAAACGATGCAGATAATAAATATGACGACCAACCAGTGTGGAGCGTACAGGTTCAAAACACAGATCCTCTGGTGTTGAAAGCTACTGAATAGTAGTGAGTTTTTAAACGGGATTTGAAAACCGAGAGGGAGGGAGCCTGTCTGACAAGCAGAGGTAACTCGTTCCAAAGTCTTGGTCCTGCTACAGAGAAGGCCCTGTCACCTCTGCGCTTAAGACGAGTTCCTGGAACTGTGAGGAGCAATTGGTCCGCTGACCTCAGGGAACATGGTGGGACATACGGTTGTAGCAGATCGGGGGGGTGGGGGGGGAGACTGTTCAGTGATTTGAAGACATACAGGAGTATTTTGAACTGGATTTGAAAGTGAACCGGAGGTGAATCTTAAACTATTGCCACTCTCTAAAGTCCCATAGAGAATTTTTTTTAATAGAAATTCATGCAAATACAATTTTACAAATTTTACTCCACTGTCAGTTTCTCATGAAAAAAAAAAAAGTCTAATTGTTGTATTTATATTTCTGTTGGAATTTTCCCAAGCTGCTCTAAACATTCTACAGCTAAGTACTGCAGCTATTTGCACTTGTAGACAACCAAAGCCTTCTGTGTAAATATCCATGTAATGTGAAATTGATAGCAATGCAAAAGTTTTTACAATCAGAATCAGAATAAACTTTATTGGCATTGCACCGAGATACAACGTGAACATGTACGTACAGTCGTCCGAAAGATGGGCAGAGTGCACGAAGCTGCAACTATAGTAAGTGTGGCCTTTTCTTATTCTTATTCAGAATAATATTTTTGAGATAGGAAAAGGGGGAGAAACATGAGGGTATAGTGGTATTACAAAAAAAGATCTTTCACATCTTGTCTATCAGGACATGATTTGAGACATCAAAAAAAAACTCTACCAGCAAGCACAATTAAAACATGATTACATTTGCATTTGACATGGTGTTTGCTATAAAAATGTTAGACTAAATTTGTTGTAAGCCAGCAATAGTCTGCTTTTGACATGAACTACCTTGCCATTTTTATCAAGGTTAAACTCACTTTCTGCAAACTCAAAAAGCTCTCTACAACAAGTAAGATATTAATTATTTATAAACTTTTCCACAGAATCCTACTTTAAAATTCTGTAATATCCCTTTCACTTGAACCAGGTGGGGGACATCAAAACTCATGTAAGCATGTTCTTTCCAATTGGTTTTGTGAATCATGATGTTTTTAGGTCAAAACATCAAGTTTCCAAACTCTGCAAATGAATTTGTAGGAAGTAACATATCCAGAGAATATATCAAATGGAATACTTTTTTTTGCACTTTTTCTAAATGAATGCATGTCTCTTCTAAGCTCATTGTTTCAAACCTCTCCAGTGCAGAATGTTATACACGGTCAACTTAATACAGTAAATATTGTTTAATGGGTAATTAGTACAGTATAGTAACTTTGTGTAATACCTTGCATGTTTTTCTGCTTTAGGCTGTCTGTTCTCACCTGCATTGACAAGCTGGGATGTTTTACAAATTTTGCCTCCTCTGTTTGGTTGCTTGCAGAATGTCTTGTTGTCTGTCCTGACAGGATAATGCCTAACACAGTGTGCCTCCAACTGACAGATTCAAGGCTTGAATCTCCTCCTGTTACATCTCAGTTATTAGCATAGCCTGACTTAGACAGTCATCTCGCGCCAGCTTTTTGTAAAGCAGCCTGTCACTTGTCAGAACATATTCACAATGACTTGAGTCCTGCTAACCGTCACCCATACGCATGCATACACACACTCATTGACGAAGACACACAAACAAATGTGTACGCAGTCAGGCAGGCAGCCCTGTTAGAGTCTAGAACTCATTTTAAATGGCATTGTGAGTTGCACTGCAGGGTGCAAAATGCCAACACTTAAAATGTAAAACAAAAGAGAGACAAACCATTACAATTATTATTTCTCGTGATCTACTGCTTTATTCACATGCAACATACCCGGTATGTAGAAATATATAATCCATCCGTCTGTCTCACAATCCATCCATTCATACATACATACATTCATCCATCCTCACTTCTTTACTTCCTGATTAACTGTTATGGAAACATACCGGTAAGTTAGTGACTGTGTGATTGTGAATTAAATTATCAATTGTTTTTATAAATGTTGACAATTCAGACATCAATGGACTAACTTTTAATGTTGCAAATAATTAAATTACTGCTTGCAATAGATTTTTTTCATCAGCAATTATTGATCACAAATTATTTTCATTCATCCATTACTTCTAAAACATGTACATCACACACATTTTTCCCCTATTTTTTGTTTAATGCTTATTATATTTCTGTCTGGAGTAAGAAATGATACAAATCCAGTGTATTGACTGGGTGAACCAGTCTCTCCATATAGGCAATGTTGGAGTTGCTTGTTTTAGACAGCTTGACAGGAGGGCTAGACATCTGTGATCTATCACCGAAGAGGAAACTGGCCCTGCTGTGGACTGTGCACACATCAGTTTGGATGCTCCAGTCTGATGTGGTGTCTATAAGGCAGCAGCCATGCTGTGTCACATATACACAGCACTCTGTAGGATCCTCAGCGTCAAGGCACAGGCTTTGTGTTAAGCAGCTGCCCTCGCTCTCCTGGAAGGTCAGCCTCTCTGCATTTGAAAAGTGTCTTGTGTGTATCTATGCGTTCTGCGGCCCCGTCTGCCTGACTGTCTGCTTGCAAGCTTGCCTGCCTGTGTGTGTCAGCCTCTAATGATGAGCATGATGGAGGGAATCAAAGGGTAGATAGAGCTGACGTTGAGGCGAGCTATCCGTGGGAGATCAGGTGATTGGGGAGGGAGCTTTGAAACAACTTGTTGGATGGCTGTCCATTAATGTAAAATATCTTTGTTTCAAAGGGCTTTATTCAAGCTTGGAGTAGAAAAGACCATTGGGGTCAAGGTGTCTGCCAGACTATTCTTTGGATAGAAAGGGAGATGAAAGTGAGGGTAGTGCATCATCACCTGGCCATTTCTCCCCTTAAGGGTTTAGCAATACTGTTGCAAAACAAGTGGTCATCTTTGCAATGTGTGTGTTTATATTAAACTCAAAATGGTTTTATTCATGGATTCATGAACATGGTCTGTTTGAAATGAAAGCTTGGAACACTAATGTCTATTTGATCTCTGAATTTTATAAAGCACAGTTTTCAGCCATATCTGGATCTTTGTGTGTCTAATTTGGTTCAGGATCAGTGTCCTTTCAGCACACAAATCAGCCTGTAGTTCTCACAGATCAATTTTCTCCTATCACCATAAACAATAAGGGAACAGCCAGAATTTTATCCACCAAGTAGCAGGTTTATGATTGGTGATTTACGGCTGCATAAACTGCCCCATCCGTTTTAAGTTACAACGATACAGTAGCAGGTCTTTCTTAGCTGCTGAGAATGGCAGTAAGAAGTATTGAGACAGAGCAACATGTGAGTCAAAGATCACAGTGTACTCATCTGATGGTGTACCAATCCCCCTGGTCTCATTGAGTGAGGCAAATGCAAGATATAGATGACACATCAGCCTGCTCATGACCCCTCTTAAATCTGAGCAAATCTTTTATACGTAGTTTGATACTGTATTTTATTGTTACTGTGTTCTACATTCCAGAACATCAGAGCCTGAACTGTTTAGCTCTATGACCCATGAAGGGTTCTCACAAGCTCTCATACTGAACTGAAGCTGACTTTGGTCCTTGGTAGATTTTTACAAGGGGTTTTGATTTATGAGTACTTCTCTCTTTATCATTCTCTACCAAACCAGTTCTTGTGTTTTTGTAGTTATCAGTGTCACACTTGAGTTTTTTTAACACTGATAAAAAGAAGTGACTGGTCAATACTTATGCAGCCAACTCACCATTAATGAGTGTTTTATCACACAACATACCACATTTCGCATCATCCTTTTGGACTATAGTTACCACTTTGTTTGATTAATAGGCAACTCTCAAAGTAGCTTGTTTAAAACCATAGTCATTTGAAGTAAAAAAAAAAAAAAGAAAAAAAAAAACTCAAGTAATTTGTTTTTCGACAGAAGTTTAAATCAGGAAAGAGAATCTCAGTTTAAATAGACACATGCATACAGAAAACAATCAAAAGATCCAGCCACTGATGTGAGCTGACAACTTATAAGCTACTGTTTCCTCATGCTGCTTAACTCAGACCACATTTTTTCCCACAGAGCCTTTCCTCACCCTAGTCTATTTTTTTTCACTCCTGTAGCCACGACATCTGGTTTGAGTATTGTCATGTGCTGCTCAGTTACTGATAGAAGTTAGGTGTATGGCTTCTTTTTTTTTTTTTTATCTTTAATTTGCTTCTTGTTCAGCTGAGACAATTCAGATGATAAAGAAACAACCTAAG
>NC_056510.1:30271939-30278748 GCF_014905685.2 Nematolebias whitei
GTCTCTGAAGGCCTTCATGGGACAGGAACTGTTATTTCATTGATTTGAATCCAGAAATACAAATTAGCTCATCCAGAGACTTTCTAATTGTATCCTGAAGTAATCAATTGAAAGAACACTCTTCTTTTTATATTATCATCACTATTTTACAATATCTTGATAATCAAAAAGTGTGTTTAGTTCATATCATTTCTAATGTTGAAGTGAACCACTCATTTTAAATCAACTGTGAAACAGTATTAATGATTTTTTAAACCTCATTTAAATTAGAAATCAAGTTAAATGTCTATTTACAAAGTAATTATGCATTTTGATTTTCTGTCTAAATGAGAAGTAAGTGATGTTGGTCAAAAGTCAGAGACAGTCAGAAAAGAAGTTATTAGAACGGGCTGTATTGTTTTTAAACCTAGCAGACGGTAAAAAGAGAAACACTGGCATCTGCGTTGTCTCACTTCACCATAACATTTCTCTGTCTGTACTAAACATTCCTAAACATTCCTGAACCCTCGCTTGACTTTCAATAACCCTCTGACATCACTAGAACCACCACCAATCAGGAAGTCCTAAGTGACCGGAAGTGAGAACTCTTTAAAAGTCGACACTTCCTGGAACTATTCAGTCTTCTCCGTCTTCTCAAGTTCTTCCGAGTTCTTCTGAAGTCTTGGATCTGAGTTGAACTCAGTCTTTGATGGAGTCTTCTCAAGTCTTCTGGAGTCTTCCACTCCTGAGTGGGATCTCTGACGGAGTCACAGTGACTGGCTGTGAATCCACCCGGGTGTAACGCCTCCAACTTCGAAGGGAGCTGAGCCTGTTTGTTGAACGGAGTAAATCGACACGACTTCTGACAATGATCAGCTGCTCTAACCAGAGACGCTGGAAGGTAGCGTTGCAATGGACCCAATACCGGAGCTGATTCATCTCCTGCGAAGGTAATGAGTCGTCATGCGCTAAGTGTACCGGAGGTTTGAGCTGGTGATTGAAAGAAGCGTGCCAATTCTGGTCAACAACATACACCTCTCTCCATCCATCTCTTCTTTAAACATCTAAACTCCTTCCTTTAAACTCTTCTATTTTGCTAGTAATCTTTCTAGATGCCTTGAGAAATGTCTCGTTGTCTTATTAGTAAAGTGTGCCAAGTTTTATTAATCAGAACCAGATCAGCTAATAAAGTGTACATGTTTTGATGTTAAATTTTGATTCTGTTAAATAAATGACCGCATTTATTCTGATGGGTCAAAGAAAATTAACGTCTCTTGTCACTGATTAAACCATACTCACAGTTACCTCGGTCACATGGCATTAATTTAACTCGAAAAAGAAAGAACCCGTTATATTTAAATAATTAATTAGTAATGAAGGTACAGTAAGCTGTCTCCCACGTTTCACTACATTTGGTGGGACCGTGTGTCCACAGCAAAGCTGTCCTTGACACACTACAATATATATACAAACTGGATTCCAAAAAAGTTGGGACACTAAAACAAATTGTGAATAAAAACTGAATGCAATGATGTGGAGATGGCAAATGTCAATATTTTAATTTGGAATATAACATAGATGACAGATAACAAGTTTAATCTGAGCAAATGTAACATTTTAAAGGAAAAATATGTTGATTCAAAATTTCAGTGTCAACAAATCCCAAATAAGTTGGGACAAGTAGCAATAAGTGGCTGGAAAAAGGAAATTGAGCATATAACGAACAACTGGAAGACCAATTAACACTAATTAGGTCAATTGACATTATGATTGGGTATAAAAAAAGCTTCTCAGAGTGTCAGTGTCTTTCAGAACTCAAGATAGTAAGAGGATCACCAATTCCACCATTGTTGCGCAGAAAGATAGTGCAGCAATACCAGAATGGTGTTACCCAGCGTAAAATAGCAAAGACTTTTAAGGTATCAACATCAACCGTGCATAACATTGTAGTATGACATATCCTGAGATATATTCATAAATTAAACGGGTTCTTTCATTTTTTCTGGACTGTATAACATACGTGCATTGAATTTAATAAAATGTGGACGTGAGACGTTAATTATCTTTGACTCACCACGACAGTGGGTCATTTATTAACAGAATCAAGTTTAACACATCACACATTTACATTAATTGGCAAGAATTGAAAAATAACGACATAATTAATCAGCTTTACAACCAGGAAAACCATACGGCCATGATTTTCCGTTGCTTCACCACAGACATTTCTGAAAACATCTAGATGAATTTGCTAGCAGATAGGAGAGTTTAAAGATGGAAAGATGAGGTTTATCTACAGAGAGATGTGTGAGGGAATTTGTCTGTTTTAACCAGAACAGCACGCTCCTTTGGAAATCAGCTTGGGCCAACGGTACGCTTGGTTGAGATAGAACTTTTTACCTTGCAGACGATAGCTTCAGCGTCGGTGTAGAGCTCTCCTTTCAACTCTTTCAGCGTCTCTGTGAGAACAGCTAAAAACCCCTGGAGTCGTGAGGTTATCCAAACAGAAGTTATAATTCCCAAATCGTCTCTGGTTCAGCTTGATTCTAATTCAGCAGCATCCTGAATTCCAGCGTTCTGCATTCTGGAACTCCAAAAACTCTCTGCTTGAACTAGGAAGTGCCAACATTTAAATGGGCTCTACTTCCGGTTCATTTGAGAGCTTTTTGATTGGTCGATGGACCAAAGCAGAGGTGTGGTTTGTGATGTAAGGTGTTATGAAAAGTCAAGGAAAAGATTAAGATTGTTTAAGAACAGACAGAAAGATTGTTATGGAGAATTCAGACTTCGTGGAGCCACCTCTCCCAGTATCTCGCTGTAAAAGTTAAACATGACATTTCTTTTCAGTAAACTTTCAGTTGACCGAAACTTGAACTTCGACACACTTACAACTTCGCTCATTGAAGACAGAAAATCAAGAAATGCATATTAACCTGATTTCTTCTTTGAATGAGGATTAAAAATCATTATTACTGTTTTAAGTAAATAAAAATGAGTAGTTCACTTCAACATGTAAACATTGTTTGAACTAACACAATTTGATTATCAAAACATTTGTAAAATAGTAATGATCATAGAGAATTGTCTTTTTCCACTTGATTAATTCAAGAAAGAAAGTCTCAGGATGGGTCAACCTGTATTTCTGGATGCAAATCAATGAAATGACAGTTTCTGACCATATGATCCTAAGGTCAAGTTTTGACATCAGGTCAAGTTCACTACAACATCATCAAAAGATTCAGAGAATCTGGAACAATCGCTGTGAGTAAGGGGCAAGGCCGTAAAACTCTACTGGATGCTCATGATCTCCGGGCACTTAAACGTCACTGCACCTCAAACAGGAATGCCACTGTCAAGGAAATAACAGAATTGGCTCAGGAATACTTCCAGAAAGCATTGTCAGTGAACACAATCCACCGTGCCATCTGCCGTTGCCAGCTGAAACGCTACAGTGCAAAGAGGAAGCCATTTCTAAGCAAGCTCCACAAGCTCAGACGTTTGCACTGGGCCAGGGGTCATTTAAAATGGAGTGTGGCAAAATGGAAGACTGTTCTGTGGTCAGATGAGTCACGATTTGAAGTTCTTTATGGAACACTGGGACGTTCCATTCAGTTTTTATTCACAATTTGTTTAGTGTCCCAACTTTTTTGGAATCCGGTTTGTATATGCGTGTTTTTCAAAGCGATGAGCCTGAACGATCAAGTCACATTTCATCTGACTTGTACTTCAGTGAGGTAAGAGTAAGCAGATTGATCCAAGTATTAATAATAATGACACCAACCTTGTGCAGTTTAAATCTTGGAACTCCACCTGTCTTCAGCTTTAGAACAAAAGTCCAGTGTATCTGTCTTTGTTCTTTTAATTTGTCAAGTCCTAGATGACAGAATCGACCGCATATGATACTACGTTATACGTATGATAACATTAGTGTTGGACTGTATCAATACTGTCATGATGGGATTGATACTCAAGTTTGTTTATCCCTTCATTATGTCACTCTTGTTGTAAAACTAAAATGCTGCGCCACAGAAGCTGTCAAGAGGTAAGATTAAATGTAAACACTGGACCAAACAAACATGTCAGATAATTTAGTTGGTTCTGATTGCACTGCAACTTCAGAGTCACATGTTAAAATGTGTAGCATCCATATTTACTTCCTTAAACACAGAGTGCTGTATGTGATGTCTTGATTTCTGCACATGCAAGTCGCAGTCAGAACTGTACACGGTTCAGACTGATGGAGGTTTCATTTTAATAAAAATGTGTATGACCACTCAGAAAAATCTTATCTGGGCAAAAAAGAAATCAGAACCGAGTATTAAGGCCTGCAGCGTGAACGTAGTCTTAGGGATCGAAACAAATCAGGAAGAGTCATAAAGGTTTTTACAGCTTCAGCTTTTGGAATGAGAGAAAGTCAGAATTACGTCAAATTGTCTGACGGTTAAAGACAAATAATGTCACTTGACTTAGGTTCAAATGTGACTATTCAGTTAAACAAAACACCAATTTGTTAGGTGCACATTAAAATATTAATTGTAAATATTTGCATACGTCACTATTTCCCTGTTCATAAAAAATCTACTGCTAATTAATTAGGAAAATGTGAGGAGTTAAAATGCATGACGCCTCAAGAGTTGTCTGGTTTCCATACAAGATTAAGATGGCAGAAACGATCTAAACTACAAAAACAGGTTTCTGTGTCTTTAGGACATTAGTACAGGCTCTTGGTGAGCCAGACAGTTCAGTAGTAAATAACCTGGCAAGGGCCTTGTAGTAAACTCTCGATGGGACTGGAGTAAGAGTCTTGTAGCCGTCCTGGCACACAGATATGGGTCATGTTAGGCTGTCCTCTCTCTCACCCCAGCAGCACAGTCCAAACCCTGATGAGATTAGCTGGCCAGCCAGGCGCTCAGTAGTGGTAAAACACAAACACCAGTGATTACGAGAACATTAAAGTCCGATCCCCTCACACTTCAGCTCAGATTCTTTGTGCGGGGTCACAAGCAGGTTACTGTAATGACTGTATGGGAGGACTACCCTTATGTTTGTGCATATTATGGTCCTCATCATCAGAAAATACAACACACAAATATCCTGTGGCAAATACCAGTGATATTCAGCAAATGGTGACTAAGACAATGACACATCACGTTTCCCAGCATCCTTTGAATAATGAGCTTAAGTAAAAATAACTATGTGCTTAGTGCATTGTACGCCACAAACAAATAACACTTATACATTTACCTTCAGTTGCTATTTGCATGGCTAGTTCAATTATTTCAGTGCCCTGATGACTACTTCTTTCTGTTAAAAATCACTGTCGGAAATTAGATTAGGCAGGCTGGAATGCCAGCGTAATCGCATATTTAGCTGCAGCTCGAGAAAAAAAAGGTCTCCTTAAGAAGGAGGAGTGGGCTGTATAAAGCTGGGAGCTTTGGTTATTACGCTGTCTTAAAACCGCATCCGATGAGTAAAGACAAGCACTGGTCCTCCCCCCACGTTTACTGGGCAAGTTGCCCCTCTGGATTCTTGTAAATAAGTGAAGTCATAGGGCTTAATGATGCATAGACTAACTCAGCCATTATTAAGACAAAATGTAAACAAATTAATAAATTATGTACAGAAAGACATGATAGGAACTTTCATGTTTGCACATGTTTTCTATTCCCCGTGAAAAGTCTCATGATTTATCTGAAGTATGGAACAGCAAGCATGAAGACAGTAAAGTTCAACCTATGGTAAAAGAAACATCATCCTGATGTAGACTGCTCTGTCAGTAATGAAGACGTCTACATGGTGAGCACGCAGAGAAAGACACTTTCCCTTGCCCAGAACGAAGACTGGAAGTGACAGTTGTTTCCAGTTGCTACATTTAAAAGGGCCCATCATAAAGACTGGCGAGAGGAAACAGGATAAGCGCTTGAGCCAAGGCTGTAAAAAGCTCTCTGGGAACTTGAAAGCCACACAAATGAAGTCTGTGTCTGCCATCTGGAAACAATAAACAAACAAAACCCAGCAGCCAAACAAACACCACAAAAGGCAGAAGGGGAGAGAAACAGTAAGAGATGAGAAAAAAATGGAATCAGACATTCAGCTTTTAAGAATGTGAGTGAATGACAGGGAGTGGAGGGTGTCGGTGTTAAAAATGTGTGCAGCATGCATCATTAGCAGACACTGATGGGAGGACAGACACAGAGACAGCCCTTTGTATAAAACCTCCTTTGATGCTAGGGAGATGGCCCTGCTGTTAGAATGTGTGTGGTACCACTGAAACCTGGTTCTAATGAAGTGTAGCACTAACAGGAGGCTGTCTGTCTGCAACTAGCACTTTGATAAGAAGTTACAAACAAGTTCCAAATTCAGCAAAACACCTAAAGAAACTGTTACACTTCCCTCTGTGGCAAGACAAACCAAAAACTAGACTTATTTATAATGAATTAAAAAATACAAATCTTGTTTCACAAAAATGTGTTGAAGCTACTGCTGTTGGAAACAAACACTGGACACGATGCACATCTGGATATGCACAATTCTGACCTCTTTTACATTCAGTGCACACATTCAGACAGAGGACGGTAGGCTGCAGTCATCAGTATATATGTTTTGGTAGATTTGCAAACACAGTGAAAGAAAATTTGTTTTGTATGAAAAAAGTAAATAAAGTAAAAATCGGGTGAGGTATCTTTGTGCCTGGTCTGGGAAGAGACAAAGGCTGAACCTGAAGAGCTGCAGCTAGCTGCTGCCTAATGACTATATTTGAAAATTACAAAGTAATGGAAAATAGGCAATTTTTTTTTTTTACATATGTATACATATGTATATATATGCTA
>NC_056510.1:30278848-30286324 GCF_014905685.2 Nematolebias whitei
TATGTTGTCGGCCACCAAGCACAAAAAATGCCAGCACATCAGCATTAGACCAAGATGTTGTCAGTATTGTTTTTAAAATCTTTAAAATAATTCCAGCCGCTGCTCCAGTCCGAGAAATTGCAAATGGCAGATTATTGTTTTGAAAAGTTTCTGAAGGATCTAGTGACTCCGCCCCTGACTCCGCCCCCGACCAATCAGTGACCGACAATGTTCTGACGTCACGATTTAGTACCTCTTCATTCCGGTTAGAACCACAGAGCCAAGGGTACTGAAAATAGTAACAGGTGCTAAGTACCGGTACTAATGGAAAAGCCTCAGAACCGGGCCAAGTAGGGTCCAGTCGGCCCGTACCGGTACTAATGGAAAAGGGGCATAAGTAAAATCTCTCTGTAATGGTCAGCGGCCCCCGCTGACACACACACACACACACACCCATTGCCCCTGTCTCTCACTCACTCCCTCCTGGTATTGTTTCAGCCCCTCATGCCATAGTTTCTTTCCCCTGCTTTGCAATGCCTATCTCCCATCTCCAGCTCAAGCCTACTCCTTCCAAGCCATGCCACACCTCCCGTGTTTATCACAGCAATTAGCCCTGATTCCACTCATCTGCTTCAGCTCATCTAGTTCACCTGCTCTGCACCCTTTATAAGCTTCATTCTCCCTCTCAAACAGTGCCAAATTATTATACCTTCCATGGTCCCTGATATCCAGCTATCTTGTTCTTGATCATGCTTGATGTTCATGCTCTGTATTTGGATTTTCGACCTCACGCCTTGTCTTGTGGATTTATCCATTTGCCTGCTCATTGTCTGGTTCTGCTCTGTCCTTCTGATCATGATAATGACCTCCTCCTCTGCCTCTATGACCACGATTCACAGATCGCCCTTTTTGGATTAATTCTTGGACCTCTGATTCCCTGTGTTTGACCCCTTTGGACCACAACCCTGCATTGCCCCACTCTCCCTCTCTGTCTGTTTAGATTGGACTCCTGCCTTGGACCCTGATTCCAGCTACCAGCAGCCTAAGTAATAAAAACTGTTCTTGTTTTTGCACTCCTGTCTCTGGCTTATTACAAATCCAAAAAACAGTCCCTGACACTCTCTGTTCTGGTCTGACTCGGTTCATTTCTGCAGACGTAACCTGCAGCGATGAAGCCCACAATCAATGTTCTAAACTCTTATACCTACTAATTTTAACATTATACATATATGTAGCAAATAAATTGTACTTACCAGCGCGTCCCCACTCGGAGGTCTGCATGGGCTGGCCAGGAGCTCTCGGGTTCACCTCTGGCTCTGGAGGTTCGGCTCAGGTCCGGTTCAGTGCAGCCCTTGAACGTTGATGTACATTTTGCTTGGGGGGGGGGGGGGGGTTCCCTTCATTTGGCCAGCGCGGGTCTGTAGGTGGTCAATTGAGTCCAAGTCTGGATGAAAGAAGTTCCGATGGACTCGGGAAACAGAGGTGTGCATCCCCGCTTGGAATTCCTCGTGAGACAGCTACCAAGATTCAACGATGGGTCTGGAGGTCTGGTTCTGCTTAGGTTCTGCTTCGATTCAGTGGGTTCCGTGTGGCTCTCTGCATCCAATGGGTGCCGAAGTCACTGTAATAAGCGCCAAACTTTTCTCTCTAGTTTTTTAGCAGAAGAAAATGGGGATTCTGGGAGGGATACTGTTAGCTTCTGGGAAATGTAGACGTAAGTGGGAAGACATTATGGGCTTATTCAAGGATTCAAGGTTCTTTTTTGTCATTCACATCACATGTGGTACATGAGGTGGAACAAAATAGTTTACACATGGTCCCAGTTACATCCAACATAGCAAAAACATATATTGTAAAAAGAAACAGAAAATAAAGATCTAAGATATAAACTAAGATATACACTAAATGAACACCCAACGGTACGCTAAAAGATCTAAAATATTCGATAGTCACTAATAGTGCAAAATGGTCATACACACTGCATGTGGTACATGTGGTGGAACGAGATTATGTACACATGGTCCCATGAAATGAATTTCCTGAATATGAGGCAGGTCTTATTACACTGGGTTCATGAGACATGCCTCCGTTCAGGAAATTCATTCCATAGTATGAAGTCAACTTGCAGCGCACAAGGCAGGGAATCACATGTGGAGATGTTTCAACAGACTCAGTCATGCATCATGGATCGGAAATCTCTACAGGTTGGATTGCCGAACAGCAGTAGCACAAGCATAAGTCTGTGTGAGCAGATGAGTACAAATGAACACAGCAGCATGAAATAAATCAGCAGCATAAGACCAGCAGCATGGATAATCAGCAGCACATATCAACAGTCAAGTGTCTTTACCATGATTTTCTTTTATTTCACAGTGATTATCCTGGTTAGGTATTCAAGTCTAACAGCCTCAGTGTAGAAGCTGTTCCTCAGTCTAGTGGTTCTATACTTAATGCTTCATAACCTCTTTCCCGAGGGAAATAGGGCAAAAAGTGTGTGTGCTGGGTGAGTGGGGTCCTTCATGATGCAGGTGGCCCTCTTCCTACATCTAGAGGTGTAGATGCCTGTGACGGTGGGGAGAATGAATCCAACAGTCTTCTGTGCAGCCTTCAGCACTCTCTGCAAAGCTTTTCTTTCTGAAGCTGTGCAGCCTCCATGCCACACGTTGATGCTGGAGCACAGGATGCTCTCCACTGAACACCTGTAGAAGGAGGTGAGGACTGAGCTTCCCAGACCAGCTCGCATCAATCACCTGAGGAAGTAGAGTCTCTGATGTGCTTTCTTGATCAGGCAGGAAGTGTTGCCACAGCTGAGGTTTTCATTCATCTGCACACCAAAGTACTTGTAAATGGAGACCACTGTAGGTGTGTTTGTTCCGTCTGACATCCATGACCATCTCCTTTATCTTCTTCACATTGATGTGAAGGTTGTTCTTCTTACACCAGCTATCCAGGTGTTCCACCTTATTGAGAGAAAACTATAAAATGGCAGCACCTGTTCAAGTATTTTATCTTTTCGTTAACATTTTACTCTACAGTACTGTATCGAACACTGTCCCAATCATATGAGTAATATTCAAGCTGACAATCGTGTCCTGTACAATTTTTTTGTACAATATTTTGTACTGTACGTTCACAAACCAGGTTAGAGAGAGTCGGCAAAAATAGAACTGCGAAGTAGCGAGCGACTTCTGTATAAGTACAATCCATTTACCATTTACCATATATATATACATATATACTGTATATATGTGTATACATATATACTGTATATATGTGTATGTGTGTATAAGCTGCAGTAGCTCAATGGCTTACTGTCTTGTAATCCTGAGGTTGTGGGTTTAAGCCCAGGATGTGTGAGGAAGTGCATTTGGTGTTAAACAATTGCCAAATCTTTCACAAGAGTTCACTCACTGTGGCATCCTCTGAAAAAGTAAGCAGCCAAAAGTTGTTAAAAAAAACAACAAAAAAAGAAATATTTGTTACTGTTAGATGATGCACTTTTTTTTTTTTTTTTTTTAATTTTCAAATAACTTGTTCAGTAATGTTTGGTAATTTATTTTTAAAAACCTATAAACAGAGAATTTGTTTTAAATTTATATCAGTTTTAGAACATTAATGTCATCCATGTCTTTTGGGAAAGTTGTGTAAATATTATTTAGTTTAGTTTGAAATAAATATATCGAGATGATTCTCAAAATTACAAAAAAAAAAAGAATTTGTACGTAATTATAAATTATATGCTTTGGTGTTATAATATACAAAAGAGAACGCAATTGCCCTAGGAACATGTCAGCTACGTATTATGCAATAAAATTAGAGATCTATGTGATCTTTAATCATTTTCTGTTTGGACTAGAGTTGGTTGTGAGGCAGATGCAAAGAATGGGCAAACATCAGCTCCCTCTAAAACCACAATGGAGACCTTGGATCTAAATGTCATGGTTTCATAACGGATACACTGACATTTGTGTGATGGGATTTAGCCATGGGTTAATATAGCCATTGCTGGCACACTGCATTGATGTCCATCTCACTTTGGCTGTGAAGTCTATCTCGCCATTTATTTTTTTTTGGTGCCCTCACAGAGGTTCCTTTCAAAGGGATGAATTGGCTTCTGCGCTGGTTTAAACCAATTATTTTATCAGGAGGAAAAAAGACCCTGTTTGATATGTAGGTTTGTTTTATATGATGTTAATGTGCCTCAGGAGCTGTTCAGATCATTCTTTTTTGGGTGGGGATGGAGGGGTTGGACTAAGGGTGGGGTGCTGCTGGGGAAGGCAGGCGATCAGCATCAAAATCAGAGCCATGTAAATCTAATCAATTATACAGTTTTTCAGATAAAATGTTGGTAAATCAAAACACATTTTCCAAAAGTCACAGTATAATGAGAAATTTAAATTGGAAACAGAAACCATTTGTTTATTATAAATGCCAGGGTGAGGTGGTGTCTCACCATCCATAAATTTTGTTATCCTTTCATACTCTTTTTATCTCTGACTACAGCATTGGCACTCGTTCAAGATTTTAATGAACCCAGACTTCTGAGGCATCAAGGCCTAGTGATGCATTGTACATTTGGAAGGAAGGGGGTGACCAAAGAGGGGAGGAAAATTATACTTTTTATTCTGTTGTCTTTTGGGGGGTCATTAAGTGATTGTAATATTCGACAACATAACAGACTGAGCATGTATTCAGCATATATCTCAGATTAACTGACAAGCTGATGAGCTTGTGAACAGGTTTGTGTGTGCATGTGTGTGCATGTGACTAGGGTTGACTTGAATCAAAAAATTCATTTTCTGTGCATCGCAAGGACACAGAGAACCCCCCTGCTCTGGCGCGACCTGGTGTCGGCTGCTTTCTTGGGCTCAGAGGTTCCTAGGGGAGACCAGAATGGAAGTTGAGCATCTTGCTGTGATCCAAAGAAAGTGTGCCAAATGCTATCAAAACTGGATTAGTAGACAACAATTGTGTTCGATGAACAGAAGGGGGGAGGGAAAGAAGTAGTTTCCAAGTAACCCGTGGATGGAATTTTCCTACTTTGGTGCATTTTTTTGTTTCTCTCTTTTAAATCTCATGCAAGAATGAATCTGAACATTTTCTTAGTTGTTTTATATGTGCAATCCATTTTCACTAAAACTAGTAATTACCACATATCTTTGAGATTGCTGGATTAAAACCAGTGTGCCTATATATATAATGCATATAACTGGTTTGTTCCACTTTGGAGTAAGCTGTTGGGGGAAGAATCAGTTTTGTGTTGTGTGTTTCCTTGACTGATGAAGCCTTCCGGATCGAAGGCGAAACGTTTCAGCAAAAAAAGAAACTATCCAGATGACATTACTGAAAAATGTTGGATTGCATACATGGATTATTGAGCATGGACTTTGTTGTTTTCAACCAGTTTGACATGTCTGTCAACAAGGAAGAGGGCTGACAATGGAGGAGGGGGTGTGACAAAGAGACCATCTTACACCAACATAACTGGTTTGTTCCACTTTGGAGTAAGCTGCTGGGGGAAGAATCAGTTTTGCATTGTGTGTTTCCTTGACTGATGAAGCCTTCCGGATTGAAGGAGAAACGTTTCAGCACAAAAAAAGAAACTATCTAGATGACCTTACTGAAAAATGTTCGTTCTATTTCGTATAGGCTTCGCCCTTTAAGGCTTTCGCTTAGTGGGTTTATCCCGTTATGCGTAGCATTTGCACTGAAAAATTTAGTCCACGCCCACCTGCTGTGTGGGCCCCACCCGGTCCGTATAAATTACGTTAAGAGCGGGAAATCGGCTCCCCCATTTTTTCTTCAGCGAGCTAAATAGCACAAAGAAGGAAAATTGTGTAGATGACCAACCTTTGTTAAGGATGCTTGGCCCGGCAGTCGACCTCCGGTCGTCCGGTGAGTTCTCCTCCCCGAGGAGAAGCTGACGAGCAGTCTTATTTCAAGGTAAGCGCCGAGGAATATTTCTCAGTGACAGGTCACTACACACTGGACAACGCCATCTTGTATTTTTCCTCTTATCGCCGACCCTCGGAGCGAATCGGATGGTTCCTCCGGGACAGGCGCGCTCAGCTGCAGCCCCCGCTGCTCATTCCCTCCTGGGGAGCGTAGTGTCGGTGGAGGGGGGCTGAGTGAATGCTCACCCCATCCCACCTCGATTCGCATCGGCGATCACACCGCTCCCAGCCGACGGCGCCCTCAGGGGTTGCCCGGCATAACCCAGGAGGCGGCTGACATGAAAGGACCCTTTTTTTACGTCCTACGCCTTTCCCGCCAGTTCGGATGATCCGGCGGGAAGGTTGTTTGCTGGGTTCCATTCCGGCTCACCGTCTTGATCCATATGGCCTCGTGTTCCCAACAGGACATCCTACGGGCGAGGCCACAGACGGGGTTTTTCCTGGTAGATTGGGGGAGCCGGTCTCCACAGTTCGCACCCATCTCCAGAGCAGGGGTTCACTGAGCAGAAAGTCCCTCCGTGCCCCCTGGAGCTGAGCCTGATGGAGGCTTCATTGGAGTAAGATGTCTAGGTGGACCAGCGTCCCGTGCCTCCGGTTAGCATAACCGAGACGGTGACACCGCTCTCCAACTGAGCTCACCAGCATGTGTTCCACACGGCCGAAGCAAACAACACGTTACGCTGTTGGCGTACACGTTCAGCGGCGGGAAGAGACGGTGGCCCTCTGTCCTTCGGCTCACTCCGCTCTCGTAGCAGCTGCTTGCTAACGACGCTGCCGGCCCCTGCAGTACGCTCAGTCTACAGGGCAGCTGACGTCATCCTCAACCGGTGCGCCTCTTTTGCTGTCTGCCGCCCCGCATCGCAGCCGGAGAACGAGGTCCCAGAGGTTCTCCTGGCTTGTCACTCCACCTTCCTCTCAGGAGAGCTGCAGGAGTTTTGTTGGTGATCCTCTTTTCATCAGCGAGAGATCATTTCAAGATGCTCCACGGCTGCTCAACGCCTCCCCAGCTCTGCTACGCCAGCCCCTCCTGTCAGACGTCCCCGGCAGCCGGAAGTTCATTTGTTTTCCCGGACTTCGCCAACAGGGGCCCCTCCAGGACAACAAACAGAGCTCAACGGAAGGTAACCAGGTGTCGGGTTGCTGGAGGTGTGTTGATGACACTGTGAAATAACATCATTTTATGATGAAGTGTCCCTTAGCCAGGCACGTTATTGTACATCCATCCTCATTGGATGAATCCTGTGGCTGTGGGCTGACACTGAGCTGACCAACCGAGGGGGCGTGGCAAGACGTGTGTCAATCATTCTGAACCATGACGGAACAGTAACAGAACGGGGCTTTCAGAATTTAGCCCTTTGGAACGACCTTGGGATTTTCCCCAGGCGGTTTGACATCAGTTTTGTTGTAAATTTAACAAAATGTGACATTATTTCTAAAATGTATTCATTTTTAAGTTGTTATTTTTAAGTTGTTTATTTTAACATCTTAATTGTAAATGCCAGGAGGAGCCCTCCTAGCCCATTGATACCAGCCGTGACATATA
>NC_056510.1:30286424-30288106 GCF_014905685.2 Nematolebias whitei
AATATAGTGACAAGGCCGGCCAAAGTGCTGTACAGACAGAACAACAGACAACACACAAAGCAATATACAAAATGAAGTAAATCAGAATATAGACATATAAACAATGCATATAATAAATATGACAACAAACGAGTGTGGAGCGTACAGGTTCAAAACACAAAATCATGTTTTACATGATTGTTAAGTTTCAGGGAAGGGTCCATTATCACTCCCAGATTAGTGACTCTTTGTTTTTCTGACAGGGATAAAGTGGAAAGGTCGATGCAGTGGTTTGTGATCGTGTCGTTGGGAGGGAACAACATGACTTCAGACTTCTTTTCATTGAAACTTACGAAGTTTAAAGCCATCCAGTCCCTGATGTAGGGCTGAGTACCGAACCGAGGTTCTTAAATGGCACCGACCGAATTGCACCGGTTGGTGTACGGATTGAAACGTCACTCTTTTTTTGGTGTCAAGTTTCGGTATTGGCTGTAAGGTGTCACATGGTTTCAGCACGCAGGCAGGTAAAACACAAGCCATATGACAAACAGACTAGTGTTTACACCCAGAGCTGTATAGAGCTGCTGCACCTAATCTATGTATAATGTATGTCTATGGTGCTGGTGACGCCCACAAGACAGGGTTCACGTGTGTAGCGCGTGTGTTGTCGAACAGCTTCAATTTATGAGCAGAAAGTTGTTCTGTGTTTTTCTGCAAGGAGATAGAAGGACAGCAGCCTCTCCCCCCCCCACCCCCTCCTCTCAGCATTAAAGTCAGCCTGTGAGTGTTAGAGCGCATGAATGGCCTGAATCATTATCTCCACGACCAGACTCCTCTTCATCAAAGAACTCCGAGGATGGAGCTGTGTGTGGGATTTCAGCTGGTAAGTTTACGTTTGTTAACGTTACTGCAGCTTTATACGTGCATCGGGGTGAATTAAACTAGAATCCATGTAATGCTAACTTTAAGATATTAGTGTGTAAATTTATTTTATGGGTATCTATGTAGCTAGCTAAAATCAGAAGCTAACTAAAGACTGACAGTAACAGATAAAGCTTAGCTTGTAAAAATGTGCTCATCCATCCAGTCAGCTGCTTAAACAGTTCACTAATGTTCACTGTTTATGTTCTCCTCACAGGAGGTTCTGACCCTGATGTGAGGACAGACAAAAGCAAAGTGAGGTGGGGGTCACAGGACAGTCACAAACTTTGTTGTTAAAAGTTTGCTGCTTTTAACTACAGTGGAGGCTGCATGTTGGAGGTAAGTAAACTTTAAAGGATGTTGTTGACAGTTAAGCTTTTATTTCTCAGGCTAGATAATGTTTTTTGAGCAATTAGAACACAACCATGTTATTGTTGATGTTTTGTGTTCTAATGTCAATTAGGGAGATGATAAGAGCCCTAAATCCCAGAGAACAACAGAAAAGATTCAGGGAGAGACAAGATTGCGAGATGATCTTTTTTGCATGAACAGTTTATAATCGAATAGAAACTGCATAGAAGTAGTCCATGTAATTCCACCAAGTGCAGCTCACATAATGCACAAACAGAAACAGCACAGACAGCACGGTTGAAAAAGTGGATGTTTATTTTCAGTTGATGATGGAGGAGACAGATCTAGTCTTTTTGTTGTTAAGCAAAGAGAAATGCTGTATTATTTTTCTTTTTTTCAGAAAAAGACAGCCAACGTTTTTGACAGATGAT
>NC_056510.1:30288206-30289255 GCF_014905685.2 Nematolebias whitei
AGCTGAGCTATAAACCAAAGCTCTCTGTTTACCTGTCGGTCTACGTCCAAACTCTCACCTATGGTCACAAGCTCTGGGTAGTGACCAAAAGAATGAGATATTGTGGGTACAGGCGGTTGAAATGAGTTTCCTCCGCAGAGTAGCTGGACTTTCCCTTAGAGATAGAATGAGAAGTTCAGGTTTCCAAGAGAGACTCAGAATAGAACCACTACTCCTCCACATCGAGAGGACCCAGTTGAGGTGGTTCGAACATCTAGTAAGGATTCTCTCTAGGCGCCTCCATAGGCAGATACTTCGGGCATGTCTGACTGGGAGGAGACCCCGGAGAAGACCCAAGATATGCTGGAGAGGCTATGTCTTTCGGTTGGCCTGGGAACACCTTGGAGTGCTCCCAGAAGAGCTGGAAGTGGTGGCTGTGTAAAGAGATGTCTGGGCCTCCCTGCTCAAGCTGCTGCCCCCACGACCCGACTTCGGAATAAATGGATGGATGGATGGATGGATGGATGGATGGATGGATGGAATCACTCTGTAAAAAAATTGATTTCACTTTGACATTAACAAAGGATGTTTTGTCAAAATCATCAGTTTATATTTACAATGACTGATTTATGACAGCAATAAAAGCATAAAACATCCAAGTAAATGAATATATTTTTTAGGCCCTGTAGACAGGTTCAAGTGGTACATGCTTTTTTTCATACTGTACTCCAAACCACACCAATACAAAGACTTACTGACATGCATGGACTCCCCTCACAAATCAGTTAGTTAATTTTACGTTTCAGTCACGCTATCTGTTTTTAAGTCGCTTTATTTCTGGCTAATTCAGTGAGAAAATACAACCGTCTTTACAGCAGTTTCACCAAAACTTATAAAGATAAGTTAAATAAAGGTGAAATTTTAAAACAAAAATCATAGAACTATCGAGAACAGGCTGTTCTCCATGGCTATGCTGACCAAGAGAGTGCACCTTGTTTGGGAAGTGTAGGGACACATTCCTGCATCATCTGTCAAAAACGTTGGCTGTCTTTTTCTGAAAAAAAGAAAAA
>NC_056510.1:30289355-30303074 GCF_014905685.2 Nematolebias whitei
ATCATCTGTCAAAAACGTTGGCTGTCTTTTTCTGAAAAAAAGAAAAAAAATACAGCATTTCTCTTTGCTTAACAACAAAAAGACTAGATCTGTCTCCTCCATCATCAACTGAAAATAAACATCCACTTTTTCAACCGTGCTGTCTGTGCTGTTTCTGTTTGTGCATTATGTGAGCTGCACTTGGTGGAATTACATGGACTACTTCTATGCAGTTTCTATTCGATTATAAACTGTTCATGCAAAAAAGATCATCTCGCAATCTTGTCAACGAGATTTTATGTATTGTGTTTCATGAAGTATAACCTGGACTTAGGGCATTCACAAGACACCTTGGATGCCTTCTGGCTGTCTTGTGTGACTTCTGAATGCATCAAGGTAGCAAAAGAGTTTGAAGCTAACTCACTCCTGGTTTGCCTTTATGATCCAAAGTGAGGTAGTAACAGTCGAAATAATCAATATTAGGCATGTGCTACGGCTCAATATTGTGATGAGAAATGAGATATGGTCTTGTGTGACCAACCTGTCATGGGATGAAAGAAGAAACAGATTTATTATTGAGAAAAGACAGATGATGATGCAAAGCAACTGTGCAGTTAAGTTAAGAAAATAGTTAACCACAAAGAAGATTGTGAAAGTGAATTAATTCAACATGCTTTGACAATACAAGGGAGACGTCTATCAAATATGAAGTGTGTTGTGCTCCACAATAACTCATCTGAGTTCTGCTCCATGTCTCATTTAGTTCTGTGATGCTTGCTTAGTTTTTGAAAGCTCACGACTGTGTGGGATGTAGTCGGCTTCATCACTGACACTGATGTATGAATGGCCAGAGGGAACATGACGACGGACTGGCTAGTGTGGCTAATTCATAGAAGGATTTTATGAAAGACTCTTTAGAGAGCACCACTCAGTGTTCAAGGTATTTACATACATATAATAGGCACTTATCGTGGTTTGTCAGAAATATTCTTGTGTGGTTAAGGCCTTAGGTAGCAGCATAATTCCCTATGTAATATTTAGGCACGTTAAATAATTTGTTTGGCATTTATCATTAGCATTGAAGTTGTGGTCATAGGGAGTGGTGGCACAGAGGTTAGAGAAGGTGGACTTGTGATTGGAAGATCACTGGTTCAACTCTCAGTACCGGCAACATCAAAATGTGGATAGAAAAGGTGAAGCACCCACACCTGCCTCCACCCTCATTTGTCCCACTCTGGACCCATGAGCAAGGCCCTTAACCCCTACCATCTGCTCCACTGGGCACCCTAGATGGCAGCTCTCTGCTCTACACAGTCTCTACACTGTGGTAGCTTAGTGGTCTGTGGTTGCGTCAGGAAGGGCATCCGGTGTAAAAACAATTGCCAAGTCTTTGTGCAACTTAGTTCACTGTGGCGACCCCTGAAGAAGGGAGCAGCCAGAAGAAGAAAAAAATCAAGTTGTGGTCATCTTTGAAATACAGTACTTCAGTTCACTTGATTCTGGGTGATATACAATGACTCTTAAATATGTCTAAGCTTCACTATGTTTCCACGTGAACTATTGATACTATAACCATCCTTCTTTTTATGTAACTCCACAGTGTCCTGAAAAAAAGGCAGTATACAATATACAACTAGGCAAGAATGACTGTGAATTCAGTAATTACAACACAAAAAATATATATTTACTAACTCAATTCATTCATTCATCCATCCATCCATTTTAATCCATTTGTTTTAGAGTTGTTTCACTTCAGCAGCAGCTTAAGCAGGGAGGGTCAGACCTCTCTTTCCCAAGCCACCTTTTAAAGCTCTTTTGGGAGAACCCCAAAGCATTCCCAGGCCAGCCGAGAGACAACTAGTCTCTCCAGCGGCGGCTGTGGCTGAGTGTGAGCAGTCGTCCTTCAATGCGAGAGTTGGGGGTTTGAATCCACCAGCAGTCACATGCTGAAGTGTCCCTGGGAAAGACACTGAACCTCTCATCGCCTCTGATGTGTGTCCCATCAGTGTATGAATGTGATCTAAAGCACTGATTAGTCTCTTTAGAATGATTTGTTCAATTAGCTTTGTAGAGATCTAGTAGAGTGCTATATGAATGGATAAATGAGGACACATATTGTAGTGTAAAGTGCTTTGAGTATCTTGAAATAAGGTAGAAAGGCACTATATAAGTACAGTCCATTTACCATTTACCATTCCAGCATGCCCTGGGTCTTCCCTGGCATCTCTTTCCAATCGGACATGCCCTATGCACCTCCCTAGGGAGGCACCCAGGAGACATCCTTACCAGATGCCTGAACTACCTCAACTGGGTCCTCTTGATGTGGAAGAGCAGCCACTCCTGCGCCAAGTCTATCCCGAATAACTGAACTTCTCACTCTACATCTCAGGGAGAGAACACTGTGGAGAGAAAACTAATTTCAACTGTCTGTATCCACGATCTTGTTAATTCAGTTACTACCCAGAGTTTGTGGCAATAGGTGAGGTTAGGAATGTAGAACGACGGGTAAATAGAGAGCTTTGCCTTACAACTCAACTCTCTCATTTACACAATGAACAGGCACAAAGTCTGCAATACTGCAGATGCTGCACCAATCTATTGTTCTTCCTGGATCTGAGGTTTGACCATCAATCAGACTTGCTTCTCCAGTACTCCTTAATAGATCTTACTGGGGAGGCTAAGGAGAGTGATGCCAATATTATTGGAACACACCATCCAAGCCCTCTTTGAAAATGGGAATCACCACTCCACTCTGCCAATCCAGTGGCACTGCCCCCAATATCCACAACATTTTGCAAGTGTGTGTTAACCAAGACAGCCTTGCAATATCCAGAGCCTTGATGAACTCAGGGCTGATATCATCTACCCCCAGAGCCCTGTCACCATGGAGCTTTTTAACTACCGCGGTGACCTCAGCCCCAGTCATGGACATAGCAACCCCGAAGTCCCCCGACTCAGCTTTTTCCATGGAAGATGTGCCGGTGGGATTTAGGTTTCCTTCCACCTCCCAGCGACATCACTGGTTGAGGTCATCGGCACCTCACCCTCACTAAACAGTGTTGGTAAAGTGCTGCTTTCTCCACCTCAGATTCTTGATGGTTTACCAGAAGCTCCTCAGAGTTGATCAAGAGTCTCTATCCAAGGCCTCACTTCCCACATCCAAGCTTTTGCCTCAGCAAAAGCCAGGGCTGCAGCCTGCTTTGTCTGATGATACACCTCAGCTTCCCCCAGAGTCTTACCAGCCAACAATGCCCAATATGACTCAATTTCAGCTTGATGACCTCCCTAACCTGTGGTGTCCACCACCAAGTTTGAGGATGGCCACCACAAAAAGCACCAACAACATTGCAGCAACAACTCAAGGCAGCTGCCTAGACAATGGAAGCGCTGAACATGGCCCACTCAGACTCAATGGCCTGGGTTTAACAGGTCTGTCTGGCATCTTCCCCTCCCATCTGATTCAACTCACCACAGTTGACAGCTCAGCTCCTCCCTTAAACCAAAGTGCCCAAAACATATGGTTGCAGATCATATAACAAAACAACAAAGTCAATCATCGGTCCGCGGCCTATGGTGTCCTTGTGCCATATACATTTATAGACATCCTTCTGTTAGAAAATGATGTTTGTGATGGACAAACCATAATTAGCACAGAAGTCCAACAACAGAACACATATTGGGTTCAAATCAGAGTGGTCATTCCTTCTATTCACACCCTTCCAGGTCACACTGCCGTTACCCACGTGGGCATTGAAGTCCCCCAGCAGAGTAAAGGAGTCCCTAGCTGGAGCACTTTCCAGCATCCCCACTAATGACTCCAAGTACTCTGAACGGCAGTTTGGCGTGTAGACACAAACAACCGTCAGAGCCTGTCCCAATACCCAGTGGCACAGGGAAGCTACCCTCTCATTTACTGGAAAAAACTTGCTTCTCACCATGCAACCAGGCAACTCCAGAATGGAATAAGGTCATGCCCCTCAAAAGAGATTAGTTCCGAAGCCCATGAAGTGCAATGAGTTGAGCCTAACTATATATATTCATTACCTCTTAACCTCACCCACAAGCTCAGGCTTCTTCCCTACCAGAGAGGGGATGTTCCATGTCCAAGAGCCAGATTTTATAAGCTAATGTCAGTGCACCAATATCCCTTCCTTCAGCTAGAACCAATGGAATTTTGCATCTGACTTGAATGGGCACTTCTGCAGGTGGTAGGCCTACAGGAAAGCAAATCCATGTTGCTCATTTGGGCTGAGCTTGATCCGGCACCAGGCATTCACTGACGATTCCCTTCCCCAGGCCTGGCTCCAGGGTGAGGCCCCAGTAACCCACATCTGGGCAAGGGACACTGAGCTTCTTGCTGTTTTTTGTCCATATGAGTCTTTGGAATTCATTCAGATATGTATTTTTGTACTGTTATAGTCACTCATTGAAAAGGGATCCATTTTTTTTAGCATATATATATCTTCATTATGGCCATAAAATTGTGTTTACACATAGCCTATTTTTTTATACAAATTTGAATAGGCTTCATTTATTCACATCAGATATTATTTGATTCATTCACAATGAGTCAACATGACAAGCAATTATTGCTCGACATGTTTCCCTTGACACTGATTGGTCTATAATCTTGTTTGTAATACAAAACATAAAAAAATTTGTATGCATGTCAAGCTTCTTGGAATAATTATTTTTTGAATCAAAAATGGAAAGCCTCAAGCAGGGTACTGTCTGCTTATTTTGCTCATATCTTCTAGTCTTAACGCCACATGGACATGTTAGCAATAAAATAAAACTTTATTTTCTCTGTAGGGGTTCTTAAATGTTTTAACTTTGTGTAATTTATGCTAAATTGATCTATAATTACTTTGATCACTCATTATTTTTGCATGTGTTGCTGTGACTATGTTTATGTTCAACATAACATCATATTGTGGGGACACTTTTGTTAAGGAAATTGAATGCATTCCTTACCAATTTTTTGTTTATGTTTTACTGAAGAACATACCAGTAAATCTGTTTTTGCATTTAAATGCATTTTTAAATACACAAACCATTGCTTACATGACCATAAAGTGACCATTTGAAATAAGTTCAACTTCTTCAGTTAAAATTATATTTTGTATTCATGTTACCTCTATTGTGTGTATTTTATTACATAAATAAACAAAGGGCTTAAAGAGTGATGTATGGGATATTTATTTGAACAGCCTTATTATGATTTTCAGTCTTGCAATCAGGATCTCTCTCTGATAGTTGCAACCATAATATGTATATTTCCTAGATATTCCTATGATAAAATATTGCACTCTCAGACTGACATCACAGATTATTTTGTTTTCATAAAACTTGGGAGCTATTCTAACTTCAAGAAAGGTTTTCCTGTAATACTGTGACCTTAACAATATTAATCATGATACTCCAGTTTCATTTACAGCTTTCTGCCTTTACAACTTGTGAATGAGTGAATTGTAATACATAAAATAATCAGTCTGTGTCTGTATTTTTTGCCTCTGTTTTTTAGACAGAAGCCAGGGAGACCATAGCACGGACATTAGGAGAATTGGACTTGGGCCGGACAGAGAAATGTGTGAGGGTAAACTCAGTTTCCAGTGGCCTAGCTGAGGAGGACCTGCAAGTCATTATGCAAGCAAAGGTTCTTCCTCCTGCCTTCATGTTGCCTAAAGTGGAGGATACTCAGGAGGTCAAATGGGTAAGCAAAAAATCATTCACTATATTTGAACCACTGTTCCAAACTGTTTATAATTAGCTATTGTTTTTCTAACTTTCAAAATAATACTTAAAATATATCATAAATCATCAGGATACTAAGTTTCATGAGCTCATCAAGTACAAAAAATAAATAAGAGTCATCAAAGAGTTGTAGGCTCAATCATCCATGTAGACAACAACAAAAAAGGTTAAATTGTGTCATCTGGACCAGTTTCTTTAAGTGAGAAATGTTTTGTCCCCCATCCAGAGGACTTATTCAGTCTACACCAACCAGATGTGTCCCATAGGTAGCCTTCATTGCTGGTTTCCAAGCCAACCTCCTGTTGGAATCTCAAAAGTAGACTTTTAACATATGCAAAACACACCCTTCCAAAACAATCAATCATCATGTGCAACAAGCAAATGTTTTAGGCCAGATGGCCAACTTGCTACTCACAGAAATAACCTGAGGACCACCAAGGCCAAAGTGGTTCAGAAAAGGGTTGTTAGCTCAATCATCCAGGTAGATAACAACAAAAAATGTTAAGTTGTGTCATCTGGACCAGTTTCTTTAAGTGAGAAACATTTTGTCCCCCATCCAGAGGACTTCCTCAGTCTACAGCCTGCCAACCAGATGTTTCTGTGAGAAGCAAGTTGGTCTTCTGGCCTAAAACTGTTGATTGTTGTACATGATGACTGATTGTTTTGGATGGGTCTGTTTTGCACGTGTTAAAAGCCTACTATTGATATTTCAGCAGGTTGGCTTGAAACACAGCAGTGAAGGCTACTATGGGAAAGATCTGGTTGGCAGGCCATAAATGAAGGAAGTCCTCTGGATGAGGGACGAAATGTTTCTCACTTAAAGAAACTGGTCCAGATGACACGAGTTAACCTTTTTCGTTGAAGAGCCATCATAATAAAGTTGTCTAACATTAATTCAATTTCTGTCAAGACTTCTGGGGATAAAGAGAGTTTTTTCCTTGGCTTCAGCTCAAGAGAAGGATGGCATTTATTTGAATCATCTTGAGACGCCTGATAGGTTTCTGTAACAACACAATGTGCCTTCTGCCACTGTTGAACTGACTGTAGACAACTGTGAACAAAGTCATGTTATGGTTTAGAACTAAATGGTATGATACAAAGTTTATTCATTTTAAAAAAGTACAAAACAATTCCATAACAATATAAAAAGATACAAGAGATTTAAAATGAAAGGCAGCAGAAAGAAGAAAAAATCTTATTATATCTGCCCCTTTTTCAAACAATTATTTCAATCATAATAATCTTCAAGTAACAGAACAAAATGAGTAACTCTTTCTAATTGTTCTAATTCTAATACAAAAAACACACTAATCTACTTCATATGTATTTTTTAACAATTCAGTTTTGATCTTTTTCTTAAATGTTCACATCGACTTGGCATTTTTAACACCACTCTCTAGACCATTCCACAGTCCAACTCCTTGGATTGAGGTAGACCTTCCCTTCAGACTAGTTCTGGATTTTGGTTTGACAAATATCTCTATCCCCTTAAGATTATAGCAACTTTGTCTTTTAACAAAATTTCTTTGGATATTTAATGGTAATGTGTTATTTTGAGCCCTATACATAACTGATAAAATACTGTAATCTACTAAATCATGGAACTTTAATAACTTCAGTTGATAAAATAATGTGCTTGATGGGTGACTGTAATGCTTTCTGGTGATAATTCTTACAGCTCTTTTCTGTAAAATAAAAATAGGTTTTGTAAATGTTTTACATGCTTTCCCCCAAACATCAATGCAATAGATTAAATGTGGAACAATGATTGTGTTATACACCATGTACAGAGCTTTATCATTTAATAATTCCCTAACTTTGTATAGTACTGCAATAGATTTAGCTATTCTTGTTCTTATAGAACAAAAACTAACGCTGTTTTGCTCTTCTTAAATCATATTTGTTTCAGTCAATGTGAGCCTGCATCTGCAATGTATTGTATATATTCATGTTAAAACGTATTAAAATTGTATATACTTGATGAAAAAAAAACTGTTTTACCACTAAGACTTGTATGTGTTAGAAAGCTGTGGTCTTGTCTTTTGACAGTAAGTAGAATTTTTTTTTTGTTAGGAATGTTATGCTTAGGATTTTAAATTAAACTGATGTTTTCTTTGTTTGTTTTGTCTTGATTTACTGGTAAAATAGTTAAGAGGCATTTATTTTGACTTGATTGTGCTTTTTGGTTTCAATAGAGAGTTTTGTGTGGATGTCAAATCCTAAAAGGTCAGGAGAGAGTGATGTAATAATTCAGACCATTTTGATCAGCTCCATATTTCACATACAAGATTAAAAACATGTATATGTATATATAATTAATTTCATTTTAGTGGAAATTTTTCATTGCACTGTTAACATGTTATTTACTTTTTCTTAGCATGGATTTTAACAGGCAATCAGTTTAGTTCAGTGTGTTCTTAAGTGGCTGATATATCCTTTAAAAGCTTCAGTTAAATCTATAGTGAAAGGCCTGTGTATAGTCTGGTTTCTTACTTTTCTTACCAACAAGCAGAAATATGGGCACATGTGTTCTCTTAGGTAGGCGCAAGAAGTTTTTAACTGGTGGCTTTAATTGGAACACATCTATTTCCTGCTGCCTTTCCTTTCTTCCAAGTATAATTGGTGACAGGTGTTCACCTATTCTCTTGCCCAGTCTTTCATCCATGGCTACTCTTACAAAAGGCCACTTTTGTTACGCAGTTTTTAGAAATCAATTACTTTAATAATTATTATTTTCACTGCACGTTTAAAAACCATTGTCAGCACGTTAAAGCTGTAAAATACAGATAATTTCTGAACATTTTCTTCTGTTACTATTACTCCTAATTGTACGTTTATTTAATTAAACATCTGCAGATCCCCTCCAGAGAACAGGCTGCAAGCTTATCATACGTGTATATATATATATATATATATATATATATATATATATATATATATATACAGTATATATATATACTGTATATATACAGTATATATATATAGTGTGTGTGTTTTGCAGCAACAGGTGCATTCTTGCTCCTAAATCAAAGATGTGTGTAGGTCTGAGTAGGATCCTGATTCTGTCATGCATGCTCATCTAATCCTGCCCCAGACCCTCACAACTCTTTCCGTGTGTTTGTATTGTAAGCATGTGCCCTATTCTCTCCACTCTTGTTAGGCAGGGCAGTAAATCCCTCACTTGTTTATTTTTCACCCCTTTTTTATTGATATTGGCACAGGATCCTTCAGACTGATTTGTCTCCAAAAGATGGACTTTCTTGTTTCTCTTTGTGCAGAAATCTTTTGCTCCCTCTCTCTGCTCTTCTCTGGCCCTTGTGTGACTGACAGGCCTTATTGGGCTGTAACTCCCTCCTTTTGTTTGAGGACAATTGTCACATAGATTCGGAGCCGTGCACATTCTTTGCCCACCACACTATTTGGTGTGCGCTGGGACCAAAAGAATTGCACCCTGTCCCACTCCTCCTCCTCAACTCCTCCTCCTTCTCCTCCCGTACCCTTCCCTCATCCCTTTTCTCCGCTTCCCCTCTGTGAAATGAACACTTCAGCAGGCCGGAAACATTTAATCGGGCCTCCTTTTGAAGAAAATTAATTGAAACTTGTCTCACTATAGCCTCCTTTTTCTCGAGCGTCTTCTCTCCCTCCTTCTTTTTTTCATGATTAAGAGTGGAAATTGTCAGAGGGCTTGTTTGTATTGTGGGTTTGAATGGCAAGAAGAGGTGTTGCTTCTACTTTTTTACAAATCTCCTTTGTCAGTTCAGTGGTGAATAACACCTTGAAGGGTCTTAGTTTTGATAGCTATAGACAGCTAATGATTGCTGTGTGTTAGAGTAACAATAAACAGGCACTATAGTGCCTCTTATCCTGGTAAATCAGACCCTAAAGTGTATAATAGCTGAAGAGGAGAGGACAGAAACATGCAATCAGAGGGTTTTTTTCCCTTTTGGCCAGAGCTGTCTCATGTTTTCTTTGGTTAGAGTCTGAAAAGCTCACTTGTCTCGCCGCAGCCTTGTTAAGGTTTACATGGGCACGGTGTGTTTGGCGCTAACATCTTCTTGTGTGATATCTGCAAGATTTCCCGACAGCGCTTCATATCTATCTAGTTTCCTCTGTCACAGGAATGGGTTTATCTTCACCCTCTTTTCACACTCCCTCTCAGACCCTGCCAACCCTTCCCGTGTCGGCAAAGGAGGGGGGCATATTATGCTAAACCCCCAGCGTTAGTTTTTATGTTGCCATAGCAGCCTTGCTCCCACAGGGTTGTGACCTCAGATGATTACAGTACAAAGCCCATTGGGTCTTGAAAACCTCTTTGAAGATGAAAAGTCTTTGATGGTTTGTATTTATGCAAATCTCTCAGATATGATTTATCCAACTGAGATTGAATGGAGAGATGATTAAAATTGCCTCTATTTTTTAAAATCCTTCAATGGAGGTCCGCTCTTTTGGTTTGGAGAATGAGAGTGGGCGAGTGCGAACATGGGGGCTATTGTTCATCTTTACAAAAATAGTTGCGACATACCTGAAGTTATTTATAAAGATTTTTTTGTATGCGTGTGTTTTTTTGTTGGTGTGTCAAAGAAGATGCAAAAGAAGAGGAAAGGGGGAACTTAGACATTTCTGCTCTGAGCTTTTGCACTCTCTTTTCTTTTTTTGTCTGGCTTTGAAAGGAAATATCTGACGGTGGGGGCTTTTGTGTGTTTCCAGATGATAGATTTAGGAATTTGGGCAACCCCACTGGTAGTCCGGGGCTAGCTGTGAACTGGTCTGTTGGAAAAAATTTGAAAGCTTTGGTCTTCAAAGATTTAAACTTGGGTTTTAAAACCCTACTTAGGTGCGCTTGCATATTAGCAGGAGTCGTGCAGAATAAAGGCCTCAGCAAAGTGTCACATCCCACTCTGATCATTGCTGCCGTCTCCCAGTCCTCTCTGCCACTGAGGTGGGACGCAAAACAGAATAATGTATCAGTATAAACCAACTCAAAGACATCCCAAATCTTCCCTTGTTTTTTCTTTTATTTCATTTCTTCTTTGCTTTGCTGTGCATGTGATGGTGCGTGGACGTGTGCATTTACATGCATACACGCTCTCTCAGGGGAGCACAAGCTGTGGCCGAGGAGACTTTCTGAAATAAGGTAGTGCAGAAGACTTCAGATGAAGGGAGGAACCCTGGTGAAAATGTAAAATATTTTATATTTGACTTGCTTTTTGTTTGTGTGCCTCCTGCTCCTTGCTCTTGGTGCGGTTTGAACCTTCAAAGATGTGTCTTTAAATGAGGACTGGAATGGGAAGAGAAGTTTCTTCTCTTCTTAGTCCACACATTTACAAATATTTGTCTAATGAATTTTAAATATTACTACAAAATGGATGAACATTGTATACCAAGGTATACCAATCTATGCCAGTATTATACCATGTATAACATTGTATACCATTTTATAAATGGATGAAAATTGTATACAATGGTATACCATTGTATAACAATATTATACCATGTATAACATTGTATACCACTCTATAAATGGATGAAACTTGTATACCATTGTATACCAATATTACACCATGTATAACATTGTATACCATTTGATAAATGGATGAAACTTGTATACAATGGTATACCAATGTATAACAATATTACACCATGTATAACATTGTATACCATTGTATAAATGGATGAAGTTTGGGATTAATAAAGTATTTTGAATTGAATTGAAAAGATTTTGCCTTGTGCAAAATTCCCATTGACACATTCTTCTATTTCTTATTGTCTGTTATTTAAACAAAGGAAGTCTAATCAACTGTCAAAAGTCCATTGAGAGTTTGAGCCATATAACAGAAACATCATCAAAAATCCCTTCTGCTAAAATATTATTAAATGAGTTCAAGATGAAAACTTATATTATAATACAATAGCATGTGGTTTATTAATGAAGACTAAGAATGCCATAAATGTGAAGGTGTGACTGTGATTGTACTGAGAGGATTAATTTGTTGTGACTGTTGAAAGGTTTTGTTGCTTCCTTGTCACAGAAACAGTGGGTTTTGTTAATGAGTTGCACCTGAGCCGTTCCCTCTGTGTGCTTAGTTTGTTGACAGGTTTCAGCACTACTTGAAAGGACGGACGATGACAGAACCCGTTCGCCTCATCACCTTTGTGGAAACCGCTGTGGGCCTGCTCAATTTTAAGGTAAATTACAAGCGAAACCCCACCCTATCCAAAACAAAAAACTGCACACGTAAGACGTTTTGGCTGTTTGTCCATTGTTTGCTTTATATTAAAGACAGCATCAGCGTGCAGAGGGATCCACATGTCCAAAATAAACAGGGATAAAACCGCCTCTCAAAATGAGCCTTTAGAGATTTTTTTCCTGTTTCCATCCCTCTTCAAGCATGCTACTTTTAATTAGCATTGATATCAGAGTGGAAAAGTTATTGCTGATGTTTGGAAAAACATCAAACAAAATTCTGTTATAATACAGAATGACCTTCAGCTACTTGGGCGGGAGGGCCACCGTTTTGGAGGATTTGGGGAGAAAGCAGCTGCTATTCCTTTTTTTGGTTTGTCTTTCCGTTCTTCTCTCACATTCTGTGATTGGGTTTGTGGTTGTGAGTGTGGGTTTTGATGGCAGGAGGGTGCCTTTGAGCGCTTTCTTGAACACACCCTGTATTTTTGTCCAGCCTGAACACCAGGTTACAAGCATGGAAATAAAAAAAAACTTGCTGTGGCACAGCTAGCAGTGGTAATAATTTGGTAGTTCAAAAAAAAAAAAAAGGAAGCATGAAACATATTCATTTTGCTTTAGACTCACCACAGATAATCAAGATTTTTTTTGTTGTTGTTCATTGACTGCAGCTGCTGGTTTAACATTTATTCAAACACAAATTTGGTTTGTTACTTTAATTTAATCATTTTATACTTTTAGTTTATATATAATTCAAAAAAAATATTGAAATCATAAAATGCAAGCTTCTTGTAGGATGATTAAAAAAAGACAGAAAAATGTATTTCACAGCTTTATCAACTTGAAAAAAAAGATTTTTAACAGCTGTTTGTGAAATATGAACACTTTCATAGATGTTCTGTATTTCCAGCCATTTAAGACAAGAGATGTCCCTCACTGTCCCTGCTGTTGGTCTGTGTTGATTTGATTTATATTTGTGTGACCTTCAGTAAAACATCTCAAATAGTGTATTTATTTTAGAAATATTAAAATTGTTGAACAATTATGGATGTTTTAATTTATATTGAATTTAATTATGAGTGTTTTTGCCAAAGTGTTTCAGATTTATTTCATCTCTGCTATCGTTTTCCTTCTGTCTGCCTGTATCCTGTTGTTACGTACATTGTCTAGGCTGTGTGTGAGGAAACCCGTCAGCTTGCTCCTAAGGTTGGTCTTCATCATGATGGCGTGGTGTTTGGCTCTGATGACTTCTGTGCCAGCATTGGTGAGAACTGCTTGAATCCCACATGCTTTTACAAAACAACTGTTCGTTATTTCTTCTTTAGTGGCAGACAGAATGGATAGCATTAGTTGTGAAATTAGAGATGCATGATATTGGAATTGTGGCCGACATTCAATATGCCGATATTTTAAAACTTATTTGGCCAATAACCGATAACCTATACCAATACCTATATATATTTATTAATTTTTTTCCTAAACCTAATTACAGAGACTACATCGCTTTCTCTGCTGTAGAATTAAAATACTACATTATTCTGCATGGACTTTGTCAATTTGACCTGCTACCAAATGCAGATGCCAAAAAGGGGGCTGAAAATGATGTAACACTTCAACTTGGATTATGTTTAATGTCAAATTTATTCATGATATTTACTCTCTCCTAACACAATGACAACACTCGAACAATGCAAATTTGTAAATTTTCATAAATCTAAACTCAACAACAACAAAGTCCATGCTCAATGATCCAGGTATAAAATCCAACATTTTTCAGTCAGGTCATCTGGACAGTTTCTTTTTTT
>NC_056510.1:30303174-30313232 GCF_014905685.2 Nematolebias whitei
TATATATGTATATATATATATATATGTGTGTGTGTGTGTGTGTGTGTATGTATATATGTGTATGTATATATGTAAACAACGCATTTTATATTGGTGAGTAATTATTATGAAATGGCCAATGGCCAGTATTTAACTTTACCACTAATATTGGCCGATACCATGCCAATAATATCATGCATCTCTATGTGAAAGTTAATATTTTTTGTCTGTAAATGCAGATTCAGTTTAAGATCTCACTTGTACTTTTTTTATTTTAAACAAATGAGTAAACAATAGAAAACAGTTGAAAATGCTGGGGGGAGGGGGGAGGGGGTCAAAAATATTTAGTGGGTGTGTGATGGTGCAAAATGACATGTCCTGGTCCAAAAAACATATGAAATGTGAGTGATGTTTGTATTAGAACACCAGACTCACTGAGTTGGTGAGATACAATAAATAATGACCATTTTTTAAGTGTTGGGTTGTTTACTCATTGTTTTTCTCTAAAAGTGAAGAGTTGCCAGTTAACGAAACTCAACTAGTTTAACATCTCATTTACATTTTGTGTGTTTTTTTAATATTAGTATAAATGTGTTGCATATTAGAACTAAACTTACCTGCTTAACAACAATTAAGTAATTAGATAATTGTTGTTATCTGCTTAACAACAGTTTCCTGCAGGATCAATAAAGTTCTGTTTTATCTTATTTTATCTTGTGATTTTTTTATAACCTAATGCTGCTTTAAACATCTAAACTTTATCCTTGAGATTTGTTTGTGTGTGCCTTGGTCTTCATGATGCTGTTAATCACTAATTTCCTGTAACAAACCTCTGATTCCTTCACAAAACGTCTTTTTAAACTGAGATTAAATTAGACACATTTGGGCTCTAATTGTTAATTTTGTGACCTTTGAAGCCAAATGGCTTCACTGGGTTTTAGTTGGGGGGGGGGGGGTATCAGAGTTAAGAGGCTGGATATAAATGAACTCAAGATTTCAGATCTTTATTTGAGAAATATCCTGATGCATGCTCAATAATCCAGGTAGAAAAATCTAAAAAAGTTAAATCTGGTCCTCTGGACATTCAAAAAAAAAAAAAAAAAAAAAAAAAAAGCTTTGTTTTGGGGTTTTTTTTGAATGTCCAGAGGACCAGATTTAACTTTTTTAGATTTGAGAAATATATTTTAAGTTATGTATCATTTGCCTTTAACTCCACAATTATGTACTACTTTGTGTTGGTCCATCACCTTAAATCCCAATAAAATACTTAGAAGTTTGATACAAGTTCAGTGTGTAAGGACACTTTTTCAAATCACTGTATATTTAGTTTATCATCTTTTTTCTCCACTGCCTTCTTTGCACACTGGTCAACTTTAGGTGCCACACGGACTAAAGATGCCAGGGAGCTTCTCTATGCAAGGCAGAAGGTAGTTGTGACCACCAAAGCCTTTGGGCTTCAGGCTGTCGACCTGGTTTACATCGACTATAAAGACGTGGAGGGACTGAGGCAGCAGGCCAGAGAAGGTGCTCTCATGGGCTTCACAGGTACATTTCCTCTGCATTTGACTTTAGTCATGAGACTTTGAAAACATTTGCTTCACATTGCTGCATATTTTTCATAAAAATAAAACTTTTATCAACAAACAATGTTCAATCTGTTCTGCTGTGTAGTTTTCACATTTGTTGCTTTTAGAAAGTACAACGTGTATTAATACTATAAAATGTAGTGTGAAAACTCAAAAACTGTAAATATTGGCCTTTGTATTTAATGTGTACGCTTTGCTTTCTGTAATGTAGATGTAAATGTCCATTTCCATCATCAGTGGTCGTATGCCTATGAATGCACACTTCTGTGCATGCACGTTCAGTGCATGTTCTTTGTATCATTGTCCTGTGTTCAACAAACATCAAGAAGAAATCCAACTGCTGTGGGAGTTTGTTTTTGTCCTTCCTTTTCTCTTTACAATATATTTTCTGTTGCTTTTTTATTTTATCATGAGTTTAAACTTATTTCCCTCTAAAGCAGTGGTGTAGATATTTTAGAGTGAGACTCTGTTGGATGGTTGTGAAATAATAACATCTTACCTGTTGTAGACAACCATTTGAAATGAAATAACATGTTAACAATGACCAGAATAAGACAACAGAAGCTAACAGTACAAGAGGGGCCAAGACCAAAGTGTGATGTTGTTCTAAAACAGCTTCATTCTCTATGTTTCATTACAGTTCATGCAGACATTGTTTATAAACCTTTACATTGTGTCAGTTTTGTCTCTCAGTTATTTACATATCATTTTATGGTTGTTTGCAAGCTCAGCTAGCAGCTAATTGTAGCACTTCTGGTGCAGCCTGGGACACTTCCTGCAAGAATAACGTACTGAAATAGTCAAATTGACTGATATAAAAGTTTATAAAATAGTGTTCTTTTTTATTAAGTTGTCTTAAGACAGCAAACAACCACCCTAGTCTTTGTCCCACTCAGCCGAGCCATTAGTTTTTAAATCTAGTTAGAGTTGAACTCTGTTTCTCCACACTGAAACTATTCAACGAGCAATCTGTAACAGGTAAGATACTAGTTGTTCATGACCTTTCCTCAAAAATAAAGAATTGAATTTCGCAGCAAAGTATTTATTTTTTTCCTGTCAATGTGTCAGTATTTTAACACAACAGTATAATGCATCAGTTGCACAGGAGAGGAGAAAAGCTGGAGGAGACACTGATCCCTTGACGTGCACTTCATGTGGCGCTTGCTGAGTCGCGCACAATGCCTGCACATTATGTTATATCATGGTGTAGGTTGAGGTTTGTGCTGTTTCACAGTGAAACTCACTCAGAAGACCTTGTTGGACACTTCCACTCTGCTGCTGCAGTCGCATGTCACGTGTGCGTTATTGTACTGTTTATGTTCCAATTTTATCTTTTATATTTCTCATCCTGCAGCTGTTGACACGTTAATTCCTGAAATTACAACAAATATTATTTTAAAATTGCTGGAGTCTGAATAATTTGCAGTTTGCCTCTTTTGGAAAATTAAATATGGGGGTAGAAGCTGAGGGCAACAGCTGGTTAATGAAATAAATGCTCAGCTCTGATGTTAACCAGACCCATTGAGAGCACTGGATTAGCACCTCACCAGCTGTAGGCACTCTGTATAATCTTGGTTAGTAGCTATTACTGGCCCATGTGTGCTTAAGCAATAATACAGTGCAGCCAAAAGCTCTACCTGTACAGTAATTGACCTTGGCACAGCCTAAGCTGGGTACAGCACCCATTAGCACAGAACACGCTGGTGCTCTGTACGGCTGAGCATAAATCTGTGACACCTTGGTGGATGTCAAATGCAGAATGTTAGATGAAACTGTAATAAATGTGGTATATTTACTTTACATGTTTATTGGTTATCAGTCGCTAGTAAATTTTTTCAATTCTCCTGAAATTCTCTGCTCTCAGGGACCACATTTCACTTCCACCCCCAGGACCCTGTCCATCATTCGCCTGAGAGCATTTTGCTAAATAGCTCTCCTCCAATAAGATGCCAGCAACACACGGCAGCCTGGGATTGGCTGCAAGGCACAAACGATGTATTTCAGGAGAGCCAATGGATTGTAACTGAGGGCACCTGAGTCACCCAGCCTGCTCCTTTAAACCAACATTTTCTTGTTGTCCTTGTCCTAAACACCCCCTCGTGCACACAGTGTCACAGTGACATTAACTGGCACCATCTTACAATACGGACCTGTCAGCTTCAGCATGGAAACAGTGTCCCGTTTTCTGACGAGATGTAAAACAGGTGGCAGAGTAAGGAATACATCAGAAAGCAACACGCAGGCCGAGTTTTACTGTAAACAAGCAAGTACTGTCTTCCAACATATTCAGATGATATATTTTATCTATATTGCAGTCCAAGTGACAAAAAAAAACACAATTGCTCACACTGTATGGTACTTTTATTTTGCACACAGTTGCATTTCAAAAATCCTTCCAAATGATTATAATAAATAAACTAGCAGTTAATGAGTGATGCTTGCTTGTGAGTAATTGCCCAAGCTTTTAATCACTGCGTGTTGACTGCGTGACCGCTGTGTATGTGTTTTCTGAGGTTAACTAGGGTGAGCACAGAGCTTGGATGAAGGGAGTGGGGTTCTCTCCTCCCCTTATTCTTCTCCCCCCCTTTCTTGAGCTATTTTGTAGCCCGCCCGCTTGGCCACCTTGAAGGATTTGTTGCTGGCGACAGAGCTAAGCCCTAAAGTGTCGAGTTTCCCGCTGGCTGCCGCTGAGCTGATGTTTGCGCTAGACGTTTCATAGCCTTAACTTTATCACTACAAGTTTGATCTGCAAATGTACATGGGATTATGTCTGCAGCGTTCATTGAGAGGGTTAGAGTCATAACTTCTCGTTAGGCTTCTGTTTTTGCTGATGAAGTGAGGGTTTATCAAACCAGTCTACATCCAGCAAGATGGAAGTGGGGCTCCACTATGCATCAAAGATTTCTCCTCATCACAGTTATCCGTGTGTTTAGTGAAGGGCTGATAGAAATCACAGACAAAAACTCAAATTACAGTCAAATAATATCAGATGGACCCTCATAATGCTCACAGCCAGTTTAGATGATTGTGGCAGAAATAATAAAGACAAAGTTCCTGTATGGCCTTAAAATGTCTGGGAAAGTATGGAATTTGCTCCTAGTCTTTTCCAAGTCTGCAAAAAGTAAAGAAAAAATATATATAATTTGGGGTTGGGGGTGGAATAATCTCAAGACTTTATCCCTTATTCTATTTTATATAAGAGTGGTTGGTAATGTTGGGGTTAAGACCCCACTGAGGGTCATGGAACAGTGTGGGGTCTTCAGACAGTCTCCAGGAATCAAATTAAATTTAGAAATGATTAGTAAGTGGCTAATTTTGACCTTAACGGTTACCAATAATTAAATCTGATTTAATTCATGGTTAAAATAAGTATAAAGCTGTAAACATTGCCATAGCTCTTAAAAGACAGAGTTATGAGTAAAGTTTTAGGTGGTGGCAGCTGTGGTTAAATGCCCTTGTATTATTATTTTATGGGTCTGAAGTAGACATTTTTAGGAACAACTGTTATTTATAATACTTATACATTTGCTCAAAATAGTTTTTTTTTTGTTTTATTTAAATTATGACTATATTTTAAGTTTAATTTCTGAGCTAAGCTTCAATATGTGCCATTCTAATAGACACCGTTTTGCACAGACTTGTAAGTCAAGATGATGTGCTGCTTTTTCTGTCTTTTTTTCCTAAAAAAATTGAAATATTTAATTAGCAGCATAAACTCGACATTTTTACAACATTTTATCCTCTTGTCATCTTTATCATACAGTCTGCTGTACATTTATTAAAAAGATTCTAGTTACAGGTCAAAGTTGGACGAGAAATTTAAATCTAAGTTTTGAAAAATAAAATGTAAGAAACTTGAAAAAGCACAGGGAGAATGTTTTGATTGTGAGAACAAAAGATAAAAGATAAATTATGGATTTATTGTAACTGAGTTATTGTGATTATTAATAATAGTATCTCCACTGCATGTTGCATGTCACCCAGTGTTTTCATGCACTTCTGTATGTTCTGACCAAAAATCTACGCATTGCAAGTGATACATTTCTAAAAAGTGTTTCTTTTGTTTATTCAATAAAAAAAGTATAAGTTTTCTGTTTAATGTAGAGTGCAATGTTTAATGTGTGTTGTCTGCACAGGTAAGCAGGTTATTCACCCGGGGCAGATCCAGGCTGTGCAGGAAGAGTTCTCCCCGAGTCCAGAGAGGGTCCAGTGGGCCAGAGAGCTCATTTCTGCTTTTGATCAACATCAGAAAGAAGGAAAGGTAACAATTTTTTTTATTGTAAATTCACACTGTTTATAGTTTAAAATATATATATTTTGAATTCTCCTGAATTGTCGTATACCTTGAAGAGTGTTAGCGTAATAAGATGTGAGAAGACCGTGGAAACTTGTGCTGTGATGACATGGATCTGCTTTGATGCTCGGCCTGGTCCTTTGTGCATCCTCTCCTCTCGCACACCTCCGTAGCTCCAAAGAATACATACTGTACACCCCTGGGTGACTCCGAAGGCTTGGGACAGTGAGCGGGGGAGGGGGAGTCGGGCCAATTAAGTGTACAATATTATTGTCCCTAATTTAGTGCATGGTTGGCTCCTGTGTGTTGAGCTCTGTGGGCTATCTGCTGAGGTAATACACAATCTGCCCACACCTCTCTCCCTGCCAGGGCATCGCCTGCGGGACTTCTCTCCCCGTTCCTCTGCCGACGACTTCATGCGTGTGTTTTCTTGCTTTTTGTGTCTTTTTCTGTGCAACGGTGTGAACAGTGACAATTCATCTTCTAACATAGGTGCTCGCCTTTCACTATAACCTTCAACTGTTTATTTACTGAACACGTTTGTAATTAATTCCCTTTTTCTACATTGTTTTTAACGTTCTCTTTTCCTGCTCCACCCCACCCCCCACCCCCAATGCAAACCTCTTCAGGGTGCGTTCACCTTCCGCGGCAGCATGATTGACATGCCCTCGCTGAAGCAGGCTCAGAACATCGTGACGCTTTCTGCCACGGTGCTGAAGAAATGACACGACGTTTGGAAACCAGTGCCTCAGAAACCTTTCAACTGAACTCCAGTCGCCTGGACGCAGAGGAAACCATCGCTTGAATTTAGGCTTTTGGAAAATGTCTGAATGTTTTCATTTGATTTGCTGTTTTAATTTGTACAAACGCACAGTTGAGTGTGAACGGCCTGTCCTGCAGCGTGGTGCTCATGTTCTCCCGTCTCCACAGCCAGGGGATAAACAAACACATGGCTCTGCTGCGCATCGAGCCCAGATTTTAGGACTCAGCTGACGGTCCTCAGTTGGGCTCTCAACTACAAGCTTGCTTAAAAAAAAGTAGAATACAGATCAAATATTGTAAATCTAACATTATCTTTTATTTGCTTCAGTGAAATGAAGCAACTTTAGCTCAGACGCACCACGGAGTTCAGCAGATTCTGTTTGTTGTTTTTCCAGCAGCATCCTTCACAACTATTTAATCAACAGTGGAGCAGAAAAAAAAAGAACTTCCTAACAAGATGAGCAAAGAAGTCACGAATGGAAGCACAAAGAGGCTCTTTGTGGAGCGCTTGTCCACGTCTGACTTGCAGAGAGACTGTGAAGTGGGTGTGATGTTCCAATGAGACAGATTAGTGGTCATGTTGCTCCAGCAGACCAGGACCGAGGCTTTGTCTCTCTGACTGTGGATGGGAGGATAATTGGGGGGGTGTTGAATGGTTAATAGTGCCATTGGTGACCATGGTAATGAAAGGCGCCATACCTCCTCTCTGCCCCACTCCTCTCTCTCTCTTACTGTATGATCTATTGTGTCTGGGGCAGCGCTGGTGTCTGTGCCAGGCCAGACAAAAAAAAAAAAAAAGACAGAAGCCACTCCTGAGTCCGGCCCAACAACTTAAGAGTAAGCCGACTCTTCGGCATCTGGTGCGTCTCTGATAACTTTTTTCTTCTGTGAACACACTTGTTTGTATTCACTATAATCAAACCCCCTCAGGTCAGTGGGTAAAACCTATATTTGTATTTTCTACTAAATAAATTCAAAAACAGAAGCCATGTCAGATTGTTAACATCAAAATCAAACTCAAGACACATTAAAAAACTGAAATATGGAAAAAAAAAAATATATAGACCTAAACTACAGCAGAAAATGATTTAACAGCACATGGAGAATGTGATGACTGCGAATACTCAACAATAGCTGCATGATTGTTTAATGTTGTCAGTCATATTGAATATCATAAAGTTCTGTTTGGACTAAACTTTGAAAGTTGGACTGTTGCAATTTAAGAATGAACTTTGAATAAATCAAACGTAAAGATTTTAAAGTAAAGAAGTTGTACTTGGAGTCACTGTTCCCTATATTTAAAATAATGTTATGATTAAATAATTATGTTTGAGACTGTGAATGTGTCTTTGCTGCAGAAGTGCGTTGAACAGACACATTCTCTGTGGCTTCTCTCAGCTCTGAGCACAGTGACTCCACCAGAGCATGACGGAGCCACTTTAGTCCTGAAGGAGACCAGTTTGATGGGACAAGTAAGTCCAAGCTGCAACAGGTGCCCCCCACCCCCTGCAGACAGGAAGGAAGCTCTCAGCAGAGCTGGGACATCAAGCAGAGACAAAAATAGACCTTTTTCTGAGGAGGAACAGGAAATGATGCAGCTTTGAGAAACCTTTGGATATCAGCTTTTATTTTTCTTACAATAAACTTTGTTTTAGTTTTTGCTTTTTTTTTTTTTTGTTTTTTTTTGCAGTAACATTTAAAAACTGAACAGATTCCTCCTCCGCTGGGTAAATCTGACATTTTATGTGGAACTTGTAAAAAAGAAGAAGAAAAAAAGCTCCTATGGTTTTATTTAAGCACATTTATCTGGTGCATTCCCGAGAGATTAAATCACAATTAACACGATTAGAAGATCATAAAATTGTGACGTGAATCAATTAGAGAGCAGAGCGGCCGTTTCACCGCCCGGGAAGGTTTTTTTTTTTTTTTTTTTTTAAACTTTCATAAATAATGAGGGACGTGCACGCGGAAAGGAGTAAAAAAAAAATTGCATGTATGCAAAACACCGTCGGAGGAAAATTAAAACGAAATGTTTTACATATTTTTCCATTAATCTAAATGAGACCCGTGTGGGGGCCACAGATAGTTTTCTTCTAATTCCCCGCCCGGGGATGCTCAAATAATGACTTGATGTTTTAATAGACTTCTAATGAGAATATATGACGAACTAATTGCGACGGAAAGATGATTGTGCAGCCATAAAGCACGTGCTTTTATTATTGGGTGTTTGCACAGTTTGAGAGGAGTGGCTTCACGTGATCATCATATATGAAGCTGCTCGGGACAAAACATTTCATTTGAGATAATTAACTTTGTTTCAACATACAGGAAAGCTGCTCAGTATGAACAAGTGTTCAAATGTGCTTTTAATTTGGAGCATTCCACAGCCCCTCAGGCAGACAACTCTTTTTATTTTTAATCAATTGCTAATAAAATGTTTTAAATGGGAAATAAATTCGTTTCAGGATAAATAGCTGCTTAAAACAAATACAAAATAGTCATGATATTATTGGATAATAATAAATGAAACGCATTTTACTTGTGCGGCGTTTGAACGTATTCGGTTTTAATCTGTTTTTATTCTTCTTGTATATTTTACTGAATGCTGTTTCCTTCAGGGTGATTTGAAACTGTCACACTGGGCCGGGGGTCTCATCTGGCCCATGGACCATCACTAACTTCATTTAAGAAGATCTTTTGTCCGCAGCAACACAATCAGGACGTCTCTTCTCTCCCTTAAGTTTATTTCTAATAATTAGCAGCTGCATAAAATATGTATTTGGATATATTTCATTTCCTACATTTTATTTTTATTCAAGCAAGTAATAAATCCGTTCTAAAGTGGACGGGAGGTGCTTATTATTCCGGCTCTATGCTCTGCAGCTCTGAAGGCCTTCATGCTCTTTAACTCCTTAATGTCCGTTTCCTTCAGTGACCCGCTGCTGGACGGAGAAAAGAACAGAAGTCAAAATGTCTGCGGAGCTGCATCTTTTACCTCAAACATGTTTGTCCGCATCCTGCAAAATGACAGTACCTTCCTCCTCCTCCTCCTCCTCCTCGGGTCTCACTGCTTCTTTTCAACCCGGCCCACATCAAAGGACTGAGCGGCCGGACCGAGACCCCCAGAACCCGCCCGCTTTGTCTGCTTGTTGCCAGGAGTGAGGAAGAGGAGGAGGAGGGGTGACACAATCACACTCACAGTCTCCACAACTTGATGGAGATGAAATCAAAGATTCATCTGTCGTTAAACTCCGACTTCAAACATTGTAGAAGTTATTGATGCACAAATAATCATAATTAAAATATATATCCTCCATAGATAGATAGATGGATGGATGGATGGATGGATGGATGGATGGATGGATGGATGGATGGATGGATGGATGGATGGATAGATAGATAGATAGATAGATAGATAGATAGATAGATAGATAGAT
>NC_056510.1:30313332-30318914 GCF_014905685.2 Nematolebias whitei
TACTGATATTGTAAATACACTTTTTGATGTTACTGCTCATGAAAAGTAAAGGCCTAGCATTCCATGAAGGAATCATGGAACAACCACTGCTTTTAGAACAAGATCTTCTTATATTGCGTAATGACAGATATGCAGTCATTTTGCCACCCCCCTACAAAAAAGATGCAATCTCATGGAATATTACGATATGGCACTCAGAGCATGTATTGTCAGTAACACAACTTCTACCACATCAAATCTAAGCTAAATATTTGTATAACTGACTGAGTTTCAGCCATTTATGTGTTGGCACGTTACTTAGTTGTGGAAGCCATCTTGATTAAGTTAATCAGTTGTAAATGTACAATTCAATAATCTTTCTGTAAGCTTTGTGAAAATTTATCTTGTGGTCTATGAGTGGGAGTGGTGGTGCAGAGGTGAGAGAAGGTGGGCCTGTTATCGGAAGGTCGCCGGTTCGACTCCCCAGACAGACAACATCAAAATGTGAGTGGAAAAGGTGAAACACCCACATCCATCCTCATTTGCCCCACTCTGGGCCCTTGAGCAAGGCCATTAACCCCCACCCTCTGCTCCGAAACAGGTCTCTCTTGAAACTGAGTCCTCGTGATTCAATGAGACTACTTATATAAACTAAGGTTAATAAAAAAAATAAAATAAAAAAAATGAGACATTTTCTAACAGAGTGGGCTCCAACAGATAATGCAAACGTTTTATTCAAAGCTCACACACAATGAGTAGTACTTGGAGTATGCTGAGAACTTGTCCAGGGGTTTATGAGATGTTTGGATAGATGCACAAATACATGACAGCCATAGACATGGACAAAAACATTATCTCCCATTTTAACCTTTTGGCAAGACGCAATAATTAGCGACCAGTTTTGCTAAGTTTAGACTTCCATAGCGACTATGTAAACTTGATTTCAGTTTTCTCTCTTACCGCTCACCATCCCCCTACTTTTACTAATAAAGCCTCATTCCCTGCTGATGGAAAATTGTCGGTTTACCTCGAGCTACAGGGGGCCGGGCAATCAGTCCTTAGAAAAGCAGTGCCAGGTTAACCTGCTGTGATAGTGGACTCTCAGGAGAGTGCCCCACCTCTGCACGACATGCCGGGTCTCTGTTCACCAATAAGAAGCATGCCCACGGCACAATAGAGCTGTTACCTCCCTCTTCACTTCCAAACAACAATCTTCTGGTCAGGGCTTTGCATGCATGAAATTGTTTATTTTTCACATCTTGTCTGAATGAATTTTTGGTTTTCATTGTGATAAAAATGCTTAATTTTTCTTTTCTTCTTTTTTCCCCCTCTTACTAATTTAACGTGAACTTCTGATTGTTTTGTTTGCCTTACTTTCTTCTAGCTTATTAAGGTATGTTTACATGAACATAAGTAACCGGATCGAATGGCCGGTCGGAATAAAAGTGTGTCATGTAAACACCCCGTTCGGGTTATTTTTTGTGTATTCAACGCGATCCGATATAATTTGTTATCAGAACGAAACGGGTGGTTTACGCCGATCCATAACCCGATCGGTGTGCATGTAAATGCTTGATCTGTTCGTTTTTATCTGATCGTGAAAAACTGACCTGACTGCGCATGTGTGACTTTGCCATTTCCGCCTGGCTAATGCTAATAATATTAGCATGTCAGGGGAGCAAAACTGGTCGGTGAGCGACACAACATTTCTACTAGAAACTTTGAAAGAGCTCAAAAGGATCTGTATTACCTTTAGCTCAGTCAGGGAGTGCAGTAACGTCTCCACCATCATTAAAACCTCTCGCGCGTCCATTTTGGGTGCTCAGGTTTGTTTATGTTCACCCCAGAAGTAGAACTTCTTCTTCTGTGTTTTTTTTAAGGAGAGTTTACCACTCTGCGCATGTCAGTACTGCTGTTCAGACCAAAGCTTGCTGCATGTAAACGCTCGACATGAACAGATTGTGCCCATGTAAACAACACATTTGAATTATTCAAACAGAACACATTTCAATCCGGTCAAAGAATTCTGCGCATGTAAACATAGCTTTAGTTGTGGCATACACTGGGACACAAAGGGATGTTTTTGTGAGGCAATTTTGCCCATCTCCCCACTTGTCTACAAACTTAGGAAGGTGTATTAAAGCAAGCTGCATTTCTTCACCTTTCTACTAAAGTACAAGATCAAACTGAACAGATGGAATTTTGAGACTAAACGATAAGATTGCAGTCTGTGAGGATCCACAACTTCTCCTCTACCATAACCCTCAGCACTGGCTCCTCTCAGGGCTGTGTGTTGAGCCCCCTTCTGTTCACTCTGCTCACACTGTCACATACGAGTGTGCACTTATCCATCCAGGCTGTCACATTGTAAAGTTTGTAGATGATACAGCAGTGGTTGGATGCATCAAAAACAATGATGACTACGGCTACATGCAGGAGGTGGAACATCCAACATCAACGGGTGGCATGGGGGCTGTACAACTGCAAAAAGGAAAACTCTGCAGAGAGTGGTGAAGGCTGCACTGAAGACTGATGGAGTCAGCCTCCCTACCATCCAGACATATTCACCTCCAGATGCAGGAAGAGGGCCACCTGCATCATGAATGATCCCACTCACCTAGTGCACACACTTTTTGCCCCACTTCCCTCAGGCAGGAGGTTGAGGAGCATTAAGTGTAGAACCACTAGACTGAGGAACAGCTTCTACCCTGAGGCTGTTAGACTCATGAATATCTAACCAGAATAATCACTGTAATGCCACTTTAATTGGTGATATGTGACTTTATCTGTGCTGCTGATTATCCATGCTGCTGATCTCTTGCCTCTAAGCTGCTGTATTCATACCCATCTGCTCGCAACACTCTCATGTTCAGACTGCTGTTTAATATACAGTTTAATATACCATATTATTTTACATGGTTATTGTTTAACGTATATCTTAGATTCTTGTATACTGTTCTTTTTGTACTTTATTTTATTTCTATTTTGGGGTGTAACTGGGGCCATGAGTACACAATTTCATAAGATGTGAATGACAATAAAGAACCTTGAACCTTGATGTTCAAGGTTAGTTTGGATCTTCAGAAGAACCTGTTTAAACAAACAAAAAAGTGTAATCTTGACCAAATTGACAATCTTAGGACTAGTCCAAGCAGGGCCAGGCAGAAAGTGATATGCTGCCATTTAAAAATAACTTCAATTTAACAAGTTTCACAGAAGTTTGTGTATTGGTTGTGGTTGTTAAGGTACATCCAATGAATCATTTCTAATAGTTTCAATGAAGTCCATCCTGCAGTTTAGGAGGTGTTTTGCTACCACCAACACTCATAAAAGATAATTGGTTGTAAAATATTATTTTCTAAAAGCTTCCTTAAAGTCTCTTTTCTGCTTTCGCACTTCCTGCCTGGGGCACTTCTTGCGTGAACATCATAATACCCTTATTAATGGAAATTTGATGGCAGTGTAAGCATTTAGAAAATAAGGTTTTATTGAACTGCTGTGAAAATCTTGATATGTAAAATTCTATACTGTATTTCCGCATACGGAGGCTTTTCAAAAAACTATTTACAACAAGTAAGATATTCCTTGGTCCTAGCTGTTCTACAAAACTCCACTTCAAAAGATTTGACTGGCTCCCGTATTTAAGTGGCTTCCAACCTAAGCACCCTAAAACATTTCTTATGTAGATTCTCTCCAAATCACTCCATTTGCAACACTGTAAAGGTTGTCAGAGGTCATTCACAAGAGCATTTGCATTAGAGTGTGGAGATATACCTGGACCCAAAATGCAAATGTTTTCCATTCAGTCACTTTGCAATTGTTTACAGCTTCGACCAGACACTACAGCTGCAGATGGAGCTGAAAGCTGCCCACAGAACGGCTCATTATCAGTCAGACTACAGAACATGAAGTGTTAGGTCAACTTATCCAGCTCCATCTACAGCTGAATGGAAATCTACAGTTGGTGTGGTGTCAAAAGTGGGAAAGTCATTTGCAAGCTAATAACATTCTTCATGCAAACCCGCTCGTATTGACTTGACCATATTTGATTTAATGAAGTGAATTAATGAGACTGAATTGAATTTAGGAACTCTTCAAATAGAAAAAAAAATTCTCAGGAAGCCAGTTTGCAATGTGTCACACTCTGCTCTGCTTCTTGTTTCCGTCTTTGTCACTCTGAGCAACAAGCACTGCTTAATTAACAAACATTTAGGGGAAAAAAGATTAATTAGGCTTCTTTTCTAAGTTGTAATAATAAAATCCTAAAAGATTGCTAAAAACTAACTTAAAAGCAGGGTGATGAAAAGTGTAATTGTAAATTCTCACCCAAATGATCATAATTTAAAATTCGATGTACATATAATATACAATATACAATGTATAATATATAATATATGATATACAATATAATGATTCAATATACTGAAAAAAGCAAACTTCATTTTTGAGCATGCATCAGGATATTAATTTTTGCTCCTATTTTTTACGAGCTGATCTCACATTTCCAAGATGTTTTCTGTGTACAAAATAAATCTTTTTCTTACAAATATTGTTCACAAATTTGTGTAAATCTGTGTTAGTGAGCATTTCTCCTTTGCCGTGATAATCCCCCCCACCTCACAGGTGTGACATATCAACATGCTGATAGACTGCATGATTATTGCACAGGTCTAGACTGACCACAACAAAAGGCCACTCTAACATGTGCACTTTAATGTCACAGATGTTGCAAGTTTTGAGGAAGTGTGCAATTTACACACATTTGTGAACAATATTTGAGCAATAAAGGCCTATTGTATACATAGGAGAAGTCTTAAATCTTTGAGTTCAGATCATGGGAGCAAAAACAAAATGTTGCATTTATATTTTTGTTCAGAGTATTTGAGGATGGTGGTGTGGTGGTTTTCCCTCTGTTGTTTCACAGAAAGCAGGTTTTTACTTCAGCATCCACTTGAGCTTTTCCCAGTTTCCATGCTCACTCTGTGCATGGGTGGGTTTTCATTAGGAGCTCATATTTACTTCCACAGATCTTTTTATTTTTATCTATATGAGTGTTTCTGTGCAGTGCCCTGAGATGACTTCTGTTGTGTCTTTGTGCTTTATAAATAGATTCCATTGAACAGAACTGAATTGAAAACATACCCATTAGGAACATTTCTTGTTCTAAAATGACCTTAGGAGGGAGTGAATGGTTGCATGGATATCATATTTACCTGCTGTGAAAGGCTTCAGCTGCCCATCAAACCTGAACAAGTGAAAAAAAATGAATACTTTTTCAATCTGTCCGCTAATCCTAGAGGTGCTATCTCACATGTATCTAATGCCCCTTTTCCATTAGTACCGGTACGGGCCGGTACAGCCCGGCTCTACTCTACTCGGTACGGTACAGGTTGTGTTTCCATTATGCTTTCAGTACCGGTTCCAGTGGGCGGGGTTCAAATTGACGTCACGGCCTCTCACCAGCTGGTGGCGCTGAGACGCAGAAACTGTTTTCAGTACAGGTTGAGAATTTATGTTATTTTGAAGTTGTGTGTATGTGTGTATGCATGTATACATGTGTATAAATATATATATATATATATATATATATATATATATATATA
>NC_056510.1:30319014-30320964 GCF_014905685.2 Nematolebias whitei
ATATATATATATAAATAAAACAGTAGGCCACATTTGTTTCCATGAGTTAACCGAAGCGCGCTCGTGTGTGTGCGCGCGCGTTTCCATATGGAGTCCAGTGGTTTTGTCGCTGGTTGTGGACCGAACCGCAGCTGGGTCCGTGCTGGTTCTCATGTTTGCCCCCAGTGTTTAATGGTTCTGTCCATCCAGTTAGCTTCCTGAGTGCTCGTCACGTTCAACGCACCAATGAAAACACGCATATTTTGCTCAGTCCTTCATCTGGATGAGGGAACAGAGCAAGTTTCAGCTGGAGGGGTTTGGGTGAGAGCTGCTGCTTCACTGGTTCCAGTTAGCTGTAAAACAACAGAGGTGGTGGAGTCAGGTCTGTTTGTATTTTTAATTATTTTTTTGCCTGCTTTGTTTACTGGTTCCTTTCCATCATGCACCATAATCCAAGTTGAAGTGGTTGTAGGTCACAATCATCCATGAAAGCCACTCATTTACTCACAAGATCAGAAAATCCCCCCCCCCTACACACAGCTCTGTCGCTCCAAACCTCTCCAGCTACCTTGGCTCTCTTTACGCACTCCGGTTGTCAAATAAAGGCGAATTTTATATGTTTTAAACTACTAGACAAGTCTCATTTTTCTGTACGTGTTGGGGGGGGGGGGGGGGGGGGGCTGCGTGTTGTGCGTCTTTTCCTCCCAAGCCTATTCCAAGCAGCACCACAGGAAACGCAGTGAGTTGATCCAAGTTCAAAGTCACATGCCGACCCCACCCCCCAGAAGAATTTTTTACTTTTTGTTTATTTACTTTTTTTTTGGGGGGGGGGGGGGGGACCAAAGTACATTCCCCCAGATATGGAGATAATGTAAAATAAGTAGAAGAACATAAATCAGTGAGAGGCAGCTGCATGTGAGGATGTCTCTTCTGGAAAGAACAAGAAAAGTGGTTTCTGTGATGACCCCCCCCCCCCCCCCCCCCCCCACACACACACACACACACACATCCACTGCACCAATGAGCAACATTTCAACAGATTTCTGGGAGCAGTAAGACACCCGAGCTGCAGATGTAAGTTGTAAATCAGATGGAGCTGCAGATGAGGAGGACCACGCTGCTGCTGCTGACGCTATCAATGTGTTCACACTGGAACCGAACTTGTGTGCCTTCCACGACCCTGTGTTTCATGGCTGTTTGACCTATGACCCGTTAAGACCACATATGCCTCCCGCCGCGCCTCACCCGCTCCCTTTGGTAAAATAACCCAGTTTATGACAAAGTGTCTTTGTTTTACACACATCAGGAGTGATCTGCAGCCACAGATCCATAACATCACTTCATTTGAGTTCGTTTCAGGTAAAGCTTCTTCTGTCGTGCAGCATCCTGGAAATATGCCTGGAGCAGTTCACAGTAACACATTCTAACATCACACTGGTACCAGTCTGGATTGGGTTCGTTTTTTTAGGTGCTTCAGTTGAAGTATGAAAAGGAGAGGTTCAGAAAAAAAAAAATCATAAACAATGCCCTGCAGCTCCTGCACTTTATGGGTTCTGTTGGAGCTGGGCAGGTTCTATTTATTTTACTACGCTCCCGGAGGAACAGCTCCCACAGAGGACTGGCTTTTTTAGTAACTTACAATTTTTTTGAGAGGGAATTAAAATTAGTTTATAAACCAGTTTACAAACCAGTGTTTGGAGACATAAATCAGCATAAAACTGAATTATTTCAATTGAATGCAGTTGTCCCTTTAAAGGAAACTGCAGCGTATAAAAGGCTTCACTTTAAATCCTAATGATCGAGCTCATAAATCATTTTCAACTGTGCAACAAGCCAATAATGCACTGAACCACTGTGTCGGAATGAAAGTGAAGTAAACACGTCAGTTCCAGCAGCTTTCAGCACAAGCCCCATGTTTACAGCCCAGTGTGCAGCTTTATTTAAACTCCCCCATCCCCACCCTCTTCCCCT
>NC_056510.1:30321064-30329936 GCF_014905685.2 Nematolebias whitei
GATAGATAGATAGATAGATAGATAGATAGATAGATAGATAGATAGATAGATAGATAGATAGATAGATAGATAGATAGATAGATAGATAGATAGATAGATAGATAGATAGATAGATAGATAGATAGATAGATAGATAGATAGATAGATAGATAGATAGATAGATGTCAATATTGTAATGTCGTGATTGCTGTTGTCCCTGAAGGCACCAGATAAGAGAGGAGGAGGAAAGGAAATAAAAGCACCAACATGTCATAAACGCAGAGTGGAGGTGTGTGTGATCACACACGAGGAAGAGGAGAAATCATCATCTCACACCTGCTCTTAATTGTCAATTAGGCTTTAACTCAGTGGTGGTTTGTGTCTTAATACTAATGTGCTTTATGTCTACAATATGGGGGGGGGGGGGGGGGGCATTACAGCAACGCTGTCACTGCGGCTCCCTTCAGCATCGCACTTCTGAATAAACTGATTTCTTAATGACAGGAAGGTTTAAAGAACATATGCTTTTATCTTGTTGTTACTGATGTTCAGCACTTTGTTTCAGCTGCGCTGTCTTACAGCGCTTTATAAATAAAGATGATGATGATGATGAACATCAGCTGCTGCAGCTGGGTGAAGCTTCAGCTGCTGCTGGTCCAGGTCGAGCTGTGCGCGGCTCCGTCCAGACAGCAACCTTGGCGTGTTTGTTGACTTATTTGAACGCTGACAAACAGGAACAACAGTTAAGACGTGAATCAGACGCTAATTTAACACCCCACCCCACCCCCAAAAAAACCACAGCGTTTTATCTGCACCCGCCTCCTCCCTCTCTGTTCCGTGGAGCAGGTGCAGGCCGCGCGCACCTGCACGCACAGCTGCGCGCACCTTGTCACCGCAGCGCGATGAGTCCGTGCGCATCAGGCAGCTCTGCTCAACTTAAACATCTTAACATTTCAACGAGATGCGCGTGGGTGTCTCCTCTCCGCCACGCTCAGACATGACACTATCTAATCCAATTAAACACGAGAACTCGTATTTTCCTCTGCCACCCCCCCCCCCCCCATGACCCCCTCCTTCAAGTTCCTCTTGTTTTGTGTGAAAGGCAGAGTCAAGAGCCCTCAGCTCCTAATCCTGAGCACGACCACGAGTGACTGGTCCTCGAGCTCTTTGTCCTGTACTGTGGCGTGTTTTCGTCCTTCCGCGTGCGTCCATTTGGCTCTTTAGAGGCACATGCGCGTGCTGCTGGCCCCTCTGTAACAACATGAATACATTTAGAAACTTCCAGCATCCAAACCCGCGCGTTCATAGGAGACGTTGATCAACTTTTTTTACACTGACCTTATTGTTTAAACAGATATTTTATTATATATATTTATATTTATGGAACATTTTTAATACATTGTAACTAATTCACAGCAAATAAGTTGAAATAAAGAAAACTTTAATCAATTGTGCGCGTTTTTACGCAGCAAAGGTGACTGTTCCATTAAGCAACTCAAAATGACAAATTATTGTTAGATAATAAAAAATAAAAATAAAAACAGCAGTAGTTGACTTTAGTCCGCTCTGGGGGCTCTGACGTCATCTGGTTAATGAGGCACCACTTGTCTGTCGCGCGCTGCGGTGAAGTTTGACCACACTTCATGTGTGACGTGTGTCAAATGAAGAACCGCGGGCCAGCTCTGGTCCCTGGTATCATTGTATCTGTCCCTGAATGTAATATTTGAAATGTGTGAAAAAATAATAAACTGACCCTAAATTCTCACAGAAGGTGGCAAACTTTGAATGAAAAAAATTAAATCAAAATTTCCAATTAATTATGATGATAAGAAACAAAAAAGCACACAAAAGGCATAGATTACACTCAGAGATGATCTTACAGCCAGGATATATATTAAAACATGTATTTTTGATGAATTGTCTTGTGTGTTAGTTGTTTATTCATGACTGATTCAATGGATTTTGATCATATGAATTATAGGAAACACTAAATGAAAAAAGCCGAAAGAGTTCACAATACATGAATGCTAATGCTGAGTCTATTTAAATGTGATTATTTTCTTAAATAAGTGAGTTGTTTGAAATTGTTTGCCATGTCAATGGGAACAAATTCATATTTCTAAATAAATAATTTGACATATTACATATGAAAAGGTCAATTTATGTATTTTTTAACAATAAATACTGGATGAGATTGGCCCTTGGCTCTAAGACCAAGGTTTTAATTTGAGCCATAGGTTAGTATTAACACTCCTGTTTTACATGCAGGCGTCCTAAAATATAACAGAGGTTTCGGCATGAGCTGCAAATAAATCATTGTGCTGATTTGGAGCTGAGTTTTATTTAATTTGTATTTATTTTTAAAGTGATGATTCCATTCAGATGACTGACCCAGAGGTTTGGACTCTAATGCACAATTAGGTTTGTTTTTTTTATTTTTTCTCCACCAGCTCAGAGGGTGTCTTATTATAATTCAGGCTGAGTTTTGCCCCTATAGGAGCCGTGACAGACGGATGAGGCTGGGCGAGAGGGGAGCAGATCTTCGCACCTCTCCTCAACACGCGCACTCCGCTCAGTGCAACAGGGGCCCCGCTTAATGAGGGCACCTATGGGGGCCCTCCTGGATGGAGAAGTGGCCTAACCTCCAGATAGAACTGAAGCACCGCCTACTTCTAGTTCTGACTTCTCTCATCCCGCACCTGGGGCATCACCTGCCGCTGCCCTCATCAACGAGAGTTCATACTCCAACTTTTTGACAAAGATAATGATGTGCAAGGTACAAATAAATAAATAAAAAGCTACGGAGGAGCAGCTTTCTGTGGGAAACTAACTTTTCTCTGCAAAGGAAGAAGCTGCATTTGGATTTGGATTAACTTGTGATAAAGGCTCTTAGAGCTTATAAAATGAGTCATATGAGCATTCAGGTTATTGTGAGACTTTAAGATTATTTTTATAAAGATGGTGATCAATCAGTCATGCTAATGAAATCCCTGTCTGTGTGCAGTGCTAAGATGAATAAGCTTTGCTATTTTATGAGATATGCTGTCATTTACTATATGACATGTGTCTGTGAAAGGGCCAAGAGGTCACTGTCCCCATGGAGCTGCCCTAATTATACAATTAGTCTTGTGATGGGGACAGTCCAAAGCCAAATGTCCTGTGGGACAACCAGACACATTATGGCTGTCATCATCTTTAAAGCAGGTCCAAAGAGCTCACCGCCTGAAGGACTGATTTCTGCCTAACTTTACTCTTGCAAATATTTTTTTAAGCTCAATGATAATTCAACAGCGCAGCCATGAAGAGAAAATGGTTCAGTGGGTGATCGTAGCTGTTTCTAACCATCATAGGTCATCTCAGTGTTCCATCATTTATGCCTTAAGCCTCATTTCCAGAGCCTCGCCAGACTGAGCCCACATCTCTTTGAAGCTCAGGGTCAGATGGACACCCCCATATCTCAATCTTTATTGCCCATCCAGCCATATTTACTTTCTGGCTTATCCCTGGTCAGTTGGAAAACATCAAGACGCCACATTTTCCTCCTGACCATTCAGAGCCATATCTGCCGTCGCCAAACCCGAGTCAACTATATGGGCGTGAACCTTGATGTTTGGGATACATGCAGACTTTTCCATGAAGGCAGAGGGAGCTCTGGGCACCAAGTGGGTGAGCAGGCAGTGGTGTTTCCATGTTGGGTGTTTTACCATTAGTGCTCCGGCTTATCATACTGGATTAGAGCTGGTGAGCCTGAACACTGGTAACCAACTTCTCCAGTCTGCCTGTGATGATGCAGAGGCTCAGCTGTGTGGAAAGCTGTTTGAGCAAGACTTAGACTCTTATCTGTTGTTGGCACAAATGCCCCCTTGTCTTTCTTTTATTAGCAGGACTAATGCTCGACTTCACCTTGCTCATGTTCTTCTCTATAACCAGATCGGAGCCTTTTCTTTGGTTTCCATCAACAATGCTCCTTCTTCCCCCTCCCTCTCCCAGCTGCATGTGAGGGATTTCTCTCCTCTCTAGATGTTGACCTTTTCTGAAATAAAACCAGATGCATTCATGTCCATCCTTCTGATGTTGCAGCCGTGATAGTTCTGCCCAAATCTGGCTCCGATACCATCTTTACTCACAATGAAGAGACGGATGGTAACAAAGAGTTGGGCGTGAAATGAAGAATGGTGGCCATGTGGATTTGAATTAAATTATCAAGAGTAATCTTTTATTTATGACAAGGCCTGAGATGCACTGTGTGTGAGCATATACCGTATTTTCCACCATACACGTTGCTCTGCCATATAATACGCATCAGTCCAAATATGTCTAATAAATGGGACAAATCCATAAATACGTTGCTTCGCTGTATAAGTCACATCTATTATGTGTCACCGCTGACAACCTGGAAATCTGGGCCGGTGTTGTGTCAAAAATCAGCTACCAAATGTTGCATGGGAGGACTTCAACAAGAATTTAACAAGATTAACACTTAAAAACAATTGTTTGTTTGCTCGAAATGATAGTAAATGTGTGTTTCAGTCTAACTTTCCCTTAATAAATGCACTTTGACGGTCAAATCAGCTGCATTTCAAAACCCGATTTTCGGAAGCGGGCACATGCAGTGGGACGAGTCATTTTGCATTTCTTCAAAATTTAACAAGACAACCACATAAAAACATTTATTTATTTGCTCGACATTATAGTAAAGGTGTGTCTCAGTTGAACTTTTACTTAGTAAAAGAACTTTAACAGTCAAATTAGTTGCACTTCAAAAGTATTCGCTGCCTCTGTGCTTCTGAGAGCCCACAGACAGGGAGGAAAAAAGGAAGGAGGAACGCTGCGCATTTCTTCGAAATTTAACAAGAAAAGCACCTAAAGCAATTATTTGTTTTCTCAACATTATATCAAAGATGTGTCTAAGTTGAACTTTTACTTATTACATGACACAATGGCAGCCCATACAGCTTGAGTGCCATCTAGCGGCTGAAAATGGTAGTGTTCTATATTTTCAGTCAGAATGAATGAAAACGGTCATATCTCAGCCAAAAATTGTTTTATAAATATGGGAAAAAATCCATAAATACGTTGCTTCAGCGTATAAGTCACAGGGTATGTAAATTATGCAAATAAACGTGCCATGTAGGCCAAAAATTACGGTAGCTGCTTTATGGAGCTGATAAGTCTGCTTGTACTGAAACAGTAAAATATGGTGCCCTTTGTTAATCCAACTTTGTTTTTTTATTTTTTCAGAACAAGTCCCATAAGGTGTTTTATGTTTGTCAGAAGAGCTACTGCTCACAAGCAGCATGTTCCCTGTAAAAATCAAAGCCCCAACACTAAAACGTCCATCTGCTTCACTTTGATGAAGTCGTTCATTTCCCTCCACCCGCTTATCCCTCCTTCAGAGTACGCTGAAGCCTACATCCTGCATTTAGAGGCTTTTAGGAAAGCCTTGTCATTCAGTAAGAGACTACCGGGGCAGCATGCTCACGCTTATCTGCACTTTGGTTTCTATTTTCTGGCCGATGGGCCGTATAATGGGCCAGGTAAAGCAGGGCCCGGCTCATGCGGTTGTCCGTGGATGACCTTGCTCCTCCTCACCTACTGCCTTGGAGAGGCTCCCAGTCCTGGGATGGGGGCTTTGGATTGGCACCAAATCTCCACCACCACAGATGTTACCGAGCCACCAGATATTTTGTCAGCTTCTGAGTGATGCATCACGCTCTCGTGAACAGCAGTGCTCAAGTAGCCGATGATATCAGGAAAGAAACTGTTATATCACAGAATAAATTCAAATTCTTTAAGGCTGGTGTTACCTCAAGTCAAATATTATAAATAATTATACAGTCAAATGTTTACCTAGCATGTAAAATGAAGAAATTACTACAACACTGTCTATTTTCAGATGAACAAATGCTTGTAAATCATGTTTATTTTAGTGATAAAGACAGATTTTATTCAAAATCAAGCTGCCATGTCGTCATAATCATAGCTTTTGATCAGTTTATGTAGCTGTTTTTGTTTTCATGTGCATCATTTTGTATATTACTAATAATTTAGCAGACAATTATTGATTTTTAATGGGAAATAATTTCATATTATTTTATTACAATTACAAATACGTTAAAATAATAAAAATATTAGGCGTTGTTTGTAAAACAATTGAGTTGTGACTTTAAATATCTAAAGATGATGATTCATCACAGGAGTAATCAGGCTGTGATCATGATTAATTTCTTATAAATCCATAAGAGATCACTGTGCATTCTCGAGATGGAATATAAAAATGATGATGTGCACAGTAGCTAATTGATTTAATGAAGTTCCTGTGGAAGCAAAAGGTCCAGTTCAGTTGAGTAAACCCTCTCTGGGGACCTTTTGTCAGATGTGTAAGTCCTGTGCTCCTTTGGGAAACACATCGGGGCTAATGGGTGAAGCACAGCTGCTGAAGTCGGGCTGCAGAGGCGCGACATTCCCCCTGCAGACATCCGACCAGCCGACAGAGAATTGGGACAAAGAACAGCTAACCCTCCTTCTCCACAAACATTCAACTTTTAGGTGCACCTTAAAGTTGAGGCAGAATCTTAATGTGACTTTTTGCAGAGCACTCTGCTTCAATTCAATAAATATGTTTGTTATGTGGTTGCAGCTACACAGCCTTGTTTTCTGAGTCCTGCGTGGAATTGAAGAGCAGGTCAAGTAGTGAGTGCGCTTGGAGGAGAAAAAGTTGGCAAATTGCCTGGAATGTAAATACGTGAAGGGAAAAAGGTGTGTTAGTGAGAAAAGAAAAATCTGAGAAAAGGTCGCTGTTTGAGATAGTTCAAGGAAAAAAAAAAACGTGTAAATCTTCCCCAAAGGTACAATATTCATTTAGATGCTAACAGTTTTGGCTTCAGAGTTTTTAAAAGTTGAATAAAAAAACAAATGATTTTACTGGAGAGGTGTGAACACGTCTGCTTCTAACTGGTAAAAATGGTTGAATCCATATTCATTTATCTTCTCAGATTATAGCTCATCCTTCCAGGAGGTTTTGACTTTTACTGATCATGTTTTTATTCCATTAATATCATTATTGTGTGAATTTTTATGAAGCATTCACTCTACTGTGATTCATTTTTCTTCTGTACATTTTTCAGCATCTTTCTCGTTCCACAATTTTTGTGCTATTTCAATAAATCATACATCAAAACGTTCAGTTCTTTCAGGACAATCCTGCTATGACTTTTTGGTATTAGTGCAACTTTAGGTTTTTGAAACAGTTAACCTTTTCTGTCATGTTTTCCATCCATCCATCCATTATCTTTTACCCGCTTCTTCCATTTTGGGTCACGGGGGTCGCCGGTGCCCATGTCCAGCAATCACTGTGCGAGGGGCGGGGTACACCCTGGACGGGTCGAAAGTCCATCACAGGGCCACATGTTTTGTCTCATAGAAAATGAATTGAGCTGATTTTACATCCTTCAAATCTTTAGCTCTGTTTACAATCTTTTACTGCTCCTTTCACATTTTGTTCTGCTTCAGCTTCTATCAGCTTCCTTTTGAACTTGTGTCCAGCTACTTTCAGCTAATTTCAGCTGTTTTGTGCTCCTTTCAGGTTATTGCAGCTAACTACATTTTTGTGCTTTTTTTAACTTATTTCTGCAAATTTCAGCTTATTAATGCAAGTTTCAGCTTTTTCTGCTATTTCAGTTACTATTTAACTGTTTTATGTTAATTTTAACTTTTTCAGCTAATTCCAGAATTTTTGCGCTCATTTACTCATTTTTAGGCCTACAAAAATGTGCTTTCTCCACTTCCTTCTGGTAATTTAAGCTTCTTTCTGCTTTCATAGCCTCTATTCATCTGGGTATTTTGTGCAAATTTCAGCTGTTTTCAGATAATTTCCGTTTTTTTGTGCTCATTTCTGATTATTTCAGCCTAAATGGGCAAACGTGTGTTCTTTCTGTTTTCTTCTGCTATTTTAAGTTTGTTCTGATTTTTCAGCTATTTGTTTTTAACATTTTTAGCTAATTTCAGCTGTTTTCAGATAATTTCAAGTTTTTCATATAACTTTTGTTACTTTCAGCCTAATTAACTTCTTTATGCTAATTTCAGTTTGTTATGCTCCTTTCAGCTTTTTCTGCTCTTTCAGCTACCATTAAGCGTTTTTAATGCTAATTTTAGCTTTTGCAGCTAATTCCACATATTTAGCTCATTCCAGCTCTTTCCACTTCCTTAAGCTTATTTTTGCCTTCTCAGCTACTTTTCAACTATTTATTTTTTCTAATTTAAGCTTTTTAAAGCTAATTTCTTAGTTTTAGTTTTCATTTCTGCTTATTTAAACCTTATTCAGTAAATATGTGTGCTTTCTGCTTTCTTCTGCTAACTTAGGCTTGTTCTTCCATTTCAGCGTGATTTTTTTAGCAGTTCTCAGCAAGTTCTTCTACAATAAGCTTCATTTTTGCAGGAAATGCAATTTCTCTGATTTTTGTTTAGTTTTCACTTGTGGGATGGAGTAAAGTGATTTGAACAGGCCGAAGCTGTCACAAGGTGTTGCTGTTCCACTGTGTGTGAGCTCAGGGTGTGTGTGTGTGGTGGGGGGGGGGGGGGGGGGACGCGAAGAGGTGCTGCTCGGGGTCTCAACACCTTCCTTCAATCCCTTGCATGCATGCATCTTATCTTATCTCTTAATTGAACACTTCCGGTCACAGAGCTGAGAATGTGGTGCAACACCGGCAGCTCTCCTGGAGATGGATGAATCTTGTAAAGTCTGACCGGAGAGCGTTTGTTATGGCTCAGTCTGAGAAATGGCAGTTTTCTGTTTTGTTGTTGTTGTTTTGTTTGTTTGTTTTTGTTTTTTTAAACGGAGCGCTGCGATGTTCTCACTCTCTGGGACATTCCCCCCCCCCACACACACACACAC
>NC_056510.1:30330036-30332564 GCF_014905685.2 Nematolebias whitei
CTTACTTATTCTCTCCTCTTTGTCCTCTCCAAAGTGGCGTCTGCATGTCTGACTCTTGCCAGTTACTGATTTGCAGCCAGTGGATGTTAAGGTGGGCCCGTGTAAGTGATTTCCACGGCCGTCCCACTAAAGGAGAACAAATCGCTGACAAAGGAGAGCCGTTCCTTTTCAGCTGCGTCGTTAGGACAACCAAAAAGTATTCGTCAGATAATAAGTTGCACTTCAAAGCGTTTCTCACTGAAGGGTGACTGCTTCACTCCTTTTCAACCCCCCCACCCCCCAGCTTCCCCTTTTCTGCACTGAACTGCCTCTGGTGTATTTTTCATCTTGTTGATTTTTGTCACCAAACAAGAAGAGGTTCCTTATTGTGGGGACCCTTACAAAAAAAAAAAAAATCATATATATATATATATATATATGGTTTAGATTTTTTTCAAGGCATTTTTGATCTCAACCTCAGAACCTTAGAGCAGTAAAAGTACTCATTGTCATGTTCAAGACCTGTAAAAAATTACAAGTTGACAAACCAGTTCTGCACATTATTTTGCCCAAATTCAATATTTAATATCTCCTTAAACCATACATTTGTGAGTAAGCTTTAAGAGCCACTGCCAGCTGTTTGTTTACCTCTGAAAAAAAGCAGAAGCTCAACTGTATTTGGGATTGAGAAGTTTGACCAGTTTGATGCACTGGTGCATATTTCTATTTTGATTTGCTCGTACTTTTGTGTAGTTTGCAGGTAGAAGGGCTTTGTTTATGTTCAGTGTGGACCTGCATTGCATCGGTTTGGAAAAGACTTTCAAGCAGCTCCTTTTGTTAAACTTCAGCGTGAACTTTTTACTGTTTGCTTTCTTTAAAATTGCAATCCAAGCTGAACGACATGCATCAAAATCTCCCTCATGGGGGGTGGGGGGGGGTGGGGTCCTTTAGACCAAATACTTCTGAAAATGTCCCCAAATCTCAGTGTGTTAATGAAGATGAGATTCAAGCAGAAGTGTTTTCCTTTTTTTTTGTTTCCTCGCGGTGCGTACGTGTCCTCTACCTGTCAGCAGAGTGCACTGACATCTCTTCTCTTTGATTTGTGTGTCACTTGTGCGACCAGACATTCAAACGAACCCAAAATCTCTAACTCACCATGAAGACTGTCAAAGCGGGCCAGCCTTCCTCTCATGACGCCCGCAGCCTTTGAAGTGAAGAACAGAACAATTTTAATTCTATAGACTGGACAGCTTTGAAAGTGAGATTCTGCGTTTTAATGGAGGAAATAAGAGGAGGGGGGGGGGGGTTCTTCCTTTTCTTCCTGATACACTCCATACAAGGCTTTGCTTATTGTCAGATATCTTTTTATCTTTTATTTTTCCCATGAATGATTCATGCCTCGGCCGCTTTGTGTTTAGTCGCAGCTTTTCAGAGGTTGGAGCCATCGGGGGGCTAGAAGTTTCCTCATTAGCTTCGTGATTAGTTTTGCATTGAACCAGTCGTCTTTGGGCCGTGTTGTATATATGGGCCTGTTTATGGGAACACTGGAAGTCTGATAGAAATGTCAGGGATGAAGAACACATGAAGTTTCTCATTAAAGGCCATGTGGAGGATTTGTTGACTCAGAATCAAACTGAAGGCAGTTTCAACAGGACGGGTGCAACCTCCTAACAGATACATACAAAAAAGTCTAAATCCGAACATCAAAACAGACCCTCACATGATTGATATTCACTTAACTTAAACCAAAACCAGTTGAAATCATTTCTGACATTTTTTTATTAAATTTTAGCATGACTTGAAGGTTGTAAAGGAAATTTTGAACATCAAGTTGATTACCTCTGGCTTTGCTTTTCTTTTTTTAATCCATCATGTCCAGTGACACCATGCACCTCCAAATAAAACAGACCACTATGAAGGCATGCGAGAAAAAAACAACTCTTCACATTACACAGCCTATATATTCAAGTAGATGATTTTTTTTTCTTCTTCTCACAGAGCACAAATAAAAATAAACCCAAAGTGTTAAAATATATTTTTTAAAGAAACATCAGCAGGGCTCTACACACATCACCAAAACTCATATTATTATAATTATTATTATTCTTTGGTGTTTTCCATGACAACACTGATTCCAGCAAAAATAAATTACAATGTACAAAACAAATTCCTCTGGGAAAATAAAAAAAATTATATAAAAAAAAATACTACACAAGATTCACAAGCATCAGTACAATTACACATATGTACAAGAGTCCAGGTGGAGACATTTAGTGTCTCGGGGGACTTCAACAAGCAGTACACTTGTGTATTTTTCTTTTTTTTTTTTTTTTGCATAAAATACAGTCTTAAATAGTTCAAATATTTAAAAAAATTCCACCCAAACCTGTTTTAAAAATCTGTAAAATGACAAGACACTTGAATATTTAGTGTCTCCTTGTTGAATTGTTGCATCACTGCACCTCAAAGAAAACACGTTGTTTTTAAAGGCCTCTTTTAGATTTAACTGCTTGTTGCCACTTGTTAGGTCACAAGTGCCCCCCCCCCCC
>NC_056510.1:30332664-30335551 GCF_014905685.2 Nematolebias whitei
CCCCCCCCCCATGTGACAGATTAAATAACTGCATCAAGAGGTTTCGTAGAAAAAATGTCTTTTTAGCCCATCTGTTGAATAAAGTTATAATTTAAACCCTGTGCATGAATCTTCAGAATAAATAAGTAGTTCCAGTCAAATCTAAATTATTTGATTCAGCCTGTTTATTTTTTATTATCTGACTGAAGTTGAATTTAATTTAGGGATAAAAGATCATTTCTAGTTGAAAAAATCACCTACAGGTTTTAGAGTTTGAAATGCTCCAGGGGGGGTCAGAGCATCGTCCTCGGGTCTGAATGTCTAAAAGAGTCCTCGTCGTCCGAGTCCGACGTTGGCAAGTCGCTGGAGGGGGTGTGCAGGTGGTTTGGCGCCCCCCCGCTCCCCTGGCACACGTACCACTCGTTGAGGTTGGTGACCTGAGGGGAAGAGATGCTCGCCGAGCGCGTTCTGTGCGCGTCAGAGGCGGGCGAGAGCGCGTCCCCCCCGAGAGAGTTCGTGGAGATGTAGTTGAGGCTGGCGGAGCTGGGGGGCGGCGGGGACTTGCAGTGCACCTTCATGTGTTTGCGCAGCGAGCTCGGGTGCGTGTAGGACTTGTCGCAGCCGCGCACCTTGCAGTAGTAGGGCTTGTCGCTGGTGTGCACGTGGGAGTGCTTCTTCCGGTCGCTGCTGTTGGCGAATTTTCGGTCGCAGCCGTCAAACTCGCACTTGAAGGGTTTCTCTCCTTGAATACACAAGAAGCAGACACATTTAGAAGTGTGTGTGTGTGTGTGTGTGGGGGGGGGGGGGGGGGGTATGATGTGCTGCTCACTCACTTATACCAAAGTGGTATACATTTCCCTGTGAACACGTGTTACATGCCTCCAGGCCTTTAGGTTTACATGTGGGCGGAAGAGAGGGGGCACCCAGGAGACCACCAGGAGACAGAAACATGTCCAACTTAACATAAATAAAAAACAAAAACTAGTTTTTTTAAATTATCTGTATTTGTTTTGGAATTTGATGAAACGCGACAACTTGAATGTTCTGATCACTCCTGGATGATTGGTCCATCTGGAGTTTTAGATGATTCATTAATGAGAGGAGGAGTTTTGTCAGTGGCACAAAATGAAAAGTAACCTCCTCTGAGACTGGACCAGACATGTGAGTAAACACAAACAAACATTCGACTCCAGGCTCAGGTTCAGTATTTAAGCCCTGCGGTTGTTTTGGCTGACGAGCACAGATTGTTCTCTCAGAGGTTTACATCATAAAAGTAACCCGGTTGAACGCACGTGTTTTGCATTTTTATTTAGAATGTGTGTATCATCTCGTAATCTCCTCCACATGCACATTGAGCCTTTGCGTAAAAACGTCCTACGCCTGCAGGACAAATTCCTCTCTGCGTGCAGCAGTATGTACGTAAGCACGTTTTGCTCCAGCTTTTTCACGCCACCAGCATGGGAAAGTAAAGAACAAAGTTTAGACGTAAATAATAAAGGTTAGTTTTTTTAGGTGAGAAAAGTTTTTTTTTTTTTTTCATCTGTGCGCAATTACGCACGATGGAACCGTCAACGCGATCAGAACGTTGACAGAAAACCAAGGAGAAACTGAGCTTATTCTTCTGCTTTTCAAACACTGACATGCAGCACTGACCTGTGTGAGTTCTCTTGTGGATTTTGAGGTTCTCCGACCGCGCAAACACCTTCCCGCAGCCGGGGAACGGGCACGGGAAGGGCTTCTCCCCGGTGTGAACTCGGATGTGGTTGATCAGTTTGTACTTCGCTTTGAACGCTTTGCCCTCGCGCGGACATTCCTCCCAGAAGCAGACGTGCGTGCTCTGCTCGGGTCCCCCGACGTGCTCCACGGTGACGTGGTTGACCAGCTCGTGCATGGTGCTGTACGTCTTCGAGCAGGGCTTCTTCTGGCTCTGCTCCGGCTCGATCCACTTGCAGATGAGCTCCTGCTTGATGGGCTGCCGCATGTACCTCAGAAACGCCCCAGCGGCTCCGTGAGGAGCGGAGGTGATGTTCACGTTGAGGTTCATGGAGTTGTAGCTGTGCAGAGACGACGCTCCGTAGTGGTGCTCCGGCCTGTGGCCGAAGTGCTCCGACCTGCCGTAGATGTCCCCCGGCAGACCCAGGCGCATCTGCCCGTTGAGGGCATGGTGGTGGTGGTGGTGCGCGCCTGGGGACGCCTGCTCGTGAAGTCCAGTAAAAAATGAATGGGCCCCACTTTCCGCGTGCCCATAAGCACCTGTTGGCGAAATGAACATGCCATGGTGATGAGGGGAGGAGGCGGAACTATGCTGGTCGCCAAGTGCGTGCATAGCAGAGGCTGAGAGTTCTCTCCTGAGGATGAAGTCCCTGCTGCTTGAGTAGCCTGAGTGGGGGTGAGCCACGGGGAAACCAACTGTGGTCTGAGCAGGAGTGAAGGACGCCGCGGTCTGGGCTTCGGGGTGGCTCTGAATGTGCTGAGACGGGCTAAGTTTGAGAGCATTTGTCTGTGCCATGTGCTCTGGTCCAAATGGAGTGAGTGCCACTCCGGGGTCGTTGCCCAGCTCCCCAGGGTGGAGGTGGGCATGGTGGGAGAGAGGGTGATGCCCCCCTAGCCCCGGGAAGCCTGTCATATTCTGATGAGGAAGAGGCTGAGTTGCTGCCAAATCCGCTAATCTAATCGTCGGGTTCCTCTTGTTTAAAGGGGGTTCCATGATTTACAGGAACGAGTCCATCCGCACTCAGCACCACGCGCTCTAAAACATGAGCAAAATGTGGATATAAGGGCTTTCTATAAGTTCTTTTTGTCCGGGTTCTAACTCTGCTTTGCTCCTTTCCCCACTCTGTCCTCAAGCGATTGGCAGAACACGCACCAGTTGGAGGACGCAGTGGGGAACAGAGTTTAGAAATGGCGC
>NC_056510.1:30335951-30345954 GCF_014905685.2 Nematolebias whitei
TGAATGTAATTTTTTGTCATGTTCTGTTAAAATCTGAACTCTTCCAGAATAACCCAAACTGTCTCTCCTCCTGCACTGACACCACCCCAAAAAGAAAGATCTGCTCCTAAAAGTAGGCGGTAATAGTTTAGTGGGGGGAGAGAGAGCGAGAGGAAGAGCAGTGGGGGGGGGGGGGGGGGTGTATGTTGATGCACTATTAGGTCGCCAAAAGCGCTACCTGCTATTGGAGGGGCACCTGGGATTGATGAGGCGCGCCGGCCAATGGGAGCGCGCGGATTGAATGAACGGGCTCCAGTTAAAGGGGGCGGAAGAGGAGATCGAGCCAGTCCACGGAGAAACAGAGACCCTCCGCGAGAAACGCACACGCACACACGCGCGCACACACGTTGCGTTCCTGCGAACCAGAGAGACGATGCTCCAGCTGAACTCTCGCTCTGCGCGCGCAGGAGACACCGACAGTAAGCTCCTAATTTAAGTTTTCTGGTCAATATTTTAGGGCGTCCAGAGGAGAGGACAGAGGGATCTGGTTTTTCCACTGGATTTTTTTCACCCCCACTGGTCGAGCTGAGGTAAATTCCGTTAAGTTGTGGTGTTCAGGATGTGCGGGGCAGCGCGTTAATCACAACTAACATGTTCTCAGAGCTGGGCTCGTTACCTGCCAGCAGCAACATCTGACCTTTTTTTAAAAAAATATTTTTTCTTGTGTACTCAGGCGCTGCGCTGCTTAAAAGACTAATCAAAAGATTTTCGTCTGTGAGATCATGTTACTGGATGCTGGCCACCAGTTCCCCGGACTGGGAGTGGGTTCGTTCGCCAGGCACCACTCTGCGGGCGACATGCAGGACAGAGACTTGAGTTTGGCTCAGAACACCTTTGTGGACTCCGCGCACATGGGCGCGTTCAAGCTGAACCACGACCTCTCCCCGGGACAGAGCTCTGCCTTCACCACCCAGGCCCCCGGCTACCCCGCTGCGGCTCTGGGGGCCCACGCCGCGCATGTCACGTCGTACGCCGGCTCCCCCTTCAACTCCACCAGGGACTTTCTGTTTCGCAGCCGCGGCTTCGGAGAATCCTCCCCCGCCACCAGTCAGCACGCGATTTTTGGCCCCACGGCGGGGTCCCTCCATCACTCCCACACAGACACTCAGAGCCACATTCTGTTCCCTGGGATCCACGAGCAGCACGCCACGCACGGCTCCCCCAACGTGCTGAACGGCCAGATGAGGCTCGGGCTGCCTGGGGAGGTGTTCGGGCGCACGGACCAGTACCACCAGGTCTCCAGCCCGCGGGCCGACCCGTACTCGGCCGCGCAGCTGCACAACCAGTACGGCTCCATGAATATGAACATGGGGATGAACATGGCGGCCCACCATCACCACCACCACCCCGGCGCCTTCTTCCGCTACATGAGGCAGCAGTGCATCAAGCAGGAGCTCATCTGTAAGTGGATCGACCCGGAGCAGCTGAGCAGCCCCAAGAAGTGCTGCAACAAAACTTTCAGCACCATGCACGAACTCGTCACGCACGTCTCCGTGGAGCACGTCGGCGGGCCGGAGCAGACCAACCACATCTGCTTCTGGGAGGACTGCGCTCGCGAGAGCAAGCCGTTCAAGGCGAAATACAAACTGGTGAACCACATCCGCGTGCACACCGGGGAGAAGCCCTTCCCGTGCCCGTTCCCCGGCTGCGGGAAGGTGTTCGCCCGCTCCGAGAACTTAAAGATCCACAAGAGAACTCACACAGGTAGGCCTGATCAGCACGAGTGTTCCTGTCATAAACTGAGATTATAAATAATCCAGGAACCGTTTGGAAGAGACTCTCAGATTAGACTAGATTAAATAAATTAATGCTGCTGCTGAAGCAGAAATTACATTGGCATCAAAATACTTCACATTTCAATGATATTTATTAATAATCCGATTAAAATCATTGGAAGACATTTATCAGAATAAACTTTTATTGACATGACGTTGGAAGTGCGCGCGCGCGCTCGGCAGTTTTGTGCTGCTGGTTTCAGCTGGTATCTTATCAAATATCTGGATCAGTTATGTGTGTGTGTGTGTGTGGGGGGGGGGGGGGGTCGGTTCGCTGTGTGTAGATTAGGCTGTTCGTGGCAGCCTTTTGTTTTTTTGCTGAGCTGAGGTGCCAGACGGGACCAGCAGCCTTTTGCGCATTTGTTTTTTTTTTCTCGAGGGGGGGAGAATTGTTGCGGCGCCATGAAATTGATCATGTGCTAATTAGATTTTTATTGTCTCCACGCAGCAAACGGCATGCATTTATTTCCCTCCTCCATCTAAAGGCCCACTTAGGGCGGCCTTATCACCCCCACTTCTCTCTAAATCACCAGCATGCGCATTATTTAGCCAACTCCTCTAATCTCAGCTTCAAACAGGAGCGTTAAACTTTTAACTGTGGACTTTTACGCACCGAGCGCTCGGTCTGACGCAGCAACTCCTGCCTGTTGTTTTTTAGGAGAGAAGCCGTTCCAGTGCGAGTTTGAAGGCTGCGACAGAAGATTCGCAAACAGCAGTGACCGAAAGAAGCACATGCACGTCCACACGTCGGACAAGCCTTATTTGTGCAAAATGTGCGACAAGTCGTACACGCACCCCAGCTCCTTACGGAAACACATGAAGGTAAAGATCCTCCGCCTCTGACACGGTTTGCTTTGGGTTCCAAAATGTCTAAATGTGTGTTTTTAATCATCTGCAGGTCCATGAATCCACACCGCCAGCATCAGACTCCTCACCAGCAGCAAGCTCCGGCTACGAATCCTCCACCCCCCCGGGCCTTGTGTCCCCCACCACGGAGACCCAAAGCAACACCACGCTGTCTCCGGCCTCAGCGGTGCACACCACAAACCACAGTGGCCTGTCGTCCAATTTCAGTGAGTGGTATGTGTAAAGGACTCATGTCACAGCCATTCAGGAGAACTGGGACACAAGAGGCGCAGAATATTTAGCTTTTTTATTTGAATATGTCACCGGGGGCAGATGATGAAAGGTGGGGGTGTATAATATCTGTTTCATGCTGTAAATAGTCCTGAAAAGCCCTCATTGGTTGTGATAGTTTTGTCTTTGGTGTATAGATGTTCCTGCAGGTAGCTCGCTCCTCTTAACTGGAGTCGTAGTGCACACATTACCATGAAGTTGTTGAATATTGTGACGCAATGAGGCAAACTGATTGTACCATAACATCTATAAACTGGATCGAGTGCCAAAGTTAACATTTAAACTCCCCACATGCCACAATAATTACGCTTGTGAATGTATTTCTTCTGTTTTCGCTGGGCTTAACTCGTGACCTTTTCCTTTCGTTGTGCTTTGCTTCAATTGTGAAATCCTAATCTGGAAGATTAAAACAGTTGTGCCGTTTTGACTTCTTCATTTTTCTTTCTGTATCCACATCCTTCGTGTGAGTGCGTGTAAATATCAGCAGCCATATTTATCCCATTTGTAATTAAATTATGGTATTTACCTGCTACAGATGACACAGTATTTATAAAGAATGTTTCTTTGACTATAAATATGTACAATGATGAGCTGAGTCGTTGGGCGCTCCTTTGGTTTTCTGTGCTTTTTTTTGTTGTTGTTGTTTAAAGTTTTCAGAGGTGTTTTCTTTATTGTGATAAGAATTTTACTGCATACATATATAATAAAAGGTGTCGCAAGTGAAAGGTTTCGTCAGCTTTTTAAAAAAATATATATTGCTGGTGGAGTTTGACCATCTTGTTTTACATTCAGGCTTATTTTGGAATAAATGAGGGCTTCCCAAATAGGGTGTGGGTTTGCACAGACTTTAACCCCCACGATTTCAAAGAACAATAAAGCATGTTGACCAGCTCCATGAACAATGCGGCTGTTGTCCTGTTGAATAAAATGTGTGCTTCAGAAATGAACTTTCAGAATAAATAAAATGATCTGATAGTAATACAATGAACTTCAGATTACGATGTTGATCAAAAGCAGCTCATCCTTTTATAATTTTATATTTTTGAGCTGTGAGTTTGTTTAAAAAGCCCAAATGGGCCCCCCCCCTCCCTGCCAGGCTGGACCTTTCGCTGCTTCAGGCGTCTCGGTGCACAAACATCCTTGAACTTGAACCTGGTTGAGTTCAGTCTTGGGGCCCGTTGGTCTCCGTGGTCTGATTTGAGACTTTTCTTCTAAATGATCCATGTTGAAATAAATTAGGCGCCGTTTGAAGCACTTCTGGTGTCAGGGATATTTGAGTAAAGACTTACTGAAGATTTGTCAAACTAAAGGCCCAAATTAAGACTAAATTAAAACATTGTTTTTAAAATGGCATTATATATATATATATATATATATATATATTTGCAGTAAAGCGTTTTGTTTTCTTTGCTCCATGTTTTGTGCTTCATGGGTGTTGAACAGGTTCTAGTGGGACTTGTTATTTGTTGCAGGCTGGTTCTGCAGCAGCAAGTGTCTGCGTGTCCTCAGAGCTTTGACTGCACCAACATTCTGCTGCTGCTCACAGAATGATGGAGGGAACAAAACATCTGAGCGAGAAAAATCATCTGTCAGTCAATATGATTTTAGTTTTCCCTGTTTCAAGTGAACAAAGTGGACACAGGTTCATGTTTTTATTAATATTATTTATTATTTAGCAGGTGAACCCCCCTCCTGTTAGTCTGGGACTGGCCGGCTGACCTCCTCAGCTGAGGGAAAGGTCAGCTGCGTCCATGTCGGTTCCGGTTCGGCTCCTGCTGAGCTGCTATCGATCCAGAAGGAAGCTTTTTTTATTTATTTATTTTAGTTTGCTTCCTTCTCTCTGCTCCCTGCAGTGTTTGTCCTGTACATAAGACATGCAGCACCCCCTCACTTACAAACTGGACCGCAGAGTTCACGTGCAGACTTGGGTTTTAAGACCTAACGGGACATTTGGAGCGGGACGGTTCAGATTGATGTATTGATCAGGGGAGATAAACAAACAAACAAAAGGTAAATCTCAGTTTAATTCTGTTAATTAGGACATTATTAAATAATTAACATCAGCTAAAACAAAAATTTAAATCATCCCCTTTTTACCCATTTTGTCATTTAATTAGTTATAAAATGAAGAGGGAGGCGCGCGCGCACAAACGCGTGCGTTTCAATGGGGGCAGCAGTGTTTTTGGGACATAAATGTTCAAAAGCAGCTGAAAAGACAAATGATGATGATAAAAGATTGCATGTCAGTCAGGAGGGATGCTCTCCTTATACGAGACCGCGTGCGCGTGTGTTGAAGTGCACTTGTTGGCTTGTGCGCACATGCAGCGCATCAGCAGTGTCAATCATTTTGTCATTTCTGCCCCTCCCCCCACTGTTTTCATCACATGTGCATATTTAGTGCGCGTGTGGTGAGGGGCGGGGGGGGGGGGGTGGGCTGCTTTAAAATGATGTTTATGATTCCCTGCAGAAACATTTGTGTTTCTCTTTTCTTATTTATGTATTTAAAGTGTGAAATTATTTTTAAGCGAAAATTCAGTTTTCTTTATAAAATTCTCTAGACGTGCACGAGAGCCTTCGCCTGTTTGCTCGCGCGCATCTCTTTACTGATACACTTCTGATCCAATCAGGCCACGCGCATGGACACTCGGTGATGTCAGGTTTTATTCCAACAGGCAGCAGGTGAAGGTGTGTCTGTTTTACCTTTAATGGACCACACTTTGTCTGTGCACGTCATGCGCGCGCTGACAGGACATTGTGCTCAACTTTGAACCCGGAACAGTTTTAGAGAAAAATGCAGAAAATAAATGTGAAACACCGCCCGGTTCTTTCTGCAACAATTAAGCCCTCATAATTAAAACACATTCACGTTTTTCTTGTTTTTTATTTATTTATTTATTTTTATGTGCAAACTTCTTTATAATAAACTTAAAGTAAGTTTACATTTAAACAATGATCAAATAGTTAAAAAAAATTGCATCTAAATATTTAGCTATTTCCATTTATTTTAGTTTTGCTATATTTAATCTGGCTGTTATAATAATAATAATAAGTTGTATTTTTCTCACAAACCTTCAGATTTTTATATGAACATTAAACAAATATTAATCTCAGATTTGTATTCTTTATAAAACAATAAACACAATTAATTTCACGATGTGAAACTTGCCAAATGAACCTCCTTACAGCAGAAACAACAGACATTATTAAGAGTTTGAACCGTGTTTTATTAAAGAAATAAAATAAAACGTCGCATCGTTTAATTGAATGGGACCGTGTTGCATTCAGGGACATGCAGAACTTTGTTGTGTGGGCGTTGTTAGCTAAAAGTCAAGCTCAGGAGTAATGAAGTAAAGATCAAATGATCTTTTAAGTAAGTAATGAAGTAATTGATGTGATGAAGCAAACATGAACTATCTGACCCTTCAGGGTGCAAAGAAAGCTCACAAAAATTACAGATGTCATTTAAATTGCATTAAATGCTTATTCAGAAACAAGAAGAACAAAAATGAATTCAAACCTGAAGGAGGCCATTTGCAAAGCCTTTTTCATTTGAGTTTTATCTTTAAAGTTCATGTTAAAGTCACCTTTGTGCAGCCTCATTTACATTTGTATAATAAAATCATGATGCAGCCTCACTGTGACTCAAAAATAATGTTTTCAGACTTCTTTCTTTCTGTCCTTCCATGTGTCTGTGGACCGGCTCATGTTGTGTTTCTGCTGAAGTCCATGTTCAGTCTGTCTTCCTGTTGCAGCACAGTTAACCCGCGGCCTTTCATCTGAGTTCAGCGGCCTCCCTTTCTCACACAGATGAATGTGCTTGGTTGAAAAAAAGCCCGGACTGGCTGTCACTTCTCCTGGCATGGCAGAGAAACAAACAAACCCCCACCTCCTCTCCTCCTTTAAGGAAGCTGGAGCAGGCGCCTCCCATTGGACACAAACACTACAGTCAGTAGCACAAATAGCCTCAAAAGCTAAACACGTTGGAGGCTTCATACATACATACACACACACGCATATATATATATATATATATATATATATAAACAATGAGCAAATCTCTGTCAAGCTTGAGTATGCCATTTATTCTGCATCTCTCCAGTTTATACAAAACAAATAAAACCCACAAAGTGTTAGAGTTTCACTAATTTCTTAATTAGTCAACACTTTTTCTTGCTCTGCTTTTGCAGGGAGCTCCACATCCAGCACCTTTCCAGTTCTGTTTATTAGTCACACCGTGCTGGACCATTTTCAGGTGGACTATCAAACAACCATTATCTGCAAGGAGAACACAAAACCAAGCAGGGAAACTGGGTAATAATACAATATATTTTTATATATTTTCCTCACCACACTGTCCTAGAATACACACAAACGTATGAACACAATAATGTGACAAGTTGAAATAAGATGGTAGATAGAGATTTTGTACACACACATGAAGGTCCTCCACTGCCTTTCTTCACACAAATAATTTCTGTCACACATGTGTATGTTTTTACCATCCCAACACCACGGATCAAGGAAATTTTCAATTTCCCCACACCTGTAAACATGCTGTTTTTACCTTCACTCTTTTGATCTTCAAACAGGCCGGGACTGTGCCCCCGGGAGAGTCTGCAGAGAGGTGACTGGGTGGTGTGTGTGCATTTGTTTTCCAGTTTATGGGACTGCCAGTGTGTAATGGAACAAACCTTGTGGATACATTTTTTGGCTCAAAATGGGAAAATCTGCCATGAGCTCTCCATCTTGGCCACCTAGGAGGAAGCTGAAACAGAACCAGTCAGACCTTTCCCCCAGTGTCATACATTAAAGGCATAGTTCAGATCTTTTGAAGGCGAGTTCTGTGGAAAATGTACGAACAATTAATAACTTACCTGTTGCAGATAGCTTTTTGAATGATCTCAGTTTGAAGCTTAATAATGACAAAATAAAATAAAACAGTTATTAGTGAATAACAAGCACAAATAGCAACAGAAACATCAGCTCTAACACTTTCTGTGTAGCCTGGGATACTTCAGGCATCACGTTATAGTGTCGGCTGAAAACAACACGTTATGAGGCACTGACCTTAGTGAGCAGAAGACAGAAATCTAGATGTGATTTAAAGTAGTAGTCTAAACGTTTTAAAGTTAAATTTTGTGTAAAGCAGTGAACAATGGATACCTTACTGTCAGGGGAATTTTCACAAACGTTATGGATGTTTTTAACTATGGCTGAGAATGTTAACTGCCCATGAATCATGTGTTTGAGATAGCAGAGAGTCATTTTCTCTCTAAGAGTGCATTCACACCAGCCATGTTTAGTCCGCTTTAATCCAACTCTAGTTCATTTGCCTAGAAAGTCCGATTCGTTTGGGGAGGTGTGAATGTGCAATCGAACTCTGATACAGACCAAAAAAGCGAACTCTGGTCCACCTAAAAACCCAATTCTCGGTTTGGTTGAAGTGAACTCTGGCGCAGTTCGAATGCAGTGTGAATGAAAGCAGACCAGAGACCGCTCCAAAAGCAGGAAGTGGACTACAGCGCAGGGCAAACAAACATGTATTTCTCTTACCTCATACAAAGCTGTCAGCTGCCTTGTGTGAAAAACATTCTCCATGGTCTTCTGCCCCATCTTCCACTCATGCTGAGACCATTGTTGAAAAATGACAAAATAGAACTCCTCAAACCGCTCAAATTTGATGCCACTCCATTTTTGTTTTTATTTCCAAAAGAAGAAGAAGAAAAATTGTCTTCTTCAGAGGTTTTTTGTGTCGTTTCCTTCAGTAGTTCTTGGTACAGTGCCATCACAGACGAGTGGGGGAACATGTTGGTTCATTGACTCAGTGCAGTGTGAATGCAAACTGTACCAGCTGAAATATAAACAACTGTTCTAAATATTGGTCCACAACCAAACTGAGTCTATCGGACTATCCGGTGTGAAAATGACCTCATAGAGGTCTGAAAGAGGAGCTGATTTGATCCTGCATTTGCAGATGCATGGCCAAGGACACCAGTCTGCCCATAAGCCAGGAGTTGATAAGCTTATAAAAACAAACCTCACACGCTGCCCAAGGCAGATTCTCATGACCGTGCTCCTTGCCTGTTGTGAAAGTCTGCCCTCGCAAGTAAAACCAGTTAAAAATCTTCTGCTGTCGAGTGTGGCTTCTTTGAGTAAGTAAAAAGAATAGAGGATATTTTTATCCAACACTTACCTTGTATAGATTGCTATTTGAACAATCGCAGTTTGGATAAATACAGTTTAATTCTGACCAGGTTGACATGTTTACAACTAATTTGAGGAGGCCGTACACCGAAGTGGATTAATGCCATCTTCAAACAAATCATGTAAATGATTTGTTTTTATCTACAACAGGTAATGTATTAATTGTTCATTGCTTTACAAATGCTAATGATATTTTGTAAACATTTACACTGTCATTACATACACCTGGTTATTCTAGGGTTAGGGCTGCCCACTTTACAACAAGAAGGTTGCAGGTTTACACTGATGAAGATCCACAGTCATCCAGGACATGGTACTGTCAAAAAAGTTCAAGACAAAAACAAATTAGATCCAGAATCCAGAAACCAAACAGTTACTTCACAGACGCATGGTTCAACACAGGAGAGCCACCTCCTCAGGACCATTCCATACCACTTTATTTATAAAGCACTTAAAACAGCTACAAGGCCAACCAAAGTGCTGTACAGACAAAACAACAGGTAACACACAAAGCAAAATACAAAATGAGGTAAATCAGAATATAGACATAAAAACGATGCAGCTAATGACGACAAACCAGTGTGGAGCGTACAGGATCAAAACACAGATCCTCTGGTGTTGAAAACTACTGAATAGTAGTGAGTTTTTAAGCGGGACTTGAAAACCGAGAGGGAGGGGGCCTGTCTGACAAGCAGAGGTAACTCATTCCAGAGTCTTGGTCCTGCCATAGAGAAGGCCCTGTCCCCTCTGCGCTTAAGACGAGTTCCTGGAACTGTGAGGAGCAACTGGTCCGCTGACCTGAGGGAACGTGGTGGGACATACGGTTGTAGCAGATCAGAGAGATGGGG
>NC_056510.1:30346054-30353963 GCF_014905685.2 Nematolebias whitei
ACTGTTCAGTGATTTGTAGACATACATGAGTATTTTGAACTGGATTATAAGATGAACTGGTAACCAGTGCAGTGAGGCCAACACTGGTGTAATGTGCTCTCTTTTGCCTGTACTGGTTAAAAATCGGGCTGCTGCATTCTGGACCAGTTGTAGTCGTGCATTGGAGGTCTGACTGATACCAAACAGGAGCAAATTGCAGTAATCAAGCCTAGATGTAATGAATGCATGTATTACTGTCTCCAAGTTCTTTTTGGGCAATATGGGCTTCAGTTTAGACAGCCGTCTCAGTTGGAAGAAGCATGATTTAACAATCATGTTTACATGATTGTTAAGCTTCAGGGAAGGGTCCATTATCACGCCCAGATTAGTGACTCTTTGTTTTTCTGACAGGGTGAGAGAGGAGAGGTCGATACAATGGTTTGTGATCGTGTCGTTGGGAGGGAACAATATGATTTCAGACTTCTTTTCATTGAAACTCAAGAAATTTAAAGCCATACAGTCCCTGATGTCAGCCAGGCAGTTGAGCAGCGGTTGAATAGAGCATGTACCATTGTGTCTTAGGGGGAAGTAAATTTGACAGTCATTGGCATAGAAGTGGAAGGGCATGTTGTGTTTCCGGAAAATAGCACCAAGCGGCAGCAGGTATAAAGAAAATAGGAGGGGACCCAGGATGGACCCCTGCGGAACCCCCCATTTAAGCTCTACCTCTGCGAAACTAAAATCCTTGATGGAGACACAAAAGGATCTGTCAGCGAGGTAAGATCTGAACCAATTGAGGGCTGATCCTGTGACGCCCACCCACTGCTCCAACCTAGCAATGAGGATCTCATGGTCGATGGTGTCAAAGGTGGCTGTGAGGTCCAACAGGACAAGCAGCACAGAATCATCGGTTTCTGTGAATCTGAAGATGTTTAGTTAAAGACCTTCAGCAGGGCAGTTTCAATGCTGTGGAGAGGTTTAAAGCCAGATTGGAAAAGCTCTAAGACGGCGTGATCCTCCAGGAAACACTTCAACTGGGACTTGACTATTTTCTCCAGTACTTTAGAAACAAATGGGAGTTTGGAGACAGGCCGGAAGTTGGACACGACTGAGGGGTCAAGGTTTGTTTTTTTCAGGAGAGGCTGGACGGCAGCATGTTTAAAGGATTATGGCACCACACCAGTGGATAAACTACTGTTTACTATAGCCAGAATGGACAGACCTAGAGTTGGAAAAACCTCCTTTAGTAGTCAAGGGGGGACCACATCAAAGGAGGAACCAGAAGGTTTCAAGTTGCACATGACCTGCTCTAGAGAAGATAGAGTGATGGGTTCAAAATGGTCAAAATGAGCTACAGATTGAGGTGGGATGGACGGGTTATGAGTTGGTGGAGAAATGAGAGCCCTGGAGGTCGCAATTTTTTCCAAAAAGAAATGTAAGAACAAGGACAAGACTCAGGATGCGTTCACACCAGCCCTGTTGTCCCGAACTCTAGCCCATTTGCCTAGGAAGTCCACTTCGTTTGGGGAGGTGTGAATTTGCCATCGAACTCTGTCATGGAACAAAAAGGCGAACTCTTGCCCGGTCTAACCTAGGTCTCGGTTCGGTAGAAGAGAACTCCAGCGCGGTTCGTGTACAGTGTGAATGTAAGTAGACCGTGTACTGCTCCGCAAGCAGGAAGAAGATTACAATGCAGGGCAAACAAACACGCATTTCTCTTACTTTATATGGGGCTGGCAGCTGCCTTGTGTGAAAAAAAACATTCTCCATGGTCTTCTGGCTTATCTTTCACTCATGCTGAGTCCATTGTTGAAAAATGGCAAAACAGAACTCCTAAAACCACTAAAATTTGACGCCACTCCGTTTTTGTTTTTATTTCCATAATAATAAGAAGAAATGTCTTCTTCAGAGGTTTTTGTGGCATTTCTTTCAGTAGTTCTTGGTGCAGCGCCACCACAGGCGAGTGGGGGAACAGGTTAGTTCGAACAGGTTGGCTCGACTGCACAGTGCAGTGTGAATGCAAACGCAACAGCTCAAATGTAAACAAAATGTTAAGAATATTGGTCCCCAACCGATCCGAGTCTACCGGACTATCAGGTGCGAAAACAACCTCAGTCATCCAGGACATGGTACTGTCAAAAAAGTTCAAGACAAAAACAAATCAGATCCTGAATCCAGAAACCGAAAAGTTACTTCACAGACGCATGGCTCAAGACAGGAGAGCCACCTCCTCAGGACAATACTTAGCTGTTCCTGCACCTCAAGGAGAGGGACACTCATTTGAGGACCAAAATGTTCACATTTTGGACCAAGAAGACAGATGGTTCGAGAGGGGGGTGAAGGAAGCTATTTATGTAAAAAGAGAGAAACCATCTTTAAACAAAGGAGGAGGTCTCAGAGTTCAACTTTCAAAAACTTAAAATACAGCTTTAGGACTGATACCCAGCCAGTTTCACACCTATCAGGAATGTCATCCATGTGACCAGAGTGGCCCATCTGTGAATTTAATTAACAAAGACCTTAACAAACCCCTACTGTGAGGTGTGATAGGTACATTTGCATATGTATGTATTTATCTTACTTCAGCTTTATATTTCGAACCAACGGACCAACCTAACCTATCCAAGAAGGCTCCTCGGATGAGAAGCAAAACGTCTGTTACACAAAGTCCAGTTATCCTGATGCATGCTCAATAATCCAGGTAGAAAAATCTAAAAAAGTTAAGTCTGGTCCTCTGGACATTCAAAAAACAAAACAAAGCAAAACAAACAAACAAACAAACAAAAAATGTAGAAACGTTTCGTCTTTCAACCGAAAGACTTCTGAAAGACTGACGAAGTATTTCGGATGAAAGACGAAACGTTTTTACAGATTAGATGTTAAATATGAATATTTCTATTTATCACCACAGTCATATTTTTACACACGTTAGTCATTGTAAACACTCAAAATAATACAGATATTGCTTTATTGCTTGCCTATAACCTAAACATTTAAAGAGTAAACTTTTTTTAATAATCACATTAAAAGTTATAAATGTTGTCTTTGGTGCCTGTTTGTTTTCCAAATATATTAGTGTGTGTGAATGGCAGGGATTAACTTAAAACACTTTGTAGAATGGTGTTTTATGCAGTTCAGTCCATTTCCTAGTTGACCGGCAGATCTGCCACATTCAATATGGCGGACGCTCTGACATACTGCTGCAATGGGTCAGCCCAGTCAACGAGGCGTCTACTAAAACTAGTATAATTTATTGCGCCGCCTCACCAGTTCTCTGTTGTGAACGCCCTGACAATAGTCAATTAGTGATGGCGAAAGGTTGGGGGAGTTTTACTATTAACCAATAATGATGAGTGATTGTTTGAAATGTGTTTAATAGGTTAATTCAAAAACCACAGATCTGACTCTAAATTCACTCAAATTATCCCCACCTGCCCAAAGCAATTTTTATCTGCAAAATCAAAATGAAAACAGCCCAATTGATGGTAAACAGCCCAATCTGGCAACACTGTCAGCAGGCCCCTAAGCTCCAAAATGAGGATGTTCACAGAGCTAACTACAACAGGTAAGATGTTTTCTGTTTACAACCTCACAGAAAGTGACTTCAGACGTGTGGAATAGTGCTGAAAGAGCAAGTTCTGAAATAACTCTGTAACAACTAATTGTGTCAAAACGATCAAGTTCTTTTAACCTCCCAAACTAAAAATACAAACCTGCCTTTTAAGCAAGACACTAAGAAACAAACTGGAAGATTAGAAGAGCCTCATTTGACATCAAATTGGATTATCCTGTCTTGTGCAGAAGTCTGATCACATTGAACAGCATCACTTGATCTTTGAAGTGATGATACTTTGTACGTTTATTTAAAAAGACAGCACAGATAACCCATAAATGGGCAAACTTAAGATTCCTCTTCCTCACACGACACAGTTGATTTGTTTCTTCCAGCAGTGACAGCAGACTCAAAGGCCACTGGTAAAATGTTGGCGCTGCATCAAAATACAAATCTTTAAGTCACTTTAGATCAGCTCTTCCTGTTGATCTCTCCATTTGAACGTTCAGCGTGACACATGAGAAAACTTTCAGAGCTTTTTGTTTTAAAAGAAAACAATCCGTGCGAGGTGTGAGCACGGTGTTCCTGCGCCCCTCTGCTGTCACTCACTTTCAACTCACGAGCGATATCAGACGACAAAAGTCCCTGCTGTTATTTAAATAGATTTATACAACATGACACAGGAACGAGTTGAATATGCCCCCTACTAGTACACACACACACAGACGAACAGAAACACACACTCAACCTTTTGTCGCCTGATGTGTTTTCTTATCACTTCCGATTTTACTTATTGATTTCTACCCCCCATCTCTTCCAAGACATCTCTTGACATGAGATTAACTTGAACGAAGCGGTGAAATCTTCATTCCCTTTGAGATGATTTAATTTCCAACGTGTCGCGAAGTGACTGTGTTGCATATTTAACTTCTTCAAAACACATAAAGGGCTGTCGGACTTCCACAGGTTTAATCTAATGAGACAGAAATGAAAGAGGGCAGGGGATGAAAACCAGCCGCAGTCCCCGCGATGCAGACACAATGTTTGGTAAGTCATTATCACTCTGATCTTAACAGCATTTTCACTGTCTGCTTCTCTCCGGAGGGTTCCGTTCACCAGAGGAGACAAACAAATAACACACTGGTGTTGGCTTTGGCACGTGGAAATCAACATGCCTGCTCTGTAGCGTTTCTATCAACCCTCCCCCCCAAATAAAAAAAACATTTCGTCAAGACATCAACGACGGCAATTGATTGTATGCTTCGACATACTGTATTTTGTTTGAAATTTAAAGATGTTGGATTCTTCCAGGTTGTGTTAGCCTTTCTCCACAGGGTGCCACTCAGTCTGCACCCCATGGATGTTGTCAGATCTCTCAGAACAGACTGTGCTCGCTTACCTTTAGTTTTTTTTTTTAAGGTTAGTGAGCTGGAAGGAGCTAATTTGATTGACTTTCACCTCCTTTTTTTTTTTCCTCCCTTGAACCTCACAGTCCCCTGACAGTGAGAGACTTTTCTGCTCGGTGAATGTATTGACAGACAGTCAGTAAGCACTTGACATGTCCGTGTCCAGTCGGCTCCGATCTTCTGGGTGTTTCTGCAGACTCTCTTGGACAGAAGTGATAGACGACAAAAAACGTATCCTGGTTATTCTGATTCGTCTACTTTATCTCTTGTAAGTTGATTAATTTGTATTTAATAAACTTTTGATCAAACATGTGACATTACCTGAGTAAACAAATAGGAGTGGTTCAGTCGTTTATTCTACGCGATATGCAAGTATACAGAGTACCACTAGAAAAGCTTAAGAATTTCAGTATATCCATTTAAAAGTGCCCAATGATACATGACATATTCAAATTCAATTCAATTCAATTCAAAAATACTTTATTAATCCCAGAGGGAAATTATATGTTGTGGTAACTCATCATCCTGGTTTCATCAATGTTGTACATTTATTCAAATAAAAACATCAGAGACATTTGGAAATGTTCAATATGCTTAAAAATCAAAATTTATTTATGATTACATTGTACTAACTGGTGTACATTGGTTTCTAACAGTATACCCACTACAAAAATATAGACTACACCACTGGAGTGGTTAAATTCAGTTTATCATTGTCCTCTGCCAAGAAAGGCAGCTAAACACATACATGTTTGTTCGTTAACAACATATTTTATGAACCATTGAAAGGTTTTTAATTACATTTGCAGAAAGTAAATGTTAGTTACACTTGTCAACTATCCAACAAAGTCAAGTCAGGTCTAAAAAAGTTAAGTCAGGTCCTCTGGACAGTTTGTTCTTGTTGTAATGTTTCATCTTTCATCCAAAAGACTTGATCAGTCCAAGGAGCCACAACAAACTCTGTCTTATAAATAGCACCTTCACATAGTGGGTCAACCAGTTTGATGTTGATGATTTCCACGTGGAAAACTTGGTAAATAAACTGAAAATTAAACGGGGTTGCTTTTTCAGAAATAGATCCTGTCTAACTTTGAATGCTAGGAAACACCTTGTAACTGTGACTTTCTTTCTCTCCATTGACTACGGTGACATTATTTACATGAACGCTTCTACAAGCACTTTGCAGATGTTGAATGCTGTCTATCATTGTGCACTAAGATTCATAACTGGCTGTAACTACCGTACCCATCAATGCACCCTGTATTCACTGGTTAACTGGTCATCATTAACTTCACTGGTACATTTTCATCTTTAACCTCCTAGGACCTGGCATCCACATATGCAAGAGTTCAGGTCTTAGAAGGTTAAATAATTTCTTGGTCTGTTGCCTTCTTACATCTTCTACATGTCACTGCGTGAGTGCAGCATGCACGCTCAGGACTTTATTACATGCAGTGTTCCCTCAGTGAGGACTGAACTAGGCAAAAGGGCCTTCTCCGCTCCCGTTTCCTGGAATACCTGCAAAATGATCTGAAGCTCTCAACCTTGACATAAAAACAACTGCTAAGTTGATGGTAAAAACCAAGGCAGACATGTTCTTGTTTTTAGTTTTCTACAAACATGTCTCTCTTGTAAATGAGTCCCAAGGCTCAATGAGACTAACCTGTAAAAATAAAGGTTGAATGAATGAAAATTAAAAAAAGGTTTCTGTAGTCCGTCCTTTCCACTGCGACTCTGAGGCAGCCGTGGCCAAAATGGTTCAAAACATCAAAGTTCATGCTCAATAATCCAGGTAGAAAATCCAACAAAGTTAAGTCAGGTCCTCTGGACGGTATCTTTGTGTTGAAATGTTTCGTCTTTATCTAAAAGACTTCATCAGTCCAAGGAGCCACAACAAACTTGTGGCCAATGTTCCCTCTAAGCTATGCACCTGCGCAGTCATGCACTGCTCATACATTCTCTGTGCACAAGAAAATCTATGCTGCACAGTTGCAAATTGGCCACAAGCTTATCTCCTGTTTTATAATAAACTGTAAGAACTGAGCGCAGCTGTCTAGAGTACAGCGCCTGGTGCATGCAAAGTGGGGAATGGAAACCCCTCCCTCCGGTCAAAACAGAGCTGTGTCATGTGATTTGTCACATGATGTGTATCCAGCCAATCAGTGTCTTCTGGAGTCTCAGCAGCGCTGAGTTCAAAGAAGCTACAAGCGACCGTGACTTCTAGCTCTTTTCCAAGCTTTGTTACTTTTTTTTAAATTCAACCTTTATTTAGACAGGTCAATCCCATGAGCCTCAAGGACTCATTTACAAGAGAGACCTGATTTTAACAAAGAATGATGACAACAATGGACAACAGCAACAACAATAGACAGTTATAAAAAGGCATACAGATTTTATTTTATTTATTTTTTACAAATAAGATGGCAAAAAAAGTATCAAAAACAGATAGATTATAAGACAAATGTAGAAAACTAAAAACAGGAACATTACTGCATATTTCATTGCATACCGAGGAATAATATTTGGCGTTGTGGATTTATCACAGAAGTCCACGGTCGTATGACATCAAACAAAGGCGGTAAGTAAGCTAATCCCACTGTAGCCATTTTTATCATGCTAAGTGCTAGCAAACAGTATTGCTCTGTGTAGATCTGGATGGTCAAAGAAAGAGTTTACAAACAGTGGTGAGACCAGCTGTGTTGTATAGTCTGGAGACACTGGCACTGACAAAAAGACAGGAGAAAGAACTGGAAGTGGCAGAAATGAAGATGTTGAGGTTCTCCTTAGGAGTGACAAGGATGGATAAGATTAGGAATGAGATCGGCAAAGGTACAGCACAGGTTGAACAACTGGGAGATAAAGTTAGAGAGACCAGACTGAGATGGTTTGGATATGTTCAGAAGAGGGACAATGGTTTGGACATATCCAGAAGAGGGACAGTGGTTTGGACATGTCCAGAGGAGGGACAGTG
>NC_056510.1:30353973-30364136 GCF_014905685.2 Nematolebias whitei
GGACAGTGGTTTGGACATGTCCAGAGGAGGGACAGTGGTTTGGACATTTCCTGAAGAGGAGCAGTGGTTTGGACATGTCCAGAAGAGGGACAGTGAGTATAAGGATGAAGGAGAAAGTAGAAGTAGAAATGCAGCTGCCAGGAAAAATAAAAAGAGGAAGGCCAAAGAGCAGATCTATGGATGCAGTTAGAGAGGACAGGGTGGTAGTTGGAGTGAGGACAGAGGAAAAAGAGGACAGAGTGAGATGGAGGAGGATGACTCACTGTGGTGACCCCGGAAAAGGGAAAAGCCGAAAGAAGAAGAAGTTTAATAGGTTGTGTAATGTAAACGTTACTCTTACACACTGATCTAAAAAAGTTCTATGTGGTCCTCTGGACATTCAAAAAAAAAAAAAATGTAGATACGTTTCGTCTTTCATCCCAAAAGACTTCCTCAGTCTGAGGTGCTGTGTTCAGCTCAGTTTCTTAAATAGCACCTTCTCAGAGTGGATCAACCAGTTTTGCTGCTGACAACCAAAACCAGCTGATCACATGGTCAAGAAGGACCATCAGCCTAACAATGGATCATTAGCACACTGATGGCTGTTTACTATTCACAGGGGGTTGAGTGATACTAGCAATAACAGCATTGTAAGGCACTATTTACACGGACACGATGGGGGGAAACATACGTTTTTTTCATATGTTAATTAGAGGAAAAGATTTGCGTTGACACGGTCGCATTTTGGGTTTACATGCTTCCGGAGGATTCCCCCCCGCCCTCCCGAATCCCCTGTAGTTACCATGCCAGGTCATTAGATGGCGCTGTGAATTTTGTATCTTCACCTAATGCGCATGCGTGCTGCCTCGGCACGTTGTTTTCCTCTGTGCTAACCAGCTAACAACAACGTAACGTAACAACAAGATAAAGCTGGATTTTGGATAATAGTCGACAGATTTGATGCCAAGCGGGATCGCTTCATCTAACAGCTCCACACCGGTCACTGGGTGGACCAGAACCGAGTCAATGTCGGACTTTACTCCGTGATCATCAGTAGCTGTTTTACAGCAGGTAAATCAACGTTGTTAATAATGTTAGCTTGTGTTTACTTTGGTTACAAAACAACCAACTGAGGTTTTATTTTTTCCTGAAAGAAGAAAAAGCTGTCCTCCCACCAGGCGGACCGGTTCTGAACGAGGCCCAGATGCAGGGCAGGAGGACGTCGAAGAGAGAGATGTTGATGAACTCTTTATTTTAAATTCCCCTCAGTTGTTTTATTCAATCCATTCAAGTTCAGTTAACGTGTTTTAACAGTGTGTTCAGTTTAATTATCAGTGTTTGTGTGACATACAGTTTGTGGTGTTGAATAAATAAATAAAAATTAAACCTGATGTTTTCATTTTCAACTTTAGTGTTCACGCTTTATGTTTAGCATCATTTTAAATTTGAATTACATAATGTCCAGATAGCTTCATTTAGCTCACAGCTTCATTATATCTCACACTAACATAAATACTGTTTATTATTATTAAACTGTTATTATTTAGCACATTTATGTTATGGTGCAGCGCGACATGTGCGCGTGCCTCGTTCTATAAACAGCAATATTAGAACTGGATCAGACTGTGTCTCTTCCAACACAGATGTCAGTCACAGCACCTGGAATCTGACGTAGATTAACTACGAGATTAAAATATATTCCATCAGTCGAGGTTCTGAAAGCAGTGTGTCCACCGCCATGTTGACAGAAATATAGCATCTGTCCGCGCGTTCATGTGCACATGTGGTTTAACACAAAGCCTCAGCGGAAGACGTTTACATTATCAGCGGGGGGTCAGCGAAAAACCTCCACTCTGGAAGGTGGGTTCAGAAACCTCCGGATTCAAAGAGGGGGGCCACTGAGGTCGTGTAAATGATCAGCAGATCCGCAGAGAGAAAGCTGCGGATGCACTCAAAATACGCGCCGTGTAAACAGCCCCTAAGAGGGGGACAGTTGAACCCGGAGGCCTCCACTCCTGTTTCTTTTCACAAAGATGGCCTCCTTTACTCCTCTCTCAAACCATCGTTCCTCTCGGTCCAGGATGTGAACATCTTCATCCCTGAAAGAGTGACCGCTGGCCTGGAGATGAGTGTAGACCGCAGAATCCTGGCCTGATGATGTTGATCTTCTGTGCTGGTCCATCCTTTTAGCCAGTGGCTGTTTAGTTTCCCCGATGTAAGACTGATCACAGCCCTCCTGACACTGAACAGCATACACAACATTACTCTGGTTCATTCCAAAGATCCAGTCCCTCGGCACAAACAATCTTTTTCATAATGTATTTTGGGGTTTAAAAGTCACTGGGACGTTATGTTTAGAAAAAAAAAAAACGTCTCAGTTTCTCTGTTACTCCCTCAACATACGGAATGACCATTGGTCTGGGTCTGGGTTCCTCCTTTTCACCTGATGGCTGACTGGAGTCCTGTTTGGGTTTCTTCTCTGCTTTCAGGAAGGCCCAGTTAGGATATCCACATTGCTCTAGATGCACCGATCCACTTTTTTTTACTACTGATCCGATCCCGATACCTAAGTCTACATATCGGCCGATACCGATACAGTTCCGATATCATGATCATCATAGATTTTATATGATGCTGTAATAATCTCCTCTCAAGTACAATTTGTACAAATCTATGCATGCATGTCCAAAAAGGCAACTTGAGGTAAGTTGTATTAATGTTGGATAAGTTTTAAAGTTATAATTAAATTCTGCTAACATAAAACATGTTTCTTTTTATTCCTAGCTTTAAAGTGGATATTAAAGTGATTAATTTAAGTGATTGTTTAAAGTTATTTTATATTTTTTTAAATAAGGGGCAGATATAAGAATTATTTTTCTTCTTTCTGCACTCTTTTCATTCATTGTTTTCTTTTTGATGATTTTTTAAAATTTTGTTTCTTTTAAATGAATGTATAAATGAATTAAATAAAATTAAATGTTAAATGGCTTCAAACACCTGACATAAACCAACAGGCATGTTCCTGTTTTTAGTATTTTACGTCACTTTATAATGTAGCTGTTTTTTGTTTTTAATATAATTTTCAAATATGTTTTTTTATGATTGTCTACTGTTGTACTGATAATCTCTTGGAGAGTAAACTATATCTTGGCTGCAAGTATCAAGCTGTGAAATCTTTCGTTTTCTACAACTGATGGTTGGTCATTAATTATGATGAAGTTTAGCAACTTCTCTGTAAACATTCGAGCTCCGGGGCTTCAGCGATGTCTTCTTCTTGTTCAATCCGAAGCAGGCAGTCTGATTTCGGGCAGCCACGCTCAAGTCTGTCCCTCCTCAGAGACGGGGCAGACTGAGCGGGGCAGATTAGACGCGGCTGGCCGGGGTCAAGTCGCCTGTTGTGGGTTGAGGAAAAAGTAGCACCCCGTTGAAGCCACAGAGCTCGAATGTCCATCGTAAAACTAACTTTACCGTGGTTTAAAGTGGCGCTATGGCTCTGCAGACATTGCACGTTGCTGTCTTGCTTTGTGGTGTTTCTAGTGTAAAATACTTCCACACAGCGGACATGTTTAGATGAAAAGTTGTTAGCTGTTAGCCACAGTGCTGCTAACTCAGCCCTCATGTTGTAGCTGGCTGCAAACTATGAACTGGATTTCCTGAATGTGAAGTGGGTCTTATTACTCTGAGTTCATGAGACATGCCGCAGTTCAGGAAATCCATCCCATAGTTTGAAGCCAACATGCATCATGGATCGGAAATATTGGCAGATGGATCGGAAAAATCCGATACGTAAATTATGCTGGTATCGGAGGCCAATACCGATACTGGACACATGTACAGTGCACATCTGATGTTGCTCACAGTGGTCCTCAGTGCTCTCAGGGAGCTTGTGTGTTTGCCCAGACACATGAAAAATTAGAGGGAACATTGCTTGTGGCTCTTGTCAACTAATTAATGTTTTGAGTCAGCCCAAATCAAGATGGCTGCCACAACTAACTGACCTTAAAAACACATTTTTTTATATAATCTTGTCAGTTTTGCAGTTGTTGAGCTACATTTTGAAGTGCTAGTGGAAACTGATAATTATAATAGCAAAGACAATGAACTAAATTAATTTTATTAAGCAAGAGGAGTTGTGGTAGCTTGGTGGTTGGCACCACCGTCTTGAAATCTTAAGGTTGTGAGTTCGAGCCCAGGTCGGGTCAGAAAGGGCATCCAGCTTAAAACAATTGCCAAATCTTTTGTACGAGGTCCTAGCAACTCCTTCAAAATTATTTAGGGGCTATTATTTTTAAAAACACTTATGTAACCCATGCCTTTGTTAATGTTTTAGAACCATATCATGTTTATCCATCCATCTGCCATTTGTTCTGGAATCATAGAGTCAGCAGCTTGAGCAGGTACCGTATTTTCCGCCGTACACATTGCACCGCCCTATAAGTCGCATCAGTCCAAATATGTCTAAAAAGTGGAAAAATCCATAAATATGTTGCTTCACTGTATATGTTGCATCTATTATGCGTCACCGCTGACGTGTTGCGTTTGTTACGCGTCAGCAGTGACAACCCGGAAATGTGGGCCAAACCCGGAAATTTACTTCATAAATGCACTTTAATGGTCAAATTAGCTGTATTTCACTGGGGCGGTGCAGCTGGTTTGACGGTTGCTCCAAGCAGCGAGCAGAATGAAGGTGGTATATGGCAAGCCCATTGTGTTAATAATTGCTGGTGAATATTCTCAGTCATCCAAGACATGGTGAATTCAAAAAAGTTCAAGACAAAAACAATAAAGTATAAAGTATAATAAATAAATTCCAGTTTTTTTTGTCTTGAACTTTTATAAAATTGTCATTATAGCCACCTTTACCTATTCCATGATACAACGGCATGTCTTACTACTACTATAAGTACTACTACTCTGCTGTCATTAAGTGGCTGAAAGTGGTATTGATCAATTTTTTTTCAGTCGAATGAAAATGGTCATACCTCAGCCAAAAACTGGTTTAAAAATATGGGGAAAAATCCATAAATACGTTGCTTCGTGTCATAGCTCTGCTCTCTGTCAGCTCCTCTGTCATGCTGCACACTCAGTAATCACTCAACTCATGTCACCTGTCACCGCTCATTATCCCACAGCTCCACCACCTGGTCCAGTCAGTACTTAAGTTCACTCATTCCTCTCAGTCTGGGCCAGATTCTCTATCCTGTCTCATCAGCAGTAGACTTTCCAGCATTCCATTGATTGACTCATCACGTTCATGACCCTTGCCTTGACCACGACCTCGCTTTTGCCTCAGCCCTCGTCTGCTTTTGCTCATCTGATCAGGTACCTACTCATGCTCTTGTTTTTTGACTCTCTTTTTGGATCACGTACTGGATACTTCTGCTGAACAACTGACTTCACGGTATGAACTCTGCCTTTCCCTTCTGACTGTTTTTTGGATCACGGATTAAAGGTCAAGCTCATTCTGTATCACGGACTTATCCTTATCCCTGAATCTGATTCCCACAGATTCATTTCCCCAATTAGTCTCTTTCCCCCTGCATCTACTAACCTTTATCTTTTAGTTGCAAGCCTGTTGGACTCCGTTCCAGTGGACCTTAACATCAGTTCTACTTCTACTGGCAGCCCGCCACTACAACACTACCCAATCACGAACTACCAATCAGAAGATCGGAACCAGCCCAGAACCGGACCTACTCCAGAGTTTTACTTTATTTCACAATAAATCTTTTAACCCTCTCAGTGGTTGTTGTTGTTGTTTGCGATCCGGCCTCTGGTTCCTGACAGTAGAATCTGGCCATTATGGATCCAACACCAACCCGAGAGTGGTGCTCTAAGGTAGAAGGGGCTGTTAGTAAACTTGAGAAAGGGCTTCAGGAAATGGTTGTTTCTCTTCAAGCTTTGTCCCAACAGTCAAACCAAGTCATCAACCAAACCCTGTTGACTCCTGCACCAAGAGAACCACGGTTAGCCCCCCCTGAACATTTCAGAGGTGAGCCTGAGCAATGTCGACCATTTTTGACTCAGTGTGACATTCAATTTCAATTGCAACCTTCATGTTTTCCCACTGAGCATGCTAAAGTAGCTTATGCTGTCTCACTTCTCGCTGGAAGAGCCAAGACGTGGGGCACTTCTGAATGGTTAAAAGGTGGCATGGTATGTCGTAATTTTTCTGAATTTTCCAAAGAGTTGTGTCGGGTTTTTGACCCCATCCTCCCTGAGAGAGAGGCAGCCCGAAGAATTTTTGATATTAAACAAGGCAAGGATTCTGTAACCAAATACATCATTCACTTTCACTCTGTTTCAGCAGACAGTCATTGGGATGAACACGCACTCACTGACGCCTTCTTCAGGGGGCTTAATGAAGATGTTAAGGATGTGCTGGCAACAATGGACTATCCCTCATCCCTACGCCAGCTGGAGGAGGTGGCCACCCGTGTTGACCTTCGCCTGCGTGAGCGTGAGCGTGACCGTGAACAGAGTCGAGGCAAGGCCACAGCCATGTCCAGAACCAGACATCACCTTGTGGATCATGAACCTAAAACGGAACAAACCAAGAGCCCTCAGGATCCTCTATGCTACGGAACCCATGCAACTAGGAAGAAGTCGTCTGACCACCCAGGAACGAGAACGTCGGAGGAGGTACCATCTCTGTTTTTATTGTGGTCAAGGCGGTCATGATTGTCATCATTGTCCAGTAAAAGACCAGGCTCAGCAGGAGAAGAGAGGCTCCTGTTGAGTCTTAGTCATAAGATCAAGTCCTCTCCACCTATCATGTCCAAGTCCAAGGTCAAGTTCATAATAAAGGGTGGTCAACCCGTCATCGTCTCAGCTTTTATTGATTCAGGGGCCGACACGGAATTCATTGATAAAACCTTTGCCAAATCCATAGATCTGACCATTGTTCCATCACCTAACAACCATAAGGTCCTCGCTTTAGATGGTCATCCTTTAAGTCAATCTAGTCTTGAAACTGTTCCAGTCACCATGGTGTCGGCCAACAACCATTCGGAACTGATCAGATTCATTGTTATTGATTCACCCCAACTCCCAGTGGTTTTAGGTTCCACTTGGTTACGCAAACACAACCCCCAAATCGATTGGAGGAACCAAGAGATTGTAGGATGGGCTAATGAGTGTTATTCTACATGTATTCAGAGCCAACCCAGTTCACCAGCCCTTGTCACAGCCAATGAGGAGACCTATCCTAATCTAAGTCAGGTACCTAAAGAGTACCATGATTTGAAAGAGGCCTTTAATAAATCAAAAGCTACGTCCCTTCCGCCACATCGTCCATACGATTGTGGTATTGACCTGATCCCAGGTTCTACCCCCCCTCGGGGTAGATTATATTCTTTGTCTGGTCCCGAGCAAGAGTCCATGAGGAAATATATAACAGAGTCCCTCCAAGCTGGTATCATTAGACCTTCAGCATCCCCCGCTGGTGCAGGTTTTTTCTTTGTAGGGAAGAAAGATGGGTCACTTCGTCCATGCATTGACTATAGAGAACTTAACAAAATAACCATAAAGAACAAGTATCCTCTGCCCCTCATGAACTCTGCTTTTGATATAATCCAAAATGCTAAGATATTCACCAAACTGGATCTTCGCAACGCTTACCATTTGGTCAGGATACGGCGGGGAGATGAATGGAAGACGGCTTTTAATACCGCAGATGGCCATTATGAATATCTTGTTATGCCATTCGGCCTCACCAACGCTCCTGCCGTTTTCCAAGCCCTGGTTAATGATGTCCTTCGTGACATGATTAACATTTACGCTTTTGTTTACCTTGATGACATACTTATCTTTTCACAAGATAGCATTTCTCACCGTCGCCATGTCAGAGCTGTCTTAACCCGCCTTTTACAGAACAACTTGTTTGTCAAGGCAGAGAAGTGTGCTTTCCACCAAGTGTCCACCTCATTCCTTGGGTTCAACATTTCTCCAGGTCAAGTATCCATGGAACCCGGGAAGGTATCAGCGGTGGTGGATTGGCCCAAGCCCAAGGATCGTAAACAGCTGCAAAGGTTTCTCGGTTTTGCAAATTTTTATAGGAGGTTCATTAAGAACTACAGTTCAGTTGCAGCTCCTCTTCATTTTCTCACCTCATCTAAGACCAAGTTCATCTGGGACTCCGTTGCCAACCAATCATTCCAGAAGCTCAAAACATTGTTTTCCTCTGCTCCAATCTTGCACTCTCCAGACCCCGAGAAACAATTCATTGTGGAGGTCGATGCATCCAGCACCGGGGTGGGCGCCATCCTCAGTCAGCGCAGCACAGATGGTAAGATCCACCCCTGTGCTTACTTCTCCAGGGCACTCTCCCCCGCTGAGAGAAACTACGACGTGGGAGACCGTGAGCTTTTGGCAGTCAAGATGGCCCTGGAGGAATGGAGGCACTGGCTGGAAGGTGCGAAGAAGTCCTTTTTGGTATGGACCGACCATAAAAACCTGGAGTACCTTCGCACAGCAAAGAGACTCAATCCCCGTCAGGCCAGGTGGGCTATGTTTTTCTCTCGGTTCAGTTTCACCCTCTCTTACAGACCCGGGCCCAAGAATGCCAAGCCGGATGCCCTGTCCCAGGTCTTTGAGGTCAAGGAAGGGCCCTCAGAAGAGGTCGAGTTCATCCTGCCTGAGACCGTACGTCTTTCTTTGACTCAATTAGAACTCGATCTCCAACAAGTCCAACTCTCCGAGCCACGTCCACCCACCTGTCCTAGGGGGCGCCTGTTTGTCCCCAATCAAAAGGTAAAAGAGGTTCTTGAATTATGCCATTCATCAAAGTTGTTCTGTCACCCAGGAATCACCAAGACCCTCCAACTCATTCGCGCCCGATTCTGGTGGGCTACGCTTACGGAGGACACCAAGCACTTTGTCAAGTCATGTCCCGAATGCAATCGTGCCAAGTCTTCCAATCGCCCACCTGCCGGGCTGCTACGACCACTGCCAATTCCTTCACGCCCATGGTCACATATTGCTATGGACTTTGTGACTGGATTACCCCCTTCTGAAGGTAATTCAGTGTTATTGACCATTGTGGACCGTTTTTCTAAAATGGTCCACCTGGTTCCTCTCCCCAAGTTACCTTCTTCCAAGGAGCTCAGCGTTATCATGGCCAAGGAGGTTTTCAGGCTCCATGGGCTCCCCCAGAACATTGTGTCTGACCGAGGTCCCCAATTCATTTCCAAGTTCTGGAGGGAGTTTTGCAACCTGCTAGGGATCTCGGTCAGCCTCTCGTCAGGTTTTCATCCCCAAACGGATGGACAATCTGAGCGTACCAACCAGGAGGTGGAGACCAAGCTTTGGCTCCTCTGCGAGGGGGACCCGAGGAAATGGACGTCCAACCTCCCTTGGATTGAACAAGCAATCAACTCTCTTCCATCCTCTACATCAGGTATTTCACCCTTTCATGTTGTCTTTGGATTCCAACCCCCTGTTTTTTCAGTCCAGGGGAGAGAAGCTCGGGTTCCCTCTGCACGACTCGCAATTTTACGTTGCCAGCGAGTCTGGAGAAAAGCCAGGAGAGCCCTAATTTTGGCCACCAAAAGGTACGTTCGGGGGGCTAACCGCAGGAGAACGCCTCAACCATTGTACAAGGTGGGCCAGAAAGCGTGGCTCTCCACCAAGGACCTTCCTCTCCGTGTGGAATCTAAGAAACTAGTACCACGTTTCATTGGTCCTTTTCTGATTACCAAAATAATCAATCCTGTCTCTGTTCGCTTACAGTTACCCAGGTCCATGCGCATTCATCCAACGTTTCATGTCTCAAGACTCAAGCCATTTGTCCTACCACGTTTTCGACCCACCACCGACCTCCCACCACCCGCCCGACTCATTCAGGGGAGCCCAGCCTACACGGTCCGACGCCTTCTTCGATCCAGAAGGTGGGGGAGAGGACTCCAGTATCTGGTAGACTGGCAGGGGTACGGCCTGGAGGAACGTTCCTGGGTGCCCTCACGCAATATTCTGGACAAAACCCTCATTAGAGACTTTCATCGACTGAACCCTCTCCAGCCTGGTGGTCCTTCAGGAGCCGGACCTTGAGGGGGGGGGGTTCTGTCATAGCTCTGCTCTCTGTCAGCTCCTCTGTCATGCTGCACACTCAGTAATCACTCAACTCATGTCACCTGTCATCGCTCATTATCCCACAGCTCCACCACCTGGTCCAGTCAGTACTTAAG
>NC_056510.1:30374136-30386215 GCF_014905685.2 Nematolebias whitei
TTTTTTTTTTTTTTTTAATCTTCAACGCTCTGCTGGTCTCGCACGACACTGCCCGCAGTCACACGATCCTCTCCTCCGGAGAGGAGGAAGCTGGGAGGCTCATCCTCCCAGCTTCAGCTCAGCTGGTGACTCACAGAGGCTGTTCCAAGGCTCCAGCCGCGCGTAACCATGAAGGTCCGACCCGCGCAGACAGGCGGGCAGAAACGGGTCTGCGACGAACGGTGGAAGCGATTTTAAAAAACATTTTACGTGTAAAAAAAAAAAAAAAATCATTTTTAAATCGCTTCAGCATTTTTTTAAAACATTTTTTGTATAAAAACAAAATGTTATTTTATTTAAAAATCGCTTCCAGCGTCCGTCCCAGACTGTCCAGTCCGCCTGACTGCCGGGCGGGATCGGGATTCCGCCTTCATGATTACGCGCGGCCGGGGTCTCGCAACGTCCATCTGCGAGTCCCCATCTCCAGCTTCGCAGTGACCTGCGGAGCTCTGAGCACACAAGGCTGGTATCCAGAACCCGAGCCTCCGAGTCGGCACATCGAAGGTTCTTCCGCGGTGACCAGCTGAACTTGGAGCCGGGGAGATGACGTCCTGCCCGGCCTGGCGCTCCAGGCTCCGGAGGGAGGATCGGGGTACACCAGCAGAGCTCCATCCAGCTTGCTCTGAATTATGTTGTCGGCCACCAAGCACAAAAAATGCCAGCACATCAACATTAGACCAAGATGTTGTCAGTATTGTTTTTAAAATCTTTAAAATAAGTCCAGCCGCTCCTCCAGTCCGAGAAATTGCAAATGGCGGATTATTGTTTTGAAACGTTTCTGAAGGATCCAGTGACTCCGCCCCCGACCAACCAGTGACCGACAGTGTACTGACGTCACGTTTTTGTACCTCTTCGTACCGGTTAGAACCACAGAGCCAAGGGTACTGAAAATAGTAACAGGTGCTAAGTACCGGTACTAATGGAAAAGCCTCAGAACCGGGCCAAGTAGGGTCGAGTCGGCCCGTACCGGTACTAATGGAAAAGGGGCATAAGACTAGAGGGTGAATCAAAATTGCAAGACATTAGACATTTTTTTCTTGCATTCTCCCTGAATTCTTAATGTTAGTGACCAAGTGGCCATGCTTTCCATCCATCCATTATCTTTACCCACTTTTCATCTTCAGGTTGAGGGGTTCACTGGTGCCCATGTCCAGCCATTAATGTGTAAGAGGCGCTGAGGCGGGGACACCCTGGACAGGTCTCCAATCCATCACAGGAACACATAGAGACAAATGAGACAACCATTCTCTTGCTCACTCACACTTAGAGACAATCAGACTAGCATGCATGTTTTTGGTCTGTGGAAGGAAACTGGAGTACCTGGGGAAAACCCACACATGCAGGGAGAGAACATGCAAACTACACCCGGAAAGGTCCACGAACAGGATTTGACCTAGCTGCCAATCACCATGTTTTGGGATGCTAATAATCTTATAAATCACAACCTACCATCCAATATGGCCACGCTCAGAGCAGTTGCAGCTTCACAGGATCCCGTCACTATCCCAGTTTTTAGAAGTTTTGATATTGACTCTGTGCCTGACTCCGCATGATTTATGCATGTGAACTATAGCCGAACCAAACTGATGAGTATAGGAGCGGATTTGCCACGAAATATAGCAGAAATCAGCAATGAACTCAAACTATGCTCGGCAGAATGCAGATCTTAAAATCATCTACCTTGAAGCCGTGGCAGAGGCGTTCCGACTAGGGCATTAACAGAATACTCGCGTAATCTACACATTGATTGCTAGGACATCTATCGAGGTTAAAAATTTAACATCGAGTACCCGTAGTGACGTCATATTATGTGACCACCATATATTTTTTTTCATTTAGCCTTTATTTATACAGGTAGTCTCATTGAGCCACGAAAACTCATTTTCAAGAGAGACCTGTTTAGGGAGCACATGGTGGGGGTTAAGGGCCTTGCTCATGGGCCCAGAGTGGGGCGAATGAGGGTGGGGGCAAGTGTGGGTGTTTCACCTACCCCACCCACAATTTTGATGTTGTCGGGGCCGGGGTGTGAACCGGCGATCTTCGGATCACAGGCCCACCTCTCTAAATTCTGCGCCACCACTCCCCATGTATGACCGTGGGGGGGCGGTGTTGCACTGTTGCAGGTCACAGAGTCTGGCCCAGGCTAAAACCTAGGTCACGGTCCGGTAGAAGAGAACTCCAGCGCGGTTTGAGTACAGTGTGAATGTAAACAGACCAGGCCCCGCTCCGCAAGCAAGAAGTGGAGTACAGCGCAGAGCAAACAAACACGCATTTCTCTTACCTCATATGGAGCCGTCAGCTACCTTCTGTGAAAAACAATATTCTCCATGGTCTTCTGCCTCATCTTCTGCTCATGCTGAGTCCATTTTTGAAAAATTACAAAATATAACTCCTAAAACTGCTAAAACTTGATGCCACTCTGTTTTTGTTTTTATTTCCAGAAGAAGAAGAAGAAGAAGTGTCTTTAGAGGTTTTTGTGTTGTTTCTTTCAGTAGTTCTTGGTGCAGCGCCCCCACAGGCAAGTGGGGGAATAGGTTGGTTCAACACGTTGGCTCGACTGCACAGTGCAGTGTGAATGCAAACGCAACAGCGCAAATGTAAACAACATGTTATGAATATTGGTCCCCAACCGAACCAAGTCTACCGGACTATCTGGTGTGAATGCACCCTAAATGTTGGATCAAGGACATTGGCCCCATACTGAGAGATTGTTTTGAACAAACAGACAGGCAGGTTTTCAGAGAAGCTGCTAAAAATGGAGGCTCGCTTGATCTTGACCAATGCACATCCTTAGTTCTGGGTTACATTAGTACATGTACTGACACTGTTTCCACTATCAGAAATGTTAAAAGCTACCGAAACAGATAACCTTGGCTGAATGCAGAGGTGCTCACCCTGCTGGCAGCCAGGAACACTGCCTTCAGGTCTGGAAACTCAGAGGAGCTGAGTAAGACAAGGAAAGAGTTGGTTGCTGGTATTAAGAAGGCCAAGGCCACATATGCACAGAGGATCGAGGGTCAATTCACCTCACAAGACCCTCAGAGCATGTGAAGGGGCATTAAGTGCATAACAGATTATAAAGGAAGGAGCAAACAATTCCCCAAAGACACCATCTCTGCCTGATGCCCTCAACAAGTTCTATGCATGCTTTGAAGACCCGAACAGACCACCCAGCACCAGACTCACCTCACCACCGGATGAAGAGCATCTCAGCGTGACCTCAGCCTAAGTAAGGAGTATTTTCAGGAGGATTAATCCGCACAAGGCAACCGGCCCAGACAACAATCCCGGAAAAGTGTTGAAAGAATGTGCCGATCAGCTCTGCGAGGTGCTGGCAGACATCTTTAACACCTCACTTACCCTGGAGACAGTACCCACCTGCCTGAAGACTGCCACCATCATCCCAGTCCCAAAAAGCTCTACAGTGACTGGTCTGAATGACTATCGGCCAGTGGCCCTCACCCCGATAGTTGCTAAATGCTTCGAAAAACTGGTCATGACCTACATCAAAACAACCATTAACATCAACGAGGACCATCATCAGTATGCATACCATGAGAACCGATAAACAGAGGATGCAATCTCCTCTGTGGTCCACACTGCTCTCACCGACTTCACATCTGCCTTGAAGTGGTCTCCAGCTACAAGTACTTGGATGTACACATGAATGACAACCTCAGGTGGGGCAACAACACCACCAGCCTGATCAAGAAAGCTCATAAGAGACTATTTCTTCAGGCGGCTGAGATGTGCTGGACTGGGAAGCTCAGTCCTCACCTCCTGCAGTGGAGAGCATCCTGTGCTCCAGCATCAATGTGTGGCATGGAGACTGCACAGCTGCAGAAAGAAAAGCTTTGCAGAGAGTGGTGAAGGCTGCACAGAAGTCTGTTGGAGTCAGTCTCCCCACCATCACAGACATTTACACCTCCAGATGCAGGAAGAGGGCCACCTGCATCATGAAGGATCCCACTCACCCAGCACACACACTTTTTGCCCCACTCCCCTCAGGAAGGAGGTTGAGGAACATTAAGTGTAGAACCAATAGACTGAGGAACAGCTTCTACCCTGAAGCTGTTAGCCTCATGAATATCTAACCAGAATAATCACTGTGAAAAAAAAAATTCACAGCATGTTGCTGCTGATCTGTTTCATGTTGCTGCTGATCTGTTTCATGTTGCTGCTGATCTGTTTCATGTTGATGTGTTCATGTGTGCTCATCTGCTCACACAGACTCATGCTCATGTTTGTGCTGCTGTTCAACGTAATGTTTTTATGCTACTAGTGCTTAGTATATTTTAATTGATGCTTTTTCTTAGTTCATATCTTAGATGCTATCATTGTTTTTCTTTTACATTTTATTGTTGGATGTAACTGGGACCCTGTGTACATAATTTCGCTCCACCACATGTACCACATGTGGTGCGAATGACAATAAAGAATCTCTGACACTGACTACTGGATTTTTGTGTAAACAACTAGGTGTAGATGAACATATGCATGAGATATATTCATGAATTAAACGGATTCTTTCATTTTTCTGGACTGTATAATGACGTGCATCTGAATTAATAAAATGTGGACGGAAACGTTAATTATCTTTGACTCACCAAGACAGTGGGTCATTTATTAACATAATCAAGTTTAACACATCACACATTTACATTAATTGGCAAGAATTGAAAATAACGACAGCTTATTAATCAGTTTACAGGAAGTGAACAATGCGGCGATTGTTCTCACTTCCAGTAGTACAACAATGTCAACCACACAGCGGTGATTGAAAAACTTTGCTTCAGACATTTCTAAAAATATCTGTAATGATTTTTAGCAGATAGAAGAATTTTAAAGATGGAAAGATGAAGTTTATCTACAGAGAGATGTGTGAGGGAATTTGTCTGTTTTAACCAGAACCTGCACGCTCCTTTGGACCAACTTATCCCAACGGTACACTTTGGTGAAGAACGACTTTTACCTTTCTGAAGATATCTCAGTTCCGGCGTAAAGTTCCCCTTCGAGCCACTTTTCAGCGTCTCCGTAAGAACAGCTAAACCTCCAGAGTCGTGAGATCATTCAAAACAGAAGTTCATAATTCCCAGATCTTCTCTCGTTCAGTTTGATTCTCTTTTTCTCTCATCAGCATCCTGAATTCCAGCCTTCATGAACTCTGGAACTGCTGAAACTAGGAAGTGCTGCACCTTTTAAGAAGGGTCACTTCCGGTTCATTTGAGGACTTTCTGATTGGTCGAATGGACCAAACAGAGGTGTGTTTTGTGATGTAAGGTGTTATGAAAAGTCAAGGAAAAGATTAATATTGTTTAAGAACAGACAAAAGATATCATGAGAAACTTCAGACTTCGTGGAGTCAATTCTCTAGTATCTTGCTGTAAAAGTTAAACATGACATTTCTTTTCAGTAAACTTGCAGTTGACCGAAACTTGAACTTTGACCAACTTCCATCACTTGCTCACTTCAAACAGACGATCAAGAAATTGAATCATTACTCTGTAACATATTCCAACTTGATTTCACTTTGAATGAGGATTAAAAATCATTATTACTGTTTCACAATTAATAAAAATGAGTAGTTCACTTCAACATTCAAACATTGTTTGAACTAACACAATTTGATTATCAAACATTTGTAAAATAGTAATGATAATAGAGAATAGTCTTCTTTCACTTGATTAACTCAAGAAAGAAAGTCTCAGGATGGGTCAACCTGTATTTCTGGATGCAGATCAATGAAATGACAAGTTCTGTCCCATATGGTCCTTAGGTCAAGGTTTTGACCTTCAGGCCTAGTTCACTACATAGGAAAACTGTATTTTAGGATGTGCACATTATTTTGTTGTCCATCTCCATCCACCTCGACTCACTTTGTATCAACATTGGCTGTTCCCTGACGTTTGTTGTTTAATCCACACTTTTGAAAATAAGGAAATAAATCTGGACCAGTTATTGTGTGGGATTTTTTGTGGTTCGTTTTTATTTTTATTTTTTTGTAGACTGATCTTTAACTGTTTGCCTTTTGTTTTTTTTTTTTTGTTCATATAATTCATCCATTTCAGTAATGTTGTGTTGTTGTTATATTCTTAGCCATTAGATGTGTTCAGCAGTCGTTACTTCATGACTGTGTTCAGCTCACTTGTTTTTCCACTCAGCAATGAGCCTCTCCAAGCTCTCTCCTTTCCGTTCTCCTTCAGTTCTTTCTTTAGATTGTTTGGTGATACTTTTTGTAATGTTTTATAGTTTTTTTTTGTCTTCACTTATTAAACTCCTGAACTTGCCTTCTGTCTGTATTCCTGCAGGATCAATAAAGGTCTATCTTATCTTATGTGCAATCCATCCATCGTTTTAAATTATTATAGTTGTTGTGAAGTAACAGTAAATTGAAACTCAAGCAAAAATACACATTACATCTGTTTGTATAAAATTAATCTGTAACAATTTTGGAGATTGATTGTGGTGTTCCACAAATGTTTATAGCAGGGATTGAACTGGTGGCTTTGAGGACATAACTGGACCCTAAGCTCATTCCATCTCACCAATATGTTTTAATTTATTAAAATATGATGCACAATCAAAACAGAAGTTTGTTATAGCCAAAGTCAGAATGAGCTAATGATGAGGGCACAAACTCAGACCATCTGATTCCAAAATGGCAGCAAGAAGTAATGCATTTGTGGGCTTGAAATCAAGTATCTTCGCCTCTTGTTGTAAGAAAACATGTCACCCGTCAGGGCTAAACTAAGCCTTTAAGATCTAAGTTTATTGTTGTTGTAAAGTTAGTTTTCTGTGAATCTGTTGTGTAATTTTTTGCTCGTTTGTGCACATTTGCAGGTCTCTCTTGTAAATGAGTCCTCGAGGTGAGACTAACCTGTATAAATAAAGGTTGAGTGAAAAAAAGAAAGAAAGTAAAATAATTTTAAAAAGTTAAGTCAGGTCTTCTGGACAGGTTCAAAAACAAACAAAAAAAAATGTAGACATGTTTAATCTTTCATCTGAAAGACTTCTTCAGTCTGAGGAGCTGTGTTCTGCTCAGCCCCCTGTGAATAGCAAACAGCCATCAGGGTGCTAACGATCCATTGTTAGGCTAATGGTCCTCCTTTTTTATTTTTATTTTTATTTTATTTTTTTATTTTTATTTTTTTTTATTAATAACACACAGAACTACAAAACACTACAAAAGAGAAAGATATATACAAACACTCGTGAAGGGTGTCAGAACTACACTTTACAAGCTAGGGGGGTTACAAAATGATAAAAATTGAGTAATACATATATAAAAAACATTAAATGAAAAGAATAAACATAAGAAACAAAAAGGAGCAAAACAATATGAGAAACTTAAAACAACAAGTTTTTTGTTATCTGTTGTGAAATGGTTCTAGCAGTTTTCCAGTTTTTTAATCTACTTATTGAAGAATAGTACAACTTGAATTCGTTCATAAAACACGGGAAGGAGGGCTGATTGTCCCTCCACTTACTACAATGAATGTGATACTTTGCTATAAGGATGACTATATTTATAGCATCGGAGTAAGCTGAGCTTAAATTATCCATGTAAAATAAAATGGCATCAGCATCAAAAGGAGGAATGTTCAGTTTTAGATTAATCCAGTTTGTAATGTCAGTCCAGAAACTTTGTGAGTATTGACATGAAAAAAACAAATGTTCAAGGGATTCATCTTCAGATTTACAGAAGGTACACAAATCCACCTCAAATTTAAATCTTCTGTGCAGAAGCATGGCTACTGGATAGATCTTATTTATTATTTTAAAATGGTTTTCTTTCACTTTAGGAGATATAGGCCATTTGACAAATTTTGAATGAGCAGAAGTCATTATGGTTTTATGATTTATATTGGGAGGTTTCTTGAATGAATCTTTGTTGTAATCATAGTAAATCGTTTGTCGCATGCATTCATTGATCATCTTGTTATTACATTTGAGATCAACTAAACTACAGTCATTTAGTTTTAATGTGGGCATGGAAACGGTCACCTTTGAATACATAATGATATTTTTAATTAACTGAATCAAGGCTAAAGGGATTGCTTTACATACCTTCATAAAATCTTTATGGCAGCAGCTAAGGTTATATTTTCTAACAAAAGATGAGAAATTTAAAAGATCTCCATTACAATCCAAGATGTCTGTTACAAAAATGATGCCTTTTTCATACCAGTCTTTTCTAAATATTGACTTTCTGCCCACTGTGATTGCTCTTTTATTCCACAAAGTTGATCCATGAGGTGAGAAATTATGGTGAAATATCATTTTCCAGAACTGAAGAACTTGTTTGTGGAAGTTTGATAGTTTAACTGGAATCTTCGTCACTTCCACCTTGCAAGGAAGTCAATTCCTCCCAGCTGCTTAAAAATGGAGGCAGGGATATGAAACCACATTGAATTTTGTTGTTGTAAAAAGGTTTTTAACCATTTAGTCCTAAATGTTCCAACCATTGCTTCAAAGTCTAGTGCATTGATACCACCATGCTCATGTTTTTTAACTAGTTGGGACCTTTTAACATAATGAGTCTTATTTTTCCACAAAAACTGAAAGATAATAGAGTTGGCTTTTCTTATGTTTTGTGGTGATATATACATAGAATGACATGGATAAACAGCCTTGGAAATGCCATCTGCTTTAGTCAACAGGTTCCTTCCAAAAATAGTCAGATCTCTTGTCAACCAACGGCTGAGACTTTGTTTCATACCCACTAAGCGGTTTGAGATGTTCTCATCTTCCCTTCTAACTTGATCATGTGAGCAGCTAGTTCTGGATGTCAACAACAAACTGGTTGATCCAGAGTGTGTTATTTATAAGACTGAGCAGAATACAGCTCCTTAGACCGAAGAAGTCTTTTGGATAAAAGACGAAAAGTTTCTACAATTTTTTTTGTTTTTGAACTCGTCCAGAGGACCAGACTTAATTTCTTTTTAAATTTGCTACCTGGATTATTGGACAAGCATCGGGATAATGTAAAATAAATTATATTCTTAGCTAGTTTCCTTTTGCAAGATCCATGGAATTGAAAAAAAAAGTTTCTGCATGTTTTCAACATGAGGACAAGTTGACAACAAGTGGCTCATAAAGCTGTCTGTTGCTGTTGTTCTGATGGAGCCGGTGATAGGTTTCATTATATTTGCCTCCCTGCAAGCTGTTATCTGTCACTTAATTAGCCTCCAGTTTCAACATCACATGCTCCTCTTGTGTATTTGTTTATTTTCCTATGCAGCTGTGAAGAGCGTATGCAGGTGTTGTCGTCTTTTAATTTGGAGTTTTTTATGCTTCTTCATGTATCACTTAACATATGCATGAAAAGGAAGCAAGGCCACAAAATGCTCATTGTATCACTTTTTAAAAGTTTCTATTAAGGAACAAAACAACAACATGATTGATAGAATTTAAAACTATCTTATTTGTTTTTGCACTAGAGGAGTAAATTGTCGAATATGTAAAAAAAATCCACACTTTGAATAATATGTAAACTTCACAGAGACTTCTAGGTAAACTAACATTTCAAGTTGGATTAGGTGTCATGAGGCATCCTAATATCCACTCTGCGCAGCCCCCATTTGTGTATTATCACAACAAACATAACATTTTAGGGAGTAATCCCAATGCAGCATTCAAAGTGGAAAAAATAATAATAAAAAAGTACTGTTCTACAACTAGACTGGCTGATTCCTGAGACACAAAGCATCAAACAATCCTTCATTCCTTATAAAAGAGCTGTTGTTCAAACATTTTCTCCTGTCCCTGTTTTCAGACAACAAAGAAAATGACTGTAGTCAAATTATTTTACGTATTCAACTGTGCTCAATTCAAGTGTGTTGTTCATACTCTACAAATTTGGAAAAGGATATCAACTATTATTTAACAAACTATTATTTACATCAGCTCAAAATCATGTCTCTGCAGAAACTGGATCTTTGTATATCTGGAAAAATTACCAGTTTAATTAAAAAAATGTCAAAGCAAACATTTTCTTTTAAGTCTGATTGTCTCAGAATAATTCTTCATCTTTTATTTTCTTTTGACAAGCATAAAAAGTAACGGGAAATGTTTGCATTTATCAAAATAAATGTTTTATGACGAAGCAAAAGTTTATTTAACTTCTTAAGTCTTTCAGGGATGAAGTTGTGCACATCCTTGATAGAGCGGACGATTGTTTGAGAGAGGAGTGAAGGAAGCCATCTTTGTGAAGAGAACCCGTGCATCGTTAGGCCATCCATGCCTTTGTGAGCTCTAGGCTTAATTACTGTAACGCCTTATATGTCGGTATAAATCAGTCTTCTGTCTCCCGTTTACAGCTTGTACAAAACTCTGCCGCTCGCTTGTTGACTAACACGTAAATATGAACACATCACTCCTGTTCTTTAATCTTTGCACTGGCTCCCAGTTCAGTTTAGGATACAGTTCAAGCTGCTGCTGTTTGATTTTAAAGCTTTGAATGGCCTTGCACCAAACTTTATTTCAGAACTTTTAAAAGTCCACCAGCCCAGCAGAGCTTTACAGTCTGCAGGTCAATTTCTGCTGGAGGTGCCTTGCTCAAGGTGCAAAGAATGGGGGGACCGGTCCTTTTCTGTTGCAGGCCCAACAGCCTGGAATACTCTTCCCCATGAGATACCTGCCATCGCTGATCTGGTTCTGTTCAAAGCCCAACTGAAAACCTACTCATTTTAAAGGGCTTTTGATGTTTAACTTTTAGTATTTTAGTATTTAGCTTTTTAAAAAATCTGTTTTATCTTCTTTTATTGTGGCTGTGTTTTTAATTTGCATTGATTATTTGTGCTCTGTATTTATTTGTTTTATCTTGTAAAACACTTAATACAAGGCGTTGTTGGAAGGTACTATAGAAATAAAGTTTATTATTATAATCATCATTAAATATGGGGTGGAGTCCTCTATGCTCAACTGTCCCCCTCTTACCATGCTGTTATTGCTAGTATCCCTCAGCCCTCTGTGAATAGCAAGCGGCCACCAGGGTGCTAACGATTAATTGTTAGGCTGATGGTCCTCCTTGATCGTGTGAACAGCTGGTTCTGGTTGTCAACAACAAACTAGTTGATCCACTATGAATGAGAATGTGCTATTTATAAGACTGAGCTGAATACAGCTCCTTGAAGTCTTTAGACGAAGACAAAACGTTTCAACAAGTTTTATTTTTATTTTTTCCATTTTATTTATTTAATCTGTCCAGATGACCTGACTTAACTTTGTTAGATTTTTATCAGAGTCAGAGTCAGAGTTTCTTTATTGTAATTCGCACCTCATGTGGTACATGTGGTGGAGCGAAATTATGTACACGGGGTCCCAGTTACATCCAACAATAAAATGTGTAAGAAAAACAGTAATAACATCTACGATATGAACTAAGAAAAAAAAAAACTAAATATACACTAAGCACTCATAACATAAAACATTGAACATCAGCACAAACATGAACATGAGTCCGTGTGAGCAGATGAGCACGCATGAACACATCAACATTGAAACAGATCAGCAGCAACATGAAACAGATCAGCAGCAACATGATATGGTTTTTCACAGTGATTATTCTAGTTAGAGATTCATGAGTCTAACAGCCTCAGGGTAGAAGCTGTTCCTCAGTCTAGTAGTTCTACACTTAATGCTCCTTAACCTCCTTCCTGAGGGGAGTGGGGCAAAAAGTGTGTGTGCTGGGTGAGTGGGGTCCTTCATGATGCAGGTGGCCCTCTTCCTGCATCTGGAGGTGTAGATGTCTGGACTATACCTGGATTATTGAGCATGCATCAGGATATTTATTACCCCCCCCCCCCACACACACACACACACACACACATGTAGAGTCAGAGTCAGAGTCAGAGTTTCTTTATTGTCATCCGCACCTCATGTGGTACATGTGGTGGAGCGAAATTATGTACGCAGGGTCCCAGTTACATCCAACAATAAAATGTATAAGAAAAACAGTAATAACATCTAAGATATGAACTAAGAAAAACATCAACTAAATATACACTAAGCACTCATAACATAAAACATTGAACATCAG
>NC_056510.1:30386225-30402725 GCF_014905685.2 Nematolebias whitei
CATGATGCAGGTGGCCCTCTTCCTGCATCTGGAGGTGTAGATGTCTGTGATGGTGGGGAGGCTGATTCCAACAGATTTCTGTGCAGCCTTCACCACTCTCTGCAAAGCTTTTCTTTCTGCAGCTGTGCAGCCTCCATGCCACACATTGATGCTCGAGCACAGGATGCTCTCCACTGCACACCTGTAGAAGGAGGTGAGGACTGAGCTTCCCAGACCAGCTCGCCTCAGCCGTCTGAGGAAGTAGAGTCTCTGATGAGCTTTCTTGATCAGGCTGGTGGTGTTGTTGCTCCAGCTGAGGTTGTCATTCATGTGTACACCCAAGTACTTGTAGCTGGAGACCACTTCCACCGCAGATCCTCTTATGTTCAGGGGGGTGTAGGTGTTTTTGTTCCTTCTGAAGTCCACAATCATCTCCTTTGTCTTCTTCACATTGATGTGAAGGTTATTCTCTCTGCACCAGCTCTCCAGGTGTTCCACCTCTTGCCTGTAGCTGGACTCATCATTGTTTGTGATGCATCCCACCACCGCTGTATCATGTAGTGGACTAGGCCTATGTCAAAACTGACCAGATGGACAGAAACTGTCATTTCATTGATTTGAATCCAGAAATACAGTTTGACCCATCCTGAGACTTTCTTTCTTGAATTAATCAAGTGGAAAAGACAATTCTCTATGATCATTACTATTTTACAAATGTTTGATAATCAAATTGTGTTAGTTCAAACAATGTTTACATGTGGAAGTGAACTACTCATTTTTATTTACTTAAACAGTAGTAATGATTTTTATTCCTCATTCAAAGAAGAAATCAGGGTAATATGCATTTCTTGATTTTTCTGTCTTCAATGAGCAAATTTGTAAGTGTGTTAAAGTTCGAGCTTCGGTCAACTAAAAAGTTTACTGAAAAGAAATGTCATGTTTAACTTTCACAGCAGATACTAGGAGGAGAGACGCCACTAAGACTGGTTTTGTGAACCATAATCTTTCTGTCTGTTCTTAAACAATCCTTGACTTTCCATAACACCTTACATCACAAACCACACCTCTGTTCTGGTCCATCCACGAATCAGAAAGCTCTCAAATGAACCGGAAGTATACCCCGTTTAAATGTGGCAACTTCCCAGTTCAACAGTAGAGTTGAGAAGAGATGGGTTACAGAGTTTCAGAGTTCTGAAGGAGTTCAGAGTTCTTGGAAACCAGACAAGCTGAACCAGAGACGATTTTGGGAATTATAACTTCTGTTTGGATAACCTCACACGACTCCTAAGGTTTTAGCTGTCCTCACGGAGACGCTGAAAGAGTCAAAAGGAGAGCTCTACACCGACGCTGAAGCTATCGTCTGCAAGGTAAAGGTTCTATTTCGACCAAGCGTACCATTGGCCAAGCTGATTTCCAAAGAGCGTGCTGTTCTGGTTAAAACAGATAAATTCCCTCACACATCTCTCTGTAAGATAAATCTCAATTTTCCATCTTCAAACTCTCCTTTCTGCTAGAAAATTAATCCAGATGTTTTCATTAATGTCTGTGGTGAAGCAACGGAAAACCATGGCCGTATGGTTTTCCTGATTGATTAATTACGCTGTTGTTATTTTCATATTTTGCCAAATTAATGTAAATGTTTGATGTTAAACTTTGATTCTGTAAATAAATGACCGCATTCATTTTGATGGGTCAAAGATAAACAACGTCTCTCGTTACATTTCTGTTAAATTCAATGCACGCATGTTACACAGTTCAGAAAAATGAAGAACCCGTTTAATGTATGGATATATCTCAGCATCTGTTCATACTACACACACATACACACATGCTGTAGATGGCTCCACACAGAAGTCTGTGAAATCTTATGGCATAAACCAATGACCAAATCCTTGTTTGAGTTTGCTCGTTGCGGTGACCCCTGAGGAAGGGAACAGCCAAAAGAAGCAGAAAAACATTCTGCTCAGCATCCATACAAAAAGGGCAATTTATGACTCATAGTCTTACTAAGTCTTACAGTCAGACTCTTACAGTGTTGTTATTGCTAGTATCACTCAGCCCCCTGTGAATAGCAAGTGGCCATCAGAGCACTGACCACTAATTGTTATGGCTTTGGCAATCTATTGTTAAGCCCCCAGTATACTGCCGCGTACATCCATACGAAGAGGTACGCACATACGTACGCAGAAGTATGAGCGTAGCCCCCAGGGCATGTCCGTGCAAAGCTCAATTTTTACGACCGCATACGTGTATGCGGTGTCGCACAATAAACTGCCCGGCGACGGACTGTTTTGTATGTGATACCAATGTATTAAATTCCCCTTCTTCATCCCTGATCTGGTCTTTTCTTTTGTTGTATTTTTTTGCCAAGAGGCAAGAGATCTCTTCCTCCTCCGTTGATGCCATGACTGAAATGGTGAAAAATGAAGGAATTTGTCACGAGCGAATTAAATTCAGGTCCAGTGTGGCTGCAGGAGGGTCTGGAGAATTCCTGGTGGGCTGGTCTGATGTGTGGACTGCACAGAGCCAGCGCACCCTGTTTTTTTTTTTTTAATTTTAATCTTTTTATTAACAACATATAAACACAGAACACCGCTGTACAGAACACCGCTGTGACTGAGGCTGCCAGCGCTCGTTTTTTTTTTCTTCCCGACCTGTCAATCAATCCAGTAGGCGTGTCAACAAATGACCAATCACATTTTTTTGCATAATTTGCATGCCCTGTGACTTATTCGCCGAAGCAACAAAGTAATGGATTTTTTTTCCCATATTTATAAACCGATTTTTGGCTGAGATATGATCGTTTTCATTCATTCCGACTGAAAATATTGAACACTAACATTTTCAGCTGCTAAATGGTGTAATGATTTCAGGAAACCCAGATTGGTACGAGACCCGGAACGAGACAAGACTCCACAAGACTCCACAAGACGCCACAAGATAAAATCTTTAACAGTGTTTATTATGTACAATAGAATATTTACAAGTGGTCCTCTGGAGTCCCAGGGAAACCAGGAGAAGGTCAGGTGGGTTGGAGTGAGGGTCGAATCTCGCAGCTTGATAGCGTTTTATTTTCTCATACAGGTTTGATGTTTGGGTAGAGCGCCGAGGTGAATCCAAATGGTTCCAGAGAGAAATGAAGCGGCATGGCAGGCAAGTGGTTGGAGAACCAGGCACGAGGACGAGGAACAGAACCGAGGCAGACCAGGACCTGAAGGAATCCAAGGAGGCAGAACGACTGGGAACACAGAGAACAAGGTAAATAACTCTTTATATATCAAAGGACGGGTTGGAAGCATAAATACCATAGAAAAGCACATTGCTCCAGTGAAGAGTAGAACTCGACTGCTGCCTTACGTAGTCGAAACCTCATCAGGGAGATGGCCAACAGCTAGTGGCAATTAGCGGCCATCTTGGAAAGAGGAGCAGCAGTCGGTAGTACTCTTACAGTACCCCCCTCAAGAATCTCCTCTTGGCGAACTGAGGCGCTTCTCGGGATGGGTTCTGAAGAAGGTGGTGATCAGGCTTGGGTCCAGGATGAATGACCGGGGTATCCATGACCTCTCTTCTGGTCCATAACCCTCCCAGTCTACCAGATATTGGAATCCACGTCTCTGGCGTCGTACGTCTAGGATGGTCCTGACAGAGAAGGCTGGGTGGTTGTCGATGATCCGGGCGGGTGGAGGGAGGTCGGCTGGAGGGCACAAAGGACTCTCGGAAACGGGTTTGATCAGTGAGACGTGGAATATAGGATGGATCCTCATGGAGCTGCGGAATAAAATTCTGACTGCAGATGGATTAATGATCTTAGCAATGGGAAAGGGGCCAATAAAGTGAAGAGCCATCTTTCTAGGAGTGCCCTTCAGTGTAATGTCTTTAGTGGACTGCCAAACCCTTTGACCCACCTGATAAGATGGTGCAGATGAGCGATGGTGGTCAGCAAATCTCTTGTTTTGGGCTGCTGTACGTTGCAGAGCAGCCCTCGTTTGGCGCCAGATACGTCGACATCGCTGGAAGTGATGCTGGACGGACGAGACTGAAATATCGGTGTCCTGGCTTGGAAACAAAGGAGGTGCATAGCCAATAGATGCCTCAAAAAGTGACATACCTGTAGCCGAGGATTTGTGGGCATTGTGTGCATATTCCACCCAGATGAGATGCTGGCTCCAGGCCGAGGGGTTGTTCTCTACTACACACCTGAGTGTAGTTTCTAACTCCTAGTTGAATATCTCTGCTTGACCGTTAGATTGTGGAAGTTAGGCTGGTAGATGCCCCCAATGTTTTGCAGAAGCTGCGCCAGACTTGGGAGACGAACTGAGGGCCACGGTCCAAAACCACATCAGAGGGAATGCCGTGGATCCTGAACACATGTTGGACTAGGAGTTGGGCAGTCTCCAAAGCTGAGGGGAGCTTGGGAAATGGAATGAAGTGAGCTGCTTTGGAAAATCTGTTGATGACGGTGAGGATAGTGGTGTTCCCTTCTGAAGGAGGTAGACCTGTGATGAAGTCCACCGAAATGTGTGACCAGGGGTGACTTGGAGTGGGTAGCGGTTGGAGGAGTCCTGCAGGTGGTTGGTTACCAGTCTTGTTCCTGGCGCATGTAGGACAGTGGAAGAGGATATTTATTTTTTACAGTGATACTGTTTAGACCTATGTAGTCAATGCACGGTCTTAGGGTGTTATCTTTCTTCTTAACGAAAAAAAAAAATCCTGCCCCTATGGGTGATGTAGAGGGGCGTATGATGCCAGACTCAAGGGATTCTTTGATGTACTCTCTCATAGATTCTCTCTCAGGACCAGAGAGATTGTACAAACGGCTCGAGGGTAGTGGAGCTCCAGGAAGAATATCAATAGAGCAGTCATAAGGACGGTGAGGGGGCAAGGATTGAGCCCTTACCTTACTAAATACAGGGGCTAAGTCATGATAAACAGAGGGAATACCAGTGATGTCGACCTCCTCACTAGGGATGTCGACCTTGGGAAGATTATAGATGGCAGAACGTAAACAATGTTTTAGACAAAAATCACTCCATCCCTCCACTCTTCCGAGCTCCCAGTTAATGTTTGGGTTGTGTCTCTTTAACCAGGGGTAACCCAAGATTAATTGTGTAGTGGGTGATTCAAAAACAAGGAAATCATTTACTTTGTGGTCGTTGCCAGAAATCATTAAATGTAACACCACAGTTTTAAACCTAATTTGTCCCAAGGTGTCACCAGTAACACCTGCTACAGATAATGGGGGGGGGGGGGGGGGGGATCTCTTGAGTAGGGATGGATAATTTTTTAATCAAATCCATGCTGATCAAATTTTGCTCAGCACCTGAGTCAACCAGCACTGAAATGGGGAGATTCTCTTGTATAGTCTGTATTATAGTTTTTGAAGTCAGTCTACAAGTGGAGGAGGAATTCGAAGTACCCATCAGTATCTCTCTCTTTACTGGTGGGCACTCTCGTTTCTCCGAAACGGGCAATTGCGCAAATAATGTCCTGAATTTCCACAGTACATGCATAAATTTGAATTTCTGCACCTCTGCTTCTCCTCCGGAGATAGACAAGCACGGCCCACCTGCATCGGCTCTGGTAATGCAGGCAGACGAACCGCTGGTCCAATTGGTGGAGACGGCAACCTGGAAACAAAGTCTCTCTGGGCCTTGTAGTTTAATGGAGTGTGTTTGTAGGCGTTGTACTCACCTCTCACTGTCATGAACCCGGAAGTGGGGAACCTCTGGTAGTTGTAGTTCTTCTCACGTAGACATTCCCGGAAGCGTTCGTCGAGGCAAATAGCGAGGTTTACGAGGTCATCTAAACTGCTAGGTTCATCGCGGCAAGCGATCTGGTCTTTAATGTCATCTGACAAGGAATGCAGAAATCTACCTTGTAATGAAAGCTCATTCCAGCTGGTTTGAGCTGTGATGACGCGGAACTCAAGGGCATGTTCCGATACGGGTCTTCGACCCTGTCGTAACCCCAGAAGTCACTTTACGGCGTTGGATTGTTACATGGGCCGGTCCAATACTCTGCAAAATTCTCTCAAGAAAACATCATACTGTATGAGATAGTAGGAAGGAGTTGGCCCACCTTAGCACTTCACCCTTGAGTTGGCTGACAAAGTAAGTGATCTTCGAAATGCTGGATGTGTACAGTTGGGGAGCTCCCTTAAAGGCTAAATTGCATTAAAGAAGAAAGCCTCCACAATGCTCAGGGTCTCCAGAAAAGAACTCAGAGGGTTTTACCACCAATTGCTGAGCTCTCAGGATTGCTCTCGGGGATAAGGGCGGTAGCTCCGGACTCCTGGGGAACAACAGGTGCTGTAGAGGATGAAAGTCTTTGATTGATTGAGAACACCATGCCTCCTAGTTCTTGCATGTTAGACTGAGTGGTTTGCTGTTACAATAAGAGACATTCAAGCATACTTTCTAATTTGTTAATTCGCTCTCCCTGAGAAGTGGACGGAGCTTGCTCTCTCCTGGTCTCATTCTGGGTCTTGTTTGGCTGGAGCATTCTATAATGATTTCAGGAAACCCAGATTGGTACGAGACCCGGAACGAGACAAGACTCCACAAGGTAAAATCTTTAACAGTGTTTATTATGTACAATAGAATATTTACAAGTGGTCCTCTGGAGTCCATGGGAAACAAGGAGAAAGTCAGGTGGGTTGGAGTGAGGGTCGAATCTCACAACTTGATAGCGTTTTATTTTCTCTTACAGGTTTGATGTTTGGGAAGAGCGCCGAGGCGAATCCAAATGGTTCCAGAGAGAAATGAAGCGGCATGGCAGGCAAGTGGTTGGAGGACCATGCACGAGGACGAGGAACAGAACCGAGGCAGACCAGGACCTGAAGGAATCCGAGGAGGCAGGACGACTGGGAACACAGAGAACAAGGCAAATAACTCTTTATATATCAAAGGACAGGCTGGAAGCATAAATACCATAGAAAAGCACAATGCTCCAGCGAAGAGTAGAACTCGACTGCTGCCTTATGTAGTCGAGACCTCATCAGGGAGATGGCCGACAGCTGGGGGCAATTAGCGGCCATCTTGGAAAGAGGAGGCAGTCGGTAGTACTCTTACAAATGGCACTCGAGTACGATGCCATTTTGTTGTATCATAGGCAAAAGTGGCTATTAATGACACATTTGGCTTGCCATATACTTCCACCTTTGTTCTGCTCACTTGGAGCAACAGTCAAATCAGCTTAATTTCACTGCACCTCCCCGGCGAAGTGCACCTAATTTGACCATCAAAGTGCATTTATTATAGGGCTGCAACTAACAATTATTTCAATAATCGATTCATCGGCCGATTATTTTTTCGATTAACCAATGAATCGGCAAAAATAAACAAACGTTTTAATTTCCACCCCTTTTTTCCAAAATTGAACATTTGACTGACATAGCAATTCACACAAAAAAACAGGTTGCTATTTGACTATTCTGTTAGTAAAATATGTTGAATAAAAAAAAAAAAGTTAGTCAAATAGCTTAAAAAAATAAATGTACACAAAAATATATACAAATGTATCTTTATACCTGTACAATATGTAGCTACTTTGTAAAATGTGTCATTGAGGGAAGAGTGTAACCTGGATTAAAAATGTGGAATATTGTAACCTGGATTAAAAGTGTGGATTATTGTAACCTGGATTAAAAGTATGAATCATTGTAGTGAAGCCTTCATCTTCAACCATCGACATAGGCCTCATGTCAGTGACGATCATTTAAGGATGCTTTCAGTGAAGACAGCTGCTGCTGTGGTGTCCATGATGTCTGTCCAGCATGTAGCTGTCATTGTTTGCTTTTGTTTTCTGGAATGAGACAGTAAATATGTATTATAGCATAATTTACAGCAACTCAAGAAATGCCTTGTTTCACTTACAGCGTTAGGTTCAGGCAAAAGTAGCTAAAAGAGCAATTAAACACAAACACACACACACATATAAAATACTTAATTACACACATTTGAGTAGATGTAATAAATTACTTTAATTCCTGTTTAAATGCAATTCATCCTGCCATACCTGCAGTGTCGTCAGACTTTGCCAACAAATTAAAAGTTGAAGCTTAATCATTAAATTATTATCTTTGTGTTAGATTTATCTATAAATCACATTTAAACACTGCTTGCACCAATTAAATTAAATAAAAAGTAACACACACGGTCTCTATCACCGTCATTAATCAGAAAACAAACAAACAAACAAACAAACAGAGCTTCATCTACCAGACAGACTGACGCTACGTTTTCTCTCTTGGAAACAGAATAATGTTTTAAATTGTAGAGACTCACCTGCAACACATGAGTTGGGATTGAGACATGTTGTATCAGCTGCAGCTCCTTCCTCCGCCTCGTGACTCCGGCATGTTTACGTTTATCAGCGTGGTTCTCCTGTGTCGTGTCGACGATTTTCAAAGCGGCATGCTTCTCATTTTTTATCTTTGTGAAGAGCTCCCACACTTTGGAGGACTTGGGTCGAAAAGTTTTCGCTGCGTTGGTCATTTGTAAAATTTACTTAATTTCCTTTGAAAACAGTCTCTGCTTTGCTTCCTCATCCCCTCTCGCTCTGTTCAACTCGCACTGCAGTTTTTTTTTTCAAACTTTATTCAGTCAGTCAGCATTGACAATGAACTGCCCGTGAACAAAACGACTCCGCAGAGCTATGAAAGACGCATAATCGCGCGACACAACAAATCAATATTGAAATTCGTTGCCAACTCTTTTAATTATCGATTTTTATCGATTTTATTGATTCATTGTTGCAGCCCTAATTTATTAAGTAAAAGTTCAACTGAGACACACCTTTACTATAAAGTCGAGCAAACAAAAAACTTGTTTTTAGGTGGTTATCTTGTTAAATTTTGAAGAAATGTGCAGCAACTCGTCCCTCTGCACGTTCCAAAGTGCATTTATTAAGCAAAAGTTAGACTGAGACACACATTTGCTATAATTTAGAGCAAACAAATAATAGTTTTTAAGTGTTAATCTTGTTAAATTCTTGTTAAAGTCCTCCTGTACATGCTCTCATGGCCGCCATTCAGCAGCCAATCGATTTTTGGCACAACACCGGCCCACATTTCCGGGTTGTCAGCGGTGACGCGTAACAAACATGACGCATCAGCGGTGATGCATAATAGATGTGATATATGTGGCAAAGTGACTTATTTATCGATATTTCCACTTTATTAGTGTAGTGAGATAGGTCGGTTAGCTTCGTTTAGCTTCGGAGCTACACTACACGTTATAATATCTGGACTAGTTCAAGTACCTGATATTATACTTAATTTAAACGGGTTCTCTCTTTTTCGAGCTACTTGACAGATATGTGACAGAGATCAGTGACGTGAGACGTTAATTTTCTTTGACCCATCAAAATGAATGCAGTCATTTATTAACAGAATCAAAGTTTAACATCAAACATTGCACACGTGATTATTCTGATTGAAGCAATAACACAGCTTAATTACAACAGACATTTATGAAAATATCTGGATGATTTACTGGCAAGATAGAAGAGTTTTAAAGATGGGAAATGAAGGAGTTTAAATGGAGAAGGAAAGATGGATGAGGGAATATGTCTATTATAACCAGAAACGACACGCTCCTTTGGACCCAGCTTAACCCACGGTACACTTCGCAGTTGAAGATCGACTTTTTACCTTTGCAGACGATAGTTCGGCCTCGGTGTAGAGTTCTCTTTCAACGCTTTCCAGCGTCTCCGTAAGGATAGCAGAGATCTCAGGAGTCGTGAGATCATCCCTGAACAGACTTCCTCATTGTTCAGAGCTTCCGTCGGGTAGCGCCACAGCGAGACGTCGTGGCATAGACGGACTCTGATCATTCCATTAGAAACTTCTCTGGAACTCTGGTTCTCTCTGGAACGTTGTTCAGCTTAGTTCCCGTTGTTCTGCGTTCCGCATTCTACCTGGAACTAGGAAGTGTTGACCCTTTTAAAGAGGTCAGTTCCGGTTCCTCTGAGAACTTCCTGATTGGTCGAAACGAACCAACAGGGGTGTGGTCTTAGTGATGTAAGAGGTTATTAGAAGTCAGAAAAACAGTTCGATGTTTTGGAACAGACAGAAAAATGTTTTTGAAACAGACAAGAGAAATGTTTAGGCGAGATGGGAGGAAACAGGTGCCAGCTTCTCTATTTACGTCTGAGAGGATTTAAAAACATGACAGTTCGTTCCAACAAACTTGTTTGCGTTTGTCTCCGACTTTTGACCAACTTACAACCTGCTCATTTCAGACAGAAGATCAAGAAAATGAATAATTACTCTGTAACAGACATTAACTAGATTTCTACTTTGAATGAGGATTAAAAATCATTAATACTGTTTCACAGTTGATTTAAAATAAGTAGTTCACTTCAACATTTAAAAATGATTTGAACTAAACACACTTTTGATTATCAAGATATTGTAAAATAGTAATGATAATAACAAAGAGAGTGTTCTTTCAATTGATCAGTGCAGGACACACTTAGAAAGTCTCTGGATGAACTTAATTTTGTGTTTCTGGACTCAAATCAATGAAATAACAGTTCTTGTCCCAGAAAGGCCCTCAGGGCCAGATTTTGACCTGAGGCTTAGTTCACTACATTAGACATATGTGGACTGATGCGACTTATAGGGCGGTGCGACGTTTACAGCAGAAAATACCGTACTTTTGAGATTCCAACAGGAAACACAGCAGTGAAGGCTTCTATGGGACAGATCCGGTTTGCAGGCCATAGACTGAGGAAATCCTCTGGATGTGGGACAAAACATTTTCTCTCTAAAGAAACTGGTCCAGATGACACTTTACTTTTTTGTTGTTATCTACCTGGATGACTGAGCTAACAACCTTTATTCTTTTGGATAAAAAACAAAACATTTCAACAAAGAAGAATCCATCCTGAGGACCTGATTCAGCCTTGTTAGATTTTTTTTTACCTGGATTATTGAGCACATTAGGACATCAGGATATTAGGACTCAAAAGTATTTTTTCAAATCAAATTTCAGAGGAAAATACATCTTATAACGGCACTCATTATTTCTTTGTGGACAGCTAAAATAAAAACTTCTGAAACAGTGACGTCAATACCCATCCCTAAAGTAACCTATGACCCGAGGATGTCCTCTTCAACTTGTTCTATTTATAATTGGCACCCAACGTGCAATTTTTACGTTCATGCTCCAAACTTTGTTTCCATTATTTGGTGTGGTTTTATTTCAAATCAATTCAATTCAAGTCAGTTTATTTATAAAGCGCTGAGTCAGTTTTATGGCAGCACTACAGTTCCACATACAAAGACATTTCTGGAAGTAGTGCCATTTTATAAGGGTATTTAAAACTAAAAGGTAAATAAAAATATTGGTTTGAAAAATTTAGCATTTCTGTGTGGACAAGGCCTGCGTCTTAGAAAATAAATGGAAAATGTCTTTAAATGTATATAAAAAAATAAAATTCAGAAATTAACGTGTTTTAGTATATGTGAGATTTCACACCGATGACAGGCGTTTAAAAAAACAGCTTCTACCTTGAGACCTTTTGGTATCAGGGAAAATGATTGCCATGTAGATGAACATGAAACACAACAGAATCGTTAAGGTTCACTTAAAATTGACATTGAAACAGAGCCTCAGTGTTCCACCATTTTTGGCCCCTGGCTTTAATTTGAGAGTGAGGTTGACTTGACACTGTTTTTGTTTTTTTCATTGCATCCATTTTAGTCAGTTTATTTGATTTTGTTATTCTGGATGCTGGAGCAGAGCTGCATCTGATTGCTGAGTCTAGAATTTGCAAGTATAAGCTGCATACATAAACAGAAACCAGATAGTGCTAAGGGGACTATGAAAAATATTTTCTGGTACATTAAATGTACATACATTGGATGTTTGTTGGACTCCACTGGAAAGTAACATGATTTATTTAGGAACAAAGTTCATCAGTAAAGGGGGGATATGACAAGAGACAGTGAAAACTCTGTTAATTGGGAGGAAACAGAAGTTGAGATTCATGTGGAGGGAGGTGTGTAACCATTAAAAAGCTCCCCAAGTTCTTTTCACATTTAGTAAATCATATTGCTTTCACACTTATCAACAACAAGATTTTTCTTTTAGTGTATTTTATGACGTGATTTTTTTTGCTTTCTTTAAAGATTGTGTTGCATTTCTTTGTTATGTCATCGTTTTATTTAATCCACAAGTGTGTATTTTAGGGATCAGACACCTCAAATACTGGTATTGGACATACCAGTACACCATGAAGTAGACAGAGTACAAATACAGGTACTTCAGATTGTGTACTTGTCGATACTGAGTACCGATACCAAGTATTTAATGAGTTGGTACTTTCACATTAACCTTAGAACCACATTTGTTTTTATAAAGAAAGAGTCAGCTGTCTTAACATCATCTGTATTCATCTTAAAATATTGATAAACTATTGACTTTTTTAAAAATCTTTTGTTGGGGCCGAGATGGTGTAGAGGGCAGCCGATTTGGGACTACAAAGTTGCGGTTCGACTCCCAGCCATTACCACATGTCATGGTGTCTGCGAGCAAGGCACCTATCCCTAATTAACCACGAGTACTCAATAGCTGCCCACCGCTCCACCTTGGTGTATGCCAGGTGTGATGAGTTAAATGCAGAGTACTAATTTTGTCAATGTATGGGAACATTGTATTGTATTGTACATTGTAACATTGTAACATGTTCTAGAATTGCGCCGCTCGGGGTGGCTGCATGTTGGAGCAGCTCTGTAACTTTCATTCTGTGGTATTGCTTTTGAAAACTTTAATTCCTCTTTTTTCTGGATGTAAATCACTTTTTTTCGGATGATTACTTCCTCTGGTATTGGATGCTGTGCAGCTGGAAGGATTTTTATAGAAACTTTTCAACTTTTGGGCATTTGTTATGATGCGTAACCATGGCGACAAGGTATTTTTTTTAACAACCAGGAGCATCTGATTAACATATCAAAAGCTCAAATACATCAGCTACAGCCCCAAAGGAGTAGAAAAAGAGGCACCGTGGTTGAATTTCCATCAACCTAGCAGCTGTGCTCGAGTACCTGACCACCAACATCATGGAGCTGGTGGGAAACTCAGCTTTTAACAACGGGAGGACCAGGATCATCCCCCAACACCGTAAGCTGGCTGTCCGTGGTGACGAGAAGCTTGACAGACTGCTGGGAGGAGTGACCATTGCTCAGGGAGGAATTCTACCCAGCAGTCGGGCAGTTCTGCTACCCAGGAGGACTGAGAGGCCCACCAGATCTGACAACAAGCTGGATCCAGGTGGATGGATCAGTATCTGTGGCCAGATTCTTTGAATTCACTGCAGGAGATCCTTCCTGCCCACAGCTCAGCATCTACAGTATAACAACTCCTGAATGAAACCAAGATGATGAGCTACAACAACACTCTGGGATTAATAAAGTATTTTTGAATTGAAATTGAATTGAACTGAACATACAGTGATGACCATATATAGCAAGTCGAAAAGGAAGTGATGTCACCAAGCATAAAGTGGCTTTTTGGGTGTTTTATGAGTAACATTATGAGTACTCGAGGCTGGTATCCAGCCAACACTAGTGTATACTTGTGTGTACTAAATTATAATCAAGGAAAACAATCAAATAGTTATGGCAGTGCCAAATTGACTGAGTTATTGACATATTTGTATTTCTATGAGTTTTAGTAAAATCCATGACAGCAATGAAGGCTACTTATGGGACAGATCTGGTTGGCAGGTCGCAGACTGATGAAGTCTTCTGGATGGAAGATGAAACATTTCTCCCTTAAAGAAACTGGTCCAGATGACATGATTTAACCTTTTTTTTTGTTTTAATCCATCCAGTGGTTTATTGGATACTTTACCACCAGAAAACTAATGTCAATGTATTAAGCAAAACATTGTTTACAATGCATAATGCTCAACGGATGTGTTATGGATGACTCAGCTATTTTCAAACAAAATTTCAACTAAATATTTGTAAACCTGACTGAGTTACCATTGTCCTTTTTTCTGGGTTTGCTTATCTGTGACATCTACGTTGACTCCTAAAGTTATTCAGTTGCATATGTACATCCAATATTTACTTTTGAGGATTTCATTAAAACATATCAAGTGGTTTATGTGACATTTTGCTACAACATGCAAATACACATGCACAAACAGACACACACACACAGACGCACGCACACACACACAGACATATTATCACCTCTGTGGGTGATAATATGTGTGAGTGTAGTAATAAAGACAGACATGCAGTTTCACATATAGCTTAAGTGTCTAGGTAATTTTATGCTTTTGGCAGTCACTCAACAGCAATATTGCGTGGACATCGGGGGCAGTTCTCCTGGATTGGCAGACTGGGGTGGTGGTCCCCCTATTCAAAAAGGGGGACCGTAGAGTGTGTTCCAACTACAGGCGGATCACACTCTTAAGCCTCCCTGGTAAGGTCTATTCGGGGGTTCTGGAGAGGAGGGTCCGTTGGATAGTCGAACCTCGGATTCAGGAGGAGCAGTGCAGTTTTTGTCCTGGTCATGGAACACTGGACCAGCTCTACACCCTCAGCAGGGTCCTGGAGGGTGCGTGGGAGTTTGCCCAACCAGTCTACATGTGCTTTGTGGACTTGGAGAAGGCGTTCGACCGTGTCCCTTGGGGGAGACCTGTGGGGGGTACTCCGGGAGTATGGAGTACCAGGCCCTTTGATACGGGCTGTTAGGTCCCCGTATGACCGGTGTCAGAGCTTGGTCCGCATTGCCGGCAGTAAGTCGGGCTCGTTCCCAGTGAAAGTTGGACTCCGCCAACGTTGCCCTTTGTCACCGATTCTGTTCATAACTTATATGGACAGAATTTCTAGGCACAGCCAAGGTGTTGAGGGGATCTGTTTTGGTGGCCTTAGGATTGCTTCTCTGTTTTTTTGCAGATTATGTGATCTGTAAAGATGCTCTAATCTGCTGTGCTGTATTGCTTGATGTACCACAACTGTATCTTGTCCTTTATCTGTATCTGCTTGGCTTTTGGATCTGCTTGATTTTTGGTATCAACAAGTACAGATTGAACTAAGTCACAGAATGTATTTGAGTTTGTTGTGTACAGGACATGAACTAACAGGGAGCTGTTGGTGTGTGTCCCACCTGATGACAAGATCACCAGTAAACTGAAACGGCAGAAGAAAATAATAAAACAACTTCATAAAAGGACTTCCAGGAAATGAAGACATCAGTTTGAACTAGTTTAGACAAAGAACTGTAAGAATGTGTGACACGTCTCTGGGTGGAGCTTTTGTATTTAAATACAGAAGGAACTAAAGCGCCGGTCAGACACGTCTTGGGTTTTTGTTGTATCTCTGTTGGTTTGGGGTAAGAGCGTCTCCTTTCAGCTGAAAGCTTTAATAAATGTTGGTAATACTTTTTAACTTGAATCTCTCTGACTGATTATTGTGTCTTTTCCCCATGTATCTCCGAACCAATGAGAGGAACAGGTGAATAGGCTGAAAAGTCTGAGTTGTTGTGTGGATTTTCCTCGACAGGTCCTATTGGCTTCATCAGGTCGTGATCTACAGCTTTCGCTGGGGCGGTTTGCAGCCTAGTGTGACACGGCCGGGATGAGGATCAGTTCCTCCAAATCCGAGGCCATGGTCTTGAGCCGGAAAAGGGTAGAGTGCTCTCTCCAGGTCGGGGAGGAGGTCCTGCCCCAAGTGGAGGAGTTTAAGTATCTCGGGGTCTTGTTCACAAATGAGGGAAAAATGAAGCGTGAGATCGATAGGTGGATAGGTGCAGCGTCGGCAGTGAAGCGGGCCCTGTACCGGTCTGTTGTGAGAGAGCTGAGTCAAAAAGCAAAGCTCTCAATTTACCAGTCGATCTACGTTCCTACCCTCAGTGAATCCAGTGACCTGCTGGTGGGATGTGAGGGACACTATGTCAGTGCTATCAAACTGGCAACCAAGTCTGTGTGCGCAACAAGCATCATCCACTCCCTCAGCGTGAACATTTTCTACTGCTGGAGACACCATCAGCTAGGAGTGGGCTTGTTTATGTCCAGAGAAAGCAAATGTTGATTTTATGTTAAGTGAAAAGGTCCACATTGTGTAGCAGTGAGCATTAGACACTGACGTGTCACTGGTTTGCAACTGTTCTTTTGACTTGAAGTTATTAGTTTATTTTTATGTAAGAAAACTGCTTGTAATGGAATAATATCAAAGTAAAAAAATAAAACTCAAGATTTGTACTGTAATGTGTAACATAATTTTCTTCTTGTTAAAATTTATGTTAATTATAAATTGCTAGTGAAAAAACTATTATTCTGGAATTGATATCGAAGTGAAGGTACCGGTTTTTGAACGATACCCAGCCAGCTCTACTTGTAAGCACTTGACTTCTGGTCTTTTTTTCAATTTTGGACTTTATTATTGTGTTTGGATGCATGTCAAATGTTTAGCAACACGTTCTTTAAGTTTGCATAGTTGAATATTTTTGTAAAACTGAGAAATTATATATATATATATATATATATATATATATATATATA
>NC_056510.1:30402825-30441230 GCF_014905685.2 Nematolebias whitei
ATATATATATATATATATATATATAGTAATTTGTTGTGAGCCCACCTCTCACACACTGATTGCTGGAGATAGACACCAGCCCCCCAGCAACCCAGAAAGGACAAGTGGGAGAAGAAAAAAATGGAAGGGGTGTACTTTCTAAAACTGGTTTTACAAAATAAAGTGACACTTACAAATTTTATGTCACACAAAGTGAACATGTTCTCCTATAAATATTATGTTAAATTGTTTAGCTGTCAGAGCAGTTAAACTGACTCTATGAAGCATTTAACTGAAATGGATGCTTCAATTTTTCATCTCTTCCAGACAAGAAGCTGGAATTCGAAGCTGGGGTCATCCACACAATTCTACAACTGTGCAAACAACCAGCTGATGCATTTCAGAATAAAACGTCATATTTCTCTGCTTTCAGACACTTTATCTCTTTACAATAAGTCATAAGCTAATGGAGTGGCCTGAATCTAATAACACCCAGTACAAAGAGCCTCTATATTCTTTTTACAGACAGAAGAACAAAGTTGCAAAATGTGATAAAAGAGAACAGCATTTTATTTATTTATTTATTTGCCAGTATTTAGTGACCATGAGTTGTTTTTTTTGGCACTGTTCCAGCACATACTATAGACCATACATGTGTAAGAAGTGGAGTCTTGTTCTTGCCAGTAATGGCACAAACTTTCAGAAGGAACCATGGCTTATGGACCCCAAAACTTTTAGTGTTAACCACAGAAATTTGAGTGATTGCCATCCATCCATTCTCTTCCGCTTATCCGGGGTCAGGTCACAGGGGTAGCAGCCTAAGTAGGGAGGCCCAGACTTCCCTCTCCCCAGCCACTTGGGCCAGCTCCTCCAGGGGATTCCCAAGGCGTTCCCAGGCCAGCCGAGAAACATAGTCTCTCCAGCGTGTCCTGGGTCTTCCTCTGGGTCTCCTCCCGGTGGGACGTGCCTGGAACACCTCACCAGGGAGGCGTCCAGGAGGCATCCTAACCAGATGCCCGAGTCACCTGAACTGGCTCCTCTCGATGTGGAGAAGCAGCGGCTCTACTCTGAGTCCTTCCCGGATGACCGAGCTTCTCACCCTATCTCTAAGGGAGAGCCCAGACACCCTGCGGAGAAAACTCATTTTGGCCGCTTGTATCCGAGATCTCGTTCTTTCGGTCACAACCCAAAGCTCATGACCATAGATGAGATTAGGGTTGATGCAGACTTCTGTACCTCTGTGTCTCTTCCTAAATCTTCTCTGTGGTTCTTTGGGGTTTAGGGCTCTGATCATCTCCCTAATTGACATTAAAACACAAAACATCAACAATAACATGGTTGTGTTATTATTGCTCAAAATCCATTATTTTTCATTTTCATTCAACTTTATTTAGACAGGTAAATCCCATTGAGCCTCGAGGACTCATTTACAAGAGAGACCTAGGCTGAGAATTATCTAGGCTGAGAGATAAAAGCTTAACTGGTCAACAATATTATTTACAGCTTAACTTACCTCCATAATGGAGCCTCCACTGTAGAAAAAGGCAGCAAACTTTTAACAACAAAAAAGTTTGTGGCTGTCCTGTGGCCCCCACCTCACTTTTCTTTTTTCCTTTTGTCCTCCTCACATAAGGGTCAGAGGCTCCTGTCAGACATAAACAGTAAACATTAAGTGAACTGTTTAACCAGCTGACCAGATGGATGAGCACATTTTTACAAGCTAAGCTTCATCTGTTAGTCAATCTTTAGTTAGCTTCTGATTTAGCTAGCTACATAGCCAAAAAATAAAGCTGCACAATAATATCTTAAAGTTAGCATTACATGGATCCTAGTTTAACTCACTGCGTAATGCATGCATTAAGCTGCAGTAACGTTAACAAACGTAAACTTACCAGCTGAAATCCCAGACACAGCGCCATCCTCGGTGCACTCTGATGAAGCGGAGTCCGGTTGTGGAGATTTCGGCTGTTACGTTACACTTTGCAAACCACATGCAACGTTACAGCCAGTCACCGAAACGTTGCACCGAAAGATGAGGCATATTTTGGTATTCATACCGATCGAAGCATTTCAGTCAGTACCATAAAAGAACCAAAGTTCAGTACTCAGCCCTACTTGCAAGTCACTTGCTGACTTCTACTGTGACCATGGAAATGAGTAAATAAAATCTCAGTTTAGCACGTGTTACAATATTAAATAAAGTTGAGAGTAAGTGTTAATGTGCATAAAATATGGGTATAGTTTCCTTTTTTCCAAAAGTTTTTGAAAAACCATGAAGAAGAAAGTTTGAATTGAACTTGGTTTCTGTTAAAAGGGAGTTTTTCCTTTCCACTGTCACCAGTGCACCTTCGCAGAGAGGGAGAGTGTGATGAAGTGGAGATTCAAAGCAGTCTACGTTGGGTGAAAATGGTGGAGAGCAGGAAGGCAGCAGGCTGAGTTGTTCTTGATCTTAAAATTGTTTGATTACGTGTTGGGTTGGATATGATTTCACTGAATCCAGTGTTGATGTGGAATCAGGAGGCTGTGCTTTAAGGAGCTCACAAGGAAGGCTGTGAGGGCACAGGTAGCAAGGTTTTCTCAAAGATGCTCGTGAAGGAATGTATGTTGATGTCACATTGCATCTCAACTAAGCCAGTAAGGAGTGGAGCAATCAGTTGTCACCAGGAACAGCTGCTCAGGGATCAGCACTCACTCATACAAGCTGCAGGAGTGGGAAAAACTGATCAGCAGCATGTAAATCCAAACATTGTGTTAAAATTTGGTGTGGCTGTAGCCGAGAGTTGGTCACAGGTACTCCAAGTGCTACTCATTGTATGAGATTTTGCTTAAAACTTTAACAATCACTGTTGGAACCAGCTTTAATTTAAACTTTAATTTATTTTACATTTTATACTTTTATTGGATGTAACTGGGACCCTGTGTACACAGTTTCGTTCCACCATGACAAAAAAAGAAGCTTTGACTTTGACTTTCTACTAATGGAAGTTGCAGGGAGTAATTGCTGGATGTGCATCTTCAACTTACCCTTTTCACTAGTTTATGGAGTCACACCATTTCAACATGGCCACCACAGCTAATCCATATTACCCACCACAAAAATAACTTTAACTCAGGCAATTTTACAGATACTGAGCTAAAACTTAATGTGGTTGTAGCTGAAGGTCATTCACAAAACACACTCTTAGAGTGTCATCTTGTAATATGAGATTACTCAAACTATTAATATTTTCAAGGCATTTCTCAACATATGATAATCTTAGTCTAAAATACTCACATGAGCAACATGCATTACAACAAGAAGTACTAGACTTTAATTTTATCTGTGTTGTACATCATAATATTGTGCTCGGAAAATACCGCAGTCACTGATTTTAAGGACTGGCCCTCTTCTGAAAGGTTCTAGTCACTGCCACACATGGAAAACTGAGAAGAAATGAGAGGCAGAATAGGAAGCAAAAAGAAAGGAGGTGGAGGGGCATAGAGGCAAAACCCAAGCTGTGAGTCTGAAAGAAGCCAGATGCAGTTCTCAGCCAGGCAGCAGCTTAGACATACCCCAAACTCACAACCCTGGAACAGCCAACAGCCCCAGCTGTGGTAAAAAGAAAATAAGTAGGGATATAATGAAGGAAATAAGCAATGTGATTTGTGGAATGTGAGGAAATGAAGACAACTTCGTAGGACCATTGCAGTGCACTTAGGTCTTGGAAGTTGATACATTTTAGACAAAAATGTCGAAGTCCAGGTGCCCTAAATAGTAGTATTTGAAGCAGTAGTAGTTTTTTGAAAATCTATGTTCAATGTTCTTTAAAAATAAATCATGCTGTATTTATAACCACATAACCACAGGTCGAGATCACCATCTTGTTACATAAGGCTCATGAGGTGTTTTGCTAGCTGACTCCCCAACAAGGGAAATAATACAGTGTATAAAATGAGAGAATTTTGAAGACATTATGAATTATTTATCTAAATATAGGGAGGGGTGGTTGGGGGGAGACAAAACCACTGCGGGTGGTAATTCAGAGCAAAAGAGTACTGGGACGTGTTTGTGTTAACCGAGATTATGCTCTGTGGCATAAATACAGTGTAGAAATTCCACTGTCTCCAGCTTTCATGTTGAAAATGAGACGTGTCGAAACTGAGACTTGCAGTGGTAAAACAGCAATAAACAAACAAAACACCACATGAATACCCAATTAGTGTCTTTGAGTGCCATGGCATGATTGGGTGGGTTTGGAAAACCTAAAAAAAAAAATCACACAGCTTGGCTGTTCTGTAGCGGGATCCTCAGAGATCATGCACAAAGGCTGATAGGCTGCAGAGATGCAACATCATGATGGTGGGCACTTCATGCAGAAAACATTTCCATGGGCTGGTGTTCCTGTACATACTGTGTTATTGTACTGAGAAAATAAGATGTGTTTTGTCTGATTTGAGATCTGAGATGAAAGACTCTCTCTCTCTCTCTCTCTCTCTCTCTCTCTCTCTCTCTCTCTCTCAAGGACATATTGAAATTGGTAGTTTTGTGCTGTGTTTTTTTTTTCTTCATCTTTTGTGAATATCTTTGTTTTGCTCAGTTGGTCTTGGAGCTTTTTTCTCCAGCCTGCAGTTCCCTTATGATAACTAACATTACACTTTGTTCTTAATTCTGTCCACTCATTTAAAGCTTGAACAGTCACAAGATTAAAGATAAATGGCTGCTCCACCTACAGAAACTTCATTGTTTCTCGTGGTTGAAGACAGAAGGGCAAATATGCTTTTGCCTAGTTAATTAGTCTGGATGATTACCCACCATAAATATGTCTATGACTTGGTCAGTTGAGCTACAATTGTGTTTGGTATTAGCAAAGAATGATTCTTAGCAGGGCAGCACGGTGGCGCAACTGGTAGAGCTGCTGCCTCTCAGCAAACAGGTCCTTGGTTCAAACCCCGGTCCAGGGACCTTTCTGGGTGGAGTTTGCATGTTCTCTCCGTGCATGCGTGGGTTTTCTCCAGTTGCTCCGGTTTCCTCCCACAGACCAAAAACATGCATGTTAGGCTGATTGGTAACTCTAAATTGTCCCTAGGAGTGAATGAGAAAGTGAATGGTTGTTTGTCTCTATGTGGCCCTGTGATGGACTTGCGACCCGTCCAGGGTGTACCCCGCCCCTCGCACAGTGATTGCTGGACATGGGCACCAGCGACCCCCGTGACCCAAAATTGTATAAACGGGTAAAGATAATGGATGGATGGATGGATGATTCTTAGCACACCTTGAGTACTAAACATTAAGCCACAGATTTGCTTCAAACATTGGCAATTAGGAGTTAACATTCTCTGTTAGCAAAATATCTCCTTAAATTTTAAACAGATTTTAGTGAAAGCCTCTGAAAATAACCACCAGATATACATCTGCAATCAACATTTGAAGTCAACACAATTCAACATTTTTGCCACACCTAATTGATCTTGGTTACTAAAAAGTGGCTATTTTATGACCAACATTACAAATACTCAGCTACATGTAATGTGGTAGTATTACATATTCATTACCAGTATATACTCAGAGTGCTACCACTTCAATCTCACAATCATGTGAGATTGTGTATAACATCATCTACAAGGTTAGATAAAAATGCCTAATACTTTGTCATCTTTCATCTGAAGATTTATGTTTAAAACTCTGGCGCAAACATTAATAGGTGATAGTCCTTCAAGAAATGCTAAGTCTTTAATTTTTCTGTATGGAAATAACAAACTAAAAGCACATTTTAACAGAAAGTATAAAAAAGAATAAACTTTGACATTAATATATTAAGCATTCATACATCGTCTCAGGGAACTTCTCAACAGCACGGCTTTGTCTTTGTTGACAAAATCAAATCATATTGTTCATCTTGCTTTATGAAAATCACCTATATCTCTAGAGGTGTTCTAATATGGCAGATGGTACTAATTATCAAGGGTCACACACATGCATGTGCATGCTCAACCCCACCAAATCAGCCTACCCATTCCCCCAACACACACACGCACACACAAACACATTTATCAAGGGTTTGAGGGCATTTATATAATATTACCCTTCAACATACCATCTGATAAATTTTAAACATCTTGCACAAGCTGGTGTTCACACTTAACTGATAAACAAATTAGTAGGTAATTGTCAACAGTTTCCTTCGGGATCAATAAAGTTCTTACCTTATCTTTAAATACTAGTAACCTGGTTTTACTTTACTGCACTGGTTGTTTTATATAATATGCCACCCTTAGATTGATTGGAGTTTTATTTTGTAGTAAAGGCTGACAAACTTTATCCCATTGCAGAATAAATTTCCATCAGATTCCAGCCCCTTCCGTAGAAAATAAACTGAAATTAGCCCTTTTTTTACTCAGATGCTCAGATGTCTTTCCCTTGTTTTTGACTGTATTTTTTGTTATACTTGTTGCCTTTTGACTTAGTATTTAATTTAAATTTCACACCTTTACCCCAAACCCAGAGCTATGGACCACATTGTGCAAACACATACCAATTAGCATGACCTTAAAACACCATGAGAGCCACTGCAGATGATCTGAATCAACCCAAGCAGTGCCGAGTTTAACACGTGGAACAAGACCATCAGTGGGACACAACCTACAGTAATTATGTGGCCTCTCCTTTCCTGAGGAACCACAAAACACAAGTAGAGGTTATAGCTCATCCAAAGTTTCTTTAGGAATCATCTCATTGTAGTACCTCTAAATCACTTCAGTAAAAAAAAAAAAAATTATAAATCTGATGTTGGATTTAATCATTGACATAAGTTATTCTTAATTATTTCTCTCGTAGCAGCACTTTCATTGTTTTACGTGTTTTTAAATATGTTGTTTTATTTTATTTTATGTTTACATTAAGAAATATTATCTTCTGTAAAGACTATTTAAAATCTTTTTTTTACTTCAGTACTTGTTTTCAATTTAAAAAGAGCATGCTTCTGAAATCAAAACATTTTATATGCAGCAGTATTTCATTTACATTTTTCAAAGGCTTATTGCAACAGATGAGTTTTTTTAAATTGCCTTTTGTGAAAAGTTGATGAATAAAACATTATCTTACCTGTTGTAAATATTTTTTTGAACAACCTAGTTTGGAAAAATACAGATTACCAGCAAATATGACTGAATTTGTGGGCAACACAGATGATCAGTGATTGGAGCATTTACATCTCAGAAAGAAGTTTGCAGAATTGCTTTCCTGCTTGAGGCTTTTCTGGGTAGAATTTGCATGTTCTCCATCCATCCATCCATCCATCCATCCATCCATCCATCCATCCATCCATCCATCCATCCATCCATCCATCCATCCATCCATCCATCCATCCATCTTTGTCTCAGGGTTTAACACCCCTCCAGCCTTCGTCTAACCGGTAATTGGACCCCCCCAGACTCCTGAGTATTACCCAAACAATACTACGATCAGGCCCTCTTAGGCTGGGTTCGAGAAAGATTTGACCAGGCAATAACAACTAGTGATGCACCGATCCACTTTTTTTTTTTTTTTTACTTCCAATTTGAAATACAGCTTACCCATTCAAATAAATCCCTGTGTAAGCAAAAAACTTTTTCCTAAATCAAAATTATTAAATAAATAAAAGCATACATTCATCATCACTCCTTATTCTTATTTTTAATGGCGAATTACAAACAAGAAAGTAGAAATTAATTAACAAATAGACATTATCAAATCACTTGGGTTACTTGGGTAACGTGGGAGACTTACCTGGTATTTTGTAGATCAGCTGGAGATAAAACAATACATATAAGTTCCACTTTGTAGGTACCTCAACAGTAAAAAGAAACCAATTACAAATGTTAGGTTCTTCCCCATTGTGAAGAAAGCTTGCTTTATAACCTTTAGTTTGTATTAAAATTAAAATGCACACAGTTCTAAATGTATTGCGTACTACATAGGAACATAGGAGGAGCTGTGGTAGAAGTGGTCTCCAGCTACAAGTACTTGGGTGTGCACATGAATGACAACTTCAGCTGGGGCAACAACACCACCAGCCTGATAAAGAAAGCTCAAGACAGACTCTACTTCCTCAGACGGCTGAGACGAGCTGGACTGGGAAGCTCAGTGCTCACCTCCTTCTACAGGTGTGCAGTGGAGAGCATCCTGTGCACCAACATCAACGTGTGGCATGGAGGCTGCACAGCTGCAGAAAGAAAAGCTCTGCAGAGAGTGGTGAAGGCTGCACAGAAGACTGATGGAGTCAATCTCCCCACCATCACAGACATTTACACCTCCAGATGCAAGAAGAGGGCCACCTGCATCATGAAGGATCCCACTCATCCAGCACACATACATTTTTGCCCCGTTCCCCTCAGGCAGAAGGTTGCGGAGCATTAAAGACTCCAATATACTGGCGCAGACCTTTTTCCACGCGGACTCGACGTGCACTGTCTGCAGAAGGTTGAGATTTCATACTCGAGCGTCCACCCTGAGCGGCTGCAGCCTGCTCCGTAGGCAAGGGGAGTTTACCTTTGGGACAACTTGAGGTTGCCGAATGGTCATTTGCTGAGCCGCCTACTGGATTGATTGACAAGTCGCCAAACAAACCAAACAAACAAACAAACAAAAAAAGAAGAGCTGGCAGCCCCAGTCACAGCAGTGTTCTGTGTTTATACATTGTTAATAAAAAGTTCTAAAAAATAAAGAAAAACAGGGAGCGCTGGTCCTGCAGCCCACACATCAGACCAGCCCACCAGGAAATCTCCAGACCCTCCTGCAGCCACGCTGCACCTGATTTTAATTTGCTTGTGACAAATTCCTTCATTTTTCACAATTTCAGTCATGGCGTCAATGGAGGAAGAAGGAGAGATCACTTGCCTTTTGGCAAAAAAACTAAAGAAAAGGCCATTAAACAGATCAGGGATGAAGAAGGGGAATTAATACATTGGTGTCGAATACAAAACAGTCCGTCACCGGTCAGTTTATAGTGTAAATGGACTGTACTGTACTTATATAGTGCCTTTCTACTTTGTATCTTATTTCAAGATACTCAAAGCGCTTTACACTACAATCTGTGTCCTCATTTACCCATTTGTACAGCACTCTACTAGATCGCTACAAAACTAATTGAACAAATCATTCTAAAGAGACTAATCAGAGCTTTATCACATTCATACACCAATGGGACACACATCAGAGGCAGTGAGGGGTTCAGTGTCTTGCCCAGGGACACTTCGGCATGTGACTGCTCGTGGATTCAAATCCCCAACTCTTGCATTGGAGGACGACTGCTCTAACCACTCAGCCACAGCCGCCCCACACTAAGTACACTAAGTACGTATATGTGGTCGTAAAAATTGAGCTTTGCACGGGCATGCCCTGCGGGCGTCTGCTTCGACTCTAATCTGGTATGCTTCGACCTCCGCGGACTAACGTACGCCCGAGTATACTGGAGCCTTTAGTATAGAACCACTATACTGAGGAATAGCTTATACCCTGAAGTTGTTAAGATTCAGAGTCAGAGTCAGAGTTTCTTTATTGTCATTCGCACCTCATGTGGTACATGTGGTGGAGCGAAATTATGTACACAGGGTCCCAGTTACATCCAACAATAAAATGTGTAAGAAAAACAGTAATAACATCTAAGATATGAACTAAGAAAAACATCAACTAAATATACACTAAGCACTCATAACATAAAAACATTGAACATCAGCACAAACATGAACATGAGTCCGTGTGAGCAGATGAGCACGCATGAACACATCAACATTGAAACAGATCAGCAGCAACATGAAACAGATCAGCAGCAACATGATGTGATTTTTCACAGAGATTATTCTAGTTAGAGATTCATGAGTCTAACAGCCTCAGGGTAGAAGCTGTTCCTCAGTCTAGTGGTTCCACACCCAATTCTCCCTAACCTCATTCCTGAGGGGAGTGGGGCAAAAAGTGTGTGTGCTGGGTGAGTGAGGCCCCTCACGATGCAGGTAGCCCCCCCCCCCCCCCCATCCAGAGGTGCAGACGTCCATGACGGTGGGGAGGCTGACTCTGACAGACCCCTGTGCAGCCCCCACTTCATTCATTCATAGGGATTCATAAATCCCTAACAAGGATTATCACTGTGTACAAAAAAAAATCACTGTAATTCTTCTTTGATTGGTAATATGTACTGCTGATAATCCATGCAGCTGATCTCATGCTGCTGATTATTTCATGCTGCTGTATTCATTCATATTCGTTCGTATCCATATGTTCGCACAGACTCATGTTCAGGCTGATATTGTTATTGTAGTGATACACGTGAGGTACGTGTCACTTGTTGTATGACAAATATATGAATTATATATGCATACAATATTCACGAGTTCTTCATTTTTCTGACTGTAAATGCCGTGCATTGAATTTAACAGAAATGTGAACGAGAGACGTTATTTATCTTTGACCCATCAAATGAATGGAATCATTTATTTTCAAAATCAAAGTTTAACATCAAACATTTACATTAATTTGGCAAAATATGAAAATAATAACAGACAGTTTCACAGAAAATGAACTTCAAATCACTCGGCGGTGATTTGAGGACTTTGCTTCAGACATTTCTAAAAATATCTGTACTGATTTATGAGAGAGAAGAGTTTAAGATTAAATTGAGATTTATCTTACAGAGGAATATGTGAGGGAGATTTAATCTGTTTAACCAGAAGTTGCACGCTCCGTCCGATCTCAGCTTCTCACGGTACACTTGGTCAAAATAGAACCATCTACCTGTTGACGATGAATCAGCGTTGGATGTAGTTCCTTTCTGACTCGTTTCAGCGTCTCCGTCGAGAGCTACCAAACCTTCAGAAAGTCGTGCGTTGATTAGCTCAAAACAGAATTATAATCCCCAAAAAACCTCTGGATTCTTCATTGCTCTGAAGCTTTCAGAACCGACTGCATTCTCAATCTTCTCATTCTGTTAGACTATCGGACCTGTTGTCAGCTCCCAATCCAACATCTCTCAGAACTCTCAATCTAACTTGAACTGGGGAGTTGCCACATTTTATTTGGGTCGACTTCCTGTTCAATTTAGAGCTTTCTGATTCGTGGAAGGACCAGAAAGAGGAGTGGTTTTTGACGTAAGGTGTTTATCAACAGTCGAGGTCAGAGAATGAAACTTGTTTAACATACAGAAAAGATTATTGCAGAAGCAGCAGACTTTTTGGAGTCTACTCTTAGTAATCTTCTGAAAAAGTTTAAACATGACATTTCTTCTTCAGTAAACATTTTAGTTGACCGAAGACCAACCTTTCACATACTTACGACAGCTTGCTCATTTCAGACAGAAAAATCAAGAAAGGCATATTCAGGTGATTTCTGCTTTGAATGAGGAACAAAAATCATTACTTACTGTTTATGTAAAATAAAAATTAGTAGTTCTTTTCAACCTGTAAAGCATTGAGTGAACTAACACAATTTGATTATCAAAACATTTGTAAGACAGTAATGATTATAAAGAATTGTCTTTTCTGCTTGATTAGTTCAAGAAAGAAAGTTCATCAGATGGTTCAGACTTATTCAGATCAATGAAAATAACAGTCTCTGTCCATCTGGTAGATTTGAGGTTATCTGGTTCACTACATTATACTGCATTGTTTTACATTATTAGTATATCTTAGATCTTTTAGGGTATCGTTTGGCAGACGTTTAGCATGCATATTAGTTTATATCTTAGATCCTTATTTACTGTTTCTTTTTACACTTTATATTTTTTGCTATTGTTGGATGTAACTGGGACCCTGTGTACGTAATTTCGTCCCACCTCATGTACCACATGTAGTGAAATGACCAAAAAACCTACTTGAACTTGAACTTACTAAACAAAGTGTGTGTAGTGCTGAAATTCTGGTCCAGTGTTTGTGTGTGTGTTTTGTGGTCAGTTTTTTTTTTTTTTTGTAAATCATTTGTATTTCTTTATACAAAATTAAATATTTGACATGTATTATCATTATCCTTCTTTTAGTAATTTGTGAAATATGTGGCTGTCATTAAAAGTGAAAGGTCCCTCCAGAGTCTTGTTCTTGTCATGTTGAATTACCAGCAGAAGTTGATCTCTACTTGAGCAAATCAAACCTTTTCAGAACTGTTTATTATACAATTCATTGCCTACAATAACAAAGATGGCCCCTATTGACCAGATAAATGTCCTGCACAGGGTCACAAGTCCACACATGATTAGTCACTCATATGTGCATGGCTAAGCATAAGAGTGTGTCTCCACACATACATACACCTCGCTGGCCTCTGTGGACCCCCTGTGCGGTCAGGAGTACTGGTACCCCTGCAGTGCTTTGCCCTATGGTATCATGCTGGGCAGATATTCCTGTCTGCTTGGATGGCTACTTGACATGGTGTTTATTTGGATTGGCAACTTGTTTTCATTTGAATCAATATCGGTGCAGAGGAAGGGAGAGGTGGTCCGAGGAGACGAGTGGCAAACTGGGTGAGTACCAGTCTGTGCTGAAGTAAATAACATGGGCAGGTGATGGATGCAAAAAAGAGGAGATAGAAAATGTGTATAGTTCTACTATTTTTTATTTTATATACTATTTTATATTTTATAAGTTTTTATATATGAATTATATATATATATATATATATATTATATATATATATATATATATATATATATATATATATATGTGTGTGTGTGTGTGTGTGTGTGTGTGTGCGTGTGTGTGTAGTTAAATTCAACTCAGTTTCGAGGGGAATGCATGTATTTTCAAATTCCAGTGTTTGACATGAAAAAGTTACATCTTAGGAACATGAAAGACTAAATTTTGTCATTTTCATTTGTATTTATTTCCTTTTTTTGCTGCACTCTAACCCTGGAGCATTGCCAAGGGAAAGCCAACAAAATGTCATCATAGTAAAAAGAGAGTTAAGTGAAGGGGGAAAAGGGTGAATATTCACACTCATTTGGCTGACACCTGGGGGGCTGCAGTCACTCATGGCTGCATTGTTATGCATTGTATTATGGGCTCCTCACCCGCACACAGTGACAATCAACAGCTTTTACACCTTTGCTCTAATTTAATTAATGCTGTGACTGTCAAGGTGAAAACGATTTGCACACACACGAGCATTCATAGGTGTGCTTGCCCACACATACGCAAAGATAAAGACAAAAAAACATGAGGGTCACTGTACATTTGGCTTTATCTTTTTCAGGAGTTGCCACAGGAAGCCATCCTCTGTCTGCCATCTCACTTTGATTTCTTCATCCACTGTCCTTTCTTCAACAGCATCCTCTTTGTCTTTTTCCTGACAGCTGCATTTCCAACATCCTTCTCCTCTGAATGTGTCCAACTCATTTCTATTTCTGTCTGACCTCTAACTTTATCTCTCAGTTGTTCAACCTGTGATTGACCTCGTATGATCTCATTCCAAGGTCTGATCTTAATCCCAGAGTCTGTGTGGATGATTCAACTAATTAAATGTTCCTCAAAGAGGGACAGAGAAACATGGCAGACCAACACATTTGTCATTGAGTTGTAGAAGAATTTCAGCATACAACAGGCATGGGGTGGCTGTGGCTGAGTGGTTAGAGGAGTCATCCTCCAATGCAAGAGTTGGGGGTTTGATTCCACCAGCAGTTACATGTGTCCCTGGGCAAGACACTGAACCCCTCATTGCCTCCAATGTGTGTCCCATCAGTGTATGAATGTGATAAAGCACTGATTAGACTTTGTATAGATCTAGTAGAGTGCTGTATGAATGGATAAATGAGGACACTGTATAGTGTAAAGCACTTTGAGTATAGTGATAGTACAGTCCATTTACAATTTTGGAAGTGAGGTGTTTATTCAAGTTGGACCCCTGATGCAAGTGAGAGGATAATCTGCATTTAGTCAAGTCAAGTCAAGAAGCAAGTTTAAGAAGCAAACTGAAATTTTGTTATATTAAATTAAATTCTTTTTTTTTATGTAGTGCCAAGTCACAACAGAAATCATCAAAGTGAAATGACAATAAAAGTCTATTCTATTATTTAGTCTGAGACAAAATCACTTTTCTAGTCTTTCTCAATGGTGGGAACTTATTAGACTGAACTGTTAATCTTATACTTTTGATTCTTTAAAATGGGGTTCTGTAGAAATGTTATGAACAATTGATATTTTGTATGTTGTAGACAGCTCTTCAGTGTTATCAAATTGAAAAGCACAGAGTTTAAACAGATTGTACTTATATAGCACATTTCTGTCTAATCCATCCATCCATCCATCCATCCATCCATCATCTTCCGCTTATTCCAAAGTCGGGTCGTGGGGGCAGCAGCTTGAGCAGGGAGGCCCATACATCTCTTTCCACAGCCACCTCTTCCAGATCTTCTGGGAGGACCTTAAGGCGTTCCCAGGCCAACCGAGAAACGTAGTCTCTCCAACGGGTCCTGGGTCTTCCCCAGGGTCTCCTCCCAGTTGGGACATGCCCGAAGCACCTCCATGGGGAGACTCCCAGGAAGTATTCTTACCAGATGCCCGAACCACCTCAACTGGCTCCTCTCGATGTGGAGGAGCAGTGGTCCTACTCTTTCTATCTAATCAAGATACTAAAAGCTCTTTACACTACAACCTGTGCCCTCATTAACCTCCACACACATTCATACAGCACTCTACTACATCTCTACAAAGGTAATCTCTGTAGGGACTAATCAGTGTTTCAAATCACATTCATACATCGATGGGACACACAACAGAGGCAATGAGCATTCAATGTCTTGCCCAGATACACTTCAACATGGGACTGCTGGTGGAATCAAACCCCCAACTCTCCCATTGTAGGACATCTGCTTTAACCACTCAGCCACAGCTGCCCAATTTAATCAGAATTAATCAGAATTAATTGTACAGTGTTTCTCCAAATGGAAGTTGTTCAAAGAGTTATCTACCACAGGTAAGATTTTAAGTGATTTTTTTCTACAGTGCCTGTCTTTAAAAGATCCAAACTGTCCTATAAGCACATACATTTGCAGTAGATCAGTGTGTTTTAATTATGGTGATTTGGGTTTCGCATTGTATAGAAGAAATGAAAAACACTCAGGTAATCCATTCATGATATTTGTTTTAAAAAAAAATCCAGCATTTATTGTATTTACAAGCTGTTTCCTACTAAGAGATGGCTCATACTGAGCCCAACCAACAAATGCAAAGTGAACAGCGCCACAAATCAAACATTTTCTTTAAACTCTTTTAATCTTTGCTTAAAACATGGTCATGGTGGCCTTTGCTGAACATTAAAGGACAGCAGAAAGAAAGCGACATGAAGGTGATGAAAGAGTAGGCAGGTTTTCTGAGCGAGTTGGATCACTGTGCAGTTTTCTTCTCAGTCTTTTATCACTGACTGGTCTTCCAGACCTTAACGACCACACCAAACACTGATCTGTTGTCAGTGAATCATATCCATCATATTCCAAATCATATATATTGAATTCAAATAGATGTCACAAAACAAGGTTAAATTTGTCATTTAATCACAACTTTAATATCAAAATTACATAATGTTGAAATTACGATGATAAACTTTTTTTATATACAATATATTTCTGTGGTGAATGATGTCATCATCATAAATCTATTTTTAAGATGGATGACAAATACTTGACAATGACTTATTGTATGAATTTATTGTTATGGAGCACTGAATGACCTTTTCTCAAAAATAAACTTTTCATTTAGCTAACATACAAGTTGAAATCAGTCAAAAATCTACAAATTAGAGTCAAATGTGGAATGATTTCTATCTATCAAATTATCTTACCGGTACATTTTGTGGTGTCTTGAGATTTGTGGATGGGAATCCACACAGGGGTAGAAAAGTTTTCTTAAACTGTTCAGGTCAACTGCCCAGTCAGAAAAATATTTTGTTTGACCCTTCCTTTTCAAATCTACTAGACACTGAAATGACGTAAGACGCCTGTTTTAGCTGACAAGGTTGTGAGAAGTTCTTTATCGCACGGACATTTTAAACTGTAAAGAGAAACTGGAGCAAGAACTTCTGGTAAGCCCTCCCACAGCATAACACGTCACGCACAAACAAAAATAAAAGCAAAAGCATGTTTGTTAGAGATGGATGATTAGGCTTTGGAGGAGGAAGATCTGGTATTTCTGTTGGTAACATGAGACGCATAAATTTGCAGATGTGCCACAAAGGGACTTCCACCGTTTCCAACATACAGCCCAGAAGTGTGTTCCTGCATTGCATGGTTGAGACATACTCCATCCCAGCCTGGACACACGTCTCCTCCATGCACACACTTGTGCTTTCTCCTTTCACAAGCGCTTTGTCTATCTTTATCAGATTTATTTGACTATCTATGATTTGCTGGAACACTTGATAGATTTCTGTATTTTCCAACAATCACACCTAGGGATAATTTAGAGTTACCAATCAGCCTAACATGCATGTTTTTGGTCTGTGGGTGGAAAGCGGAGTACCCGGAGAAAACCACACATGCACAGAGAGAACATGCAAGCTCAACGCAGAAAATCCCCTGGTCAGCATATGAACTGGTGACTTTCTTGCTGAGAGGCAACTGCTCTACCAACTGACTGTACCACCTCTCAGCAGAGCAGTTGAAGGTAAATTAGATCAGTGTAGTTCAGCTGCTTTTCACCTTAAACATATCCACAAAACTCTACTCAATCACACAATACTTGGTATATATCATTCAGACAAAAATGGTCTGCCAGGAGCTAGTGCACAGAATGGGTTCTCAAAACTTGTGCATGATCAAAAAGACATGGTTTATGTCATCCTACTGCGACAATGAGAACAAAGTTTTGACCATCTTGCTTAGTATAAAACAGATTTAAGCTATGACTCCAAAGTCAGAGTCAGAGATACTTTATTGTTGTTTGCACCACATGTGATATAATGTCCAATATGTCCGTAATGTCCAAAATATCCCATCAAAGAAGTTCAAGTTTGAATTATTATTTATCCAATATGCCTCTCTGTCTGTTCAAAACTATAAGCTGATTTACAGAAACCAAGTGTGACTGTCAGTGTCAGTAGTCAGTATAACTTTATTTGTATTTATTTTCAACATGGGGCCATTTTTTTGTCTGTTTTTTATTTATTTTTAAAACAACAAGAGGTCAAGCAAATATTATGCATTAATGTTTGTATAACTGTTTTTATTACATAAAAAGTATAGAAATAAATCACATTGTTTAATGAATTAAAAATACCTCAAACACAACAACATATATAAAACAAGGAACTAAAGGTAGACTTTGACCATTGTCAAAATTCAACCATAAAAACAGCCACTCGCAAAAGAGATTTGCAGTTTCAGTGGGATTTGTCTGGTTAAATAAAGGTTAATAAATATAAACAAACAAATAAATAAAACAGCATACAAAATTAATAAATGTTGGGATGCTGGAAAAAATATTTAAATATTCATTAACATTATTCACCATTTAAAACGTGTCAAATTTCACATTATAAAGGAAGGTTGTACGATGTTTCATTGTTACAATCACAACAAATATCTGATTCAGATTCTGAACAGTAAAACTTTTACATAAAGAGGCTTTATTTTTGAATGGTAAATCTTTAATTTAATTTATTTTTTATAAATTTACCTAAACCTATGGGTCTTGTCATTTATACATTGACCATATACTTTTCTCTATATGGATAAAACTGTTTCTTGCAATGAACATACCAATTGTTGCTGGCATTTTCTGCTTTGAGAACGAAGCACAAAATTTAATATTTGCAAAATTTCACCGTTTCACCTCTTAACACCCTCCAGATCCAACACAGTCTCAGTCCCTAATCAACATATATCGATGCTTGGGCAGGTTCCCTCTTTAGCCAGATCAACATTATATATATATCAAGCCAACATTCCCCAAAACTTACATCAGAAGCAAAAATATTGTTAATAATACTTTTCTGCTTACTTGGAAAGGAAGAAGCAGGTAAAGATAAAGGATGAATGGATGGATTATTGGATGGATGGATGGATGGATGAATGGATGGGTGGCACTTTTACAACATCAAGACAGTTTAGATCTGTTCAGGACAGGTTCTGTAAACAAGTCTTGATAATGTAATACCTTCCCTGTTGCAGATGGATCTTTGAAGGAAGACAGTTTGAACACATTGTTAGTCTGACAAGACTGATGAGGTACAGATTGTCATGGAATGCTGCCAACCTAAAAAAAAAACAATACTATTAAAATGGTAACAGCAGTTATTCCTTTTTTAAACAAGCATGTGTACTCCTGCCATTTCATTTAATAGACTTGTTCAGAAATATGATACAACAGTAAGTGACTCAGGCTGCATCAAAGTGTTACAGTTAGCTGCTTCTACTATTGGAGCTTGCAGCTGACTAAGAACGTGAATAACCATCCATCCATTATCTTTTACCCGCTTCTTCCATTTTGGTTAACGGGGGTCGCTGGTGCCCATGTCCAGCCATCACTGTGCAAAAGGCAGGGCACAGGTCTCCAGTCCATCACAGGGCCACATGGAGACAAACAATCATTCACTCGCTCACTCACTCACTCACTCACAACTTGGGACAATTTAGAGTTACCAATAAGCCTAACATGCATGTTTTTGGTCTGTGGGAGGAAACCAGAGTACCCGGAGAAAACCCATGCATGAACGGAGAGAACATGCAAACTCAACCCAGAAATGTCCCCAGACCGGGATTTGAACCGGGAACCTGCTCGCTGAGAGGCAGCAGCTCTACCAGTTGCACCACCGTGCTGCCCTGTGAATAACCATACAATGAAATTGACAATTCTGTAAGTTTTATAAAGCAGCATTAGTCTGAACCATGATGAGATTTCTGAGATTGTTGTAAAATACGTTTCTGTCATGACCTCATTGGGACTCATTGTCAGTCCATTTGAACAAATCGTGTTATCTCCTAACTGAGGGCATTGAAATGCTGTCTACAACAGGTGATTTGTGCAAAACTTTTCCACAACACCCTACTTCATATGATCTTAACTATCTTTTACAATAACTTGTTTCAGTTGACATAATTAGGATTTACTTTTAAATAGAATATTTTATTAAGACAAAACAGTTATTATTTTTTTTTTTACATCTGCCATTTCTTCATATCATTGAAATGAAATATGCAAATGCAGTGACTGTGTAGAAGAAATAATGACTCAGAGCTTTGAATAAAAAGAAAAGGAGTCACTTTCTACAAATTTAAATCATGGTCAGGTGAGCTCAGCTCTCTGCTGGCAACTGGCAACCTTTTGCTCTTTATTTAAAGAACTTGTCTCCACAAAGATACAGCATACAACACAAAATACTTATCTGTGTTGTACAAAAAAAGATTTATTCAACAAAACTTATATACAGTTCAAAATGCATCCCTGGAATCACCTTGAAATGCAGTATTACTTTATAAATCCCATCAAGAATAAATCCTCCACATACATGCATGATCTTCACACACATATATACTAACACACACTAACACACACATTCCCCAGGGAGGCCTTTCCCCCGCTTCCCAATTCTCACTTACTTCTGCTTTCTTTCATGTGTCTCATTTGTCACAACATTCACATGTTACACTTTGCTTCAATTTGATGTGTGAGATGCAGTCAACGCTGAATGCCACACAAGGCCCTCGAAAAAGCCAAAAAATAGAAAACATAGTAAACATCTCACCCACCTCTGTTCCTTTCACCTACCCCTCGCACCGATGGCCATTCTGTTCCGAACAAACAAAATTTAATGAGAGCTTTGTGTTCTACTTTCAGCTCTCATCCCACAAGTTTCCCACTGGCACCATAATGATTACCTTTATGAAAATGGCAGGTTAATCTAAATCTAAGTTTTTTTTTCTTCCACTTTCTCCTCTCCTCTATCCCATCCTCTTTATTTTTCTTTTCCTTCCTTCCTCCCCACACCAGGTGAACACTGCCTTCATATTCTAATTTGAAGTGTTTATCCTTTTTTGACTGTTCATCTCAAAAGACTCGGTTTCCTGTAGGTTTCCCAAAACACAGTGGTGCGCATGGAGTAAAGAACAATACCTGCTCCTTAGTGGCCCTACAGACCCCCCGAAGGACCCTTATCTTTGGGATTGTAATGTAATGAGTGGACCCCTGAAACAAAAGACCAGCAGCTCTGTGTCTTCCTGGGGTGGCAGCATTGTTATTTGTATCCCTCGGTGTGTTTGTGCACATCAGCCACATTTGACTCATGTGCATCTTTCAGTTAACAAGAGGTAAGAATATTTAGATATATATTATATTATGACATCTACTAAAACAGCAATTAATATAATAGAGAATACAATTCAATTCAGTTTATTTATATATTGCCAAGTTACAACCAAAGTCATCTCAGCGTACTGCACAGAAATATTCAAATGTAATAATAATAATTTAACAATATTTATCTGAGGAACAGACTGGTTTGAACTTAACTTCATCACAGACTCTCCATCTTGAGCAAGCATGAAGGCGACAGTGGAGAAGAAAAACTCCCTCATGAGGAAGAAACCTTTAGCAGAACCAGGCTCAGGATAAGCGGCCATCTGCTTTGACCGGCTGTGTTTGAGAGGAACAGATACACAATGGCAGGCCAAAAATAACATGTTAAGATGGAAATAGTAAAAAGTGAAAACTATTCAATTTTAACAATTCATTTAAGGAAATGAAGTCAGTTTGTCCTTCTGTTGTCTAAGCTTATAGCAGCATAACAAATCAACCCTAACTATAGGATTTATCAAAAAGGAAAGTCTTAAGCCCAGACTTAAAACTGGACAATTTGTCAGTGAATACCTGCATAATTAGCTAACTAATTCATTAATAGTTCTTTAATTAACTTTCCTAACAGAGCACTTTGCTCTCAGACTGCAGTTTTACTTGTGGTTCATAGAGTTTCCAAAGTAGAATGGGAGGCAGAGCTTTCAGTTATCAGGCTCCTCTCTTGTGGAACCAACTTCCATTTTCTGTCCTTAGGTCTGACACATTGTCCAGTTGTAAGACTGGGCTTAAGACTTTTTGATAAATCCTATAGTTAGGGTTGGCTTGGTTTCCTGACCCATCCCTTAGTTATGCTGCTATATAGGCTTATACTACTGAAGGACAAAGTGACCACATTTCATCAAATGAATAGTTACAAATGAATAGAAATGAATAGTTTGTATTTGTAATTATTCCTATTTTTCTATTCTATTTTTATTTTTTTTTTAAATATATTTTACTTTATCACTGCATTATAAATATCTACAACTAATAATGTATCCAAAAAAAAAAAAAAATAGGTTCACAAATGCTTCTTGTGCTTACAAGGTATTAACTTAGGCTGAAATGTTTAATATAACAACTCTAGATGAAATATATAGGTGAACAGATTTGGCTCACTATTTGGCAACAAACTGCTCATTTTGTATCTGCCACCCTTAATTAATGCATAAAAAGCAGTTATTAATGATTAAAAAAGTGTTTATAGAGGACCCAATAATTCTCAGTCGGGTCATCTGGACACTTTCTTTTTTATAGAGACATGTTGCCCTCTATCTGGAGGGCTTCATCAGCCAGAGAGGTTCCAGTAAACTGTTTACCCACCAAGCAGTAAACTCCTTAAGTGGACCAACCAGTTTGCTGGAGCTAAGATGGTTTCTGGGGGCTGTCCTGTCCCTCGTCGACTCCTCCCAGGCAGGCAGCCACAGCCAAAGTGGTTCAAGGCAACAAAGTTCATGATGACTGATGAAGCCCTCCGGATAGAGGGCGAAACGTCCCTATAAAAATAAAAAAAAAAACTGTCCAGATGACCCCACTGAGAATTATTGGATTTGGTACCTTGATGACTGAGCATGAACTTGTTGTTTATAGAGGAATTGATAATTTATCTGTATTTGCCTTCCATAAGGGGAGCATTATTGTAAAGTGGTACTGTTATTTTCTGTAATTTTGAAAAACAATAATAGATTATAACAGTTGCACTCTATTTTGTTGTTTTCAATCTAAAAATATTTAAAAAACAAGAAAACAAAAATCAGATCATGAATTTAACTTTTAAAGAACAATAAAATCAAATCAGACGGTTGATCCTTTTCGGCTTTTTGTAGGTACTATTGTAAACATTGTGGTTTTAAAATGAACCTGTACCACATTATAATACAGTACCAGAACTGGTAAGGGCCATTAAAAAATAATAATAAATAATAATAATAATAATAATAATAATAATAAAAACGAGCAGAAAAAAGACTAAAAGTTTAAAAGGTTATATTCACCTATATGGCTCTGTCTTAAATATGTGATTTTATTTTATTTTTTACAAGCTTCTACATTTTCTGAGTGACATTCTTTATGTGATACTGTGTCACTTGCTAAAGTGTGTGTATGTGTGTGTGTATGGGGGTGGATGGGTGGATGGGGGGGGGGGGGGGTGTAATGTGCTGCTTTGTTTTGTTAGCTGACAGAAGCTCCCCTCCCCGTACTGGGCCTGGCAGATGTAGAGGTGTCACAATGTTGATTAATTGTTTACGGTCACCTGTCTGTGTGGCTGCCTGTCTGCCCTGTCGTCGTGTGCTGGGGGGATTAGGGTTTTGGGGGTCAGAGTAAAAAAGGGGGGGAGCTGAAAAAAAGGTGAGGAAAGGGGACGACAACAGAGGGAACTTGCGCTACTGTAAGTGATGCCATGCTATCAACCCTGCCGTCTTCGACTGTGCCTGTCTGAACAGCAGTGCCGTCATGTTGAACACGAATCACTGCTAGCTGGGGCCCGTGGGGGCCCTCTGCTCCTCTGCTGTTTCCTACAGCTTGTCGCGCTCGCTCCTCTGCAAAGGGACGAGGCAGGACGAGTAAATTCTAAAAAAAGAAGAGGCAAAAGGGAGAAAAAGATAAAGTTTTGGGGAGTTTCTTCTTTCAAATGGATGGTTTTTAGCACAACTGCGCCTGCTGGGTAAATTAAAACCCCCGATGATTGTGTGATGTTTATCTAAAAAGAACTGGAGTCTCTCATTTGCTGTGAAGAAATTTGTAATTAAGACTATAAAAGCCAAGTAAAAATAGAAAAACAGCAATTGCAGAAATGTAATAAGTTGCATTAGTGGAGGGACTACTGTGATATTCACATTGGTTACTAGTTCTGTCCATCAAAATCCTATTTTTAATACATACTGTTTGCATTTCTGATGGAAAATAATAATTAATATTTCAAGAAATTTTGACCAAAGAGGTTTAGTTCATTTAATTGAAACTGAGAAGCATTCAGAGAGTATTATTTGTTTCATCTTTGATTTTCTCTTTCGCTGCCCTGTCTCCATTCTGTGGTTGTCAAAAGGAGGATATTAGCGACGTGACACGAGGAGGCTTTCAGTGCAGTGCTTCGCCGGGCCCTCATGTAGCGAGAAAGGCGCACTGGACCTCTGCATCATTGAGAACACATATTCAATTCAGTTTGAATGGCTTTTGATTTAGCCCATATTAACCATTACTTACTTATTCATAGGCCACTAGGTTTTTCTTCCCCTCCATCCATTCAAATCAATATTGCAGAACTCAGTTGTGAGTGTGGGTTGGGGTATTCTTCAAAGTGGCAATTCTTCCAACCATCTGCGCCTCTCTCTCTCTCTCTCTTTCTCTCTGTGTGCACGTTTTAAACCCGCCCTTAGTAACAAGCCACGGAGCACCAATCTGTGCAGTGATTCGGCCAAGCCCTGCATGCCGACTGGGAAGGAACATCATCAAAACTATTCTGTGTTGCCATGGAAATAGAGACCTCAATAAGTTAATCTTTTTCATGTTTTTTTTTTTTTTTTCTCTTTTTGTTTTTTGAAGCTTGCTTGGCATTTGGTTGGTTGGTTGACTGAGTGGCAGAGCTACAAGCTGTTCTTCCTCGGTGTCTTCGCTTCTCACTTCTGCTGATATGTGGGTTTATGTTGCTGTTAGTAGCCATCAAACATTATTTAAATCATTGTTCCTATTTTGCATCATAAAAAAATATGTGCACAAAACAAACATCTTTGTGGAAAAGTGTGTGCAGAGAAGAATAATTACAGATGCAGGTGGTTCAGGCAAATACAAGACTGCTTGTGAATTTGAATAAGAGGAGTAAATACGCTCAGCTGGATGAATGGAAAGAAAATGGGTCAGCAGAATACATTTGTGAGAAACAATTTGTGCAGTTTAGGTTATATTGCTCAGTAGTGGTTTTTCTTCCTGTTCTCTGTGCTTTTTGACTCTGAATACAGCATGGCACCAGCGCCCATGTTCATCATCGACGTCTTATCATTCCTGCAAGTAGTAGTAGTTGTAGCAGCAGTAGTAGTGGAATGGCTTCTTTGAAGTGCCTGGATCTTCCCTCTCGTACTAGGAGAATACCAATGTATGTTAGGTGTGTGTGTGTGTGTGTGTGGGGGGGGGGGGGACTAAGATGAGATGAAGAAGAAAAAATAAGAAAGGAAAAAAAAATGAGGATGGGGGGGTGGTGTTGTTATAGACATGTCACTGCGATGTATGATGCAGCTTGATCAGATGGCTTCCAAGAAATTCTCTTTGATGTTAATATTATTCATATGAGGTAGCGTGCGCCAGCTCTCAAAGCAGGAAGTGTGCACGATGTCTCACTTACCTCCACTCTTTTAGCCTTGATTCACAGGAAAAAAAAAAGAAACCTCCAGCTGATCTTTCCAGAGAACAGAATTTGGGGAGGAGATACTAGTTTGGGGTGGGCAGGAACTGCTTTAGTTCATAATTGGACAATTAAACAAAATGATATTTTGACATCTGCCTGATTTTATGAGAAGGAGAAGCTTGTAATGCAATTAAACCCCACTTTGACAGGAGGATCAAAAGTGGTGTTTCTATTTGTGGGAGGTTAAGAAAACCTGTATATTTTTGAGAAAACATTAATGGGATTATTGTTTCAGAAAAAAGAAAAAAAAAACAGAGAAATAGCAGAAGTAAAATGATAGCATATAGTGTTTTAAAATTTATGGTACAATTTTCTTAAATTGCTTCTATACAGGATATTATCTCGTTCCTTTGGGACAAGCATGGGAGTAAAGGATCCAAATGTTGCTTCATTCTCTGATGGATGTCAAAATACATAGACAGAGTTGATTTTATTTTTTTATATTTTTTTTTAGGATAAAACAGATTTCATTATTGCTGAACATGTTTAGATAAAAAAAAAAAAAAGTTTTATCAAGTTTTGGAAATCTGGCACAATCCAACACTTTTCTCTCTGCTGTGCAACAAAAAAATGATCTCATAAAACTGTTGTTTTTCAAAAAAAAAAAAAAAAACGTGGGCATTGGGTCCCCATTGCACTTTTATACTGTCTGCCCCCAGTGCAAAGCAACCCCATGACCATGCTTAGTGAATTATAATGTTGTAGAATTTCTGCTATAATTAAAAGTGCACAAAAATGCTGAAAAGTTGTGATGCAAAAACCAAAGACAGACTTTATTTATAATTCAATTACCATGTTTTTCGGCTGTAACTGGGACCTTGAGTACACAATTTTGTTCCACCTCATGTACCACATGAGATGTGAATGACAATAAAGAACCTCTGAATCTCTGAACAATTACTGTTTTAAAAGGTATGACTATGTGAAAAAAAAAACAACAACATAGTTTTGTGTAGTCAGCACTACAGTAATAAGAAATACTGCACAACTTTGGGTAAATCGCTTTACAATGCAACTGTTTTTGTTTCGTTAATTTTTTTAAATACTGTTTTCTTTCATTTATAGGGGCAGAGATGGGGTAGAGGTTGGGCAGCCGACTGGGGACCAGAAATTCACAGCTTGACTTCCAGCCATTCCCACGTCGTGGTGTCTCTGAGCAAGACACCTAATCCCTAATTGCTCCCTGGTCGCTTAAATAGCTGCCCACTGCTCCACCTGGGTGCATCTCAGGCGTGATGAGTTAAATGCAAATAATTATTGTCTGTAAACATACAATGATGACAATCTCAGACTTCCCACTTCCCTTATTCCTCTCAGTTTATAAGCTTTCTTTTATTATTGTCTACTGTCGTCACTGTTGTCTGTTGTTGTCATCATTCTTTGTTAAAACAGGTCTCCCTTGTAAATGAGTCCTTGAGGCTCAGTGGGACTAACCTGTATTTGTTGTTATCTACGTGGCTGATTGAACCTACAAACCTTTTTTTTTTTTTTAAATAAATAAAGGTTGAATGATTGTGATCTTCTGACTTCCAATGCCAAGTGGAAGAGAAGCCGTCTACACTGTAAATGACTGCGTGCCATTATGAGCATGTAATCAGGTCTCGGCTCCCATTCAAGCTGACCCCGACAAGATGAGGCTGATAAGGTGGGACTCCGGTTGCATCTGTATGCTGGGGTCTATTGTACTGCAGAGAAGAAATGAAAGTAGAAAAAAGAAACGGGGAGAGGAGGGAGTTTTTTTGCTTGAATCTCTGAGGGGCTGGCTCACCCTCTCGCCCACCCCGCTTTTTTTTATTTTATTTTTTGTGCCTGAAATGGAGATGTTATTACATTAGCAGCTAAAAGGGTTTATTCACAGTTAGTGCAGTTTAGGCATGCAAATGAAGGATTTCAGTGTGCCATGTTGCCTGGAGGTACAGGGTAGAAAGCACAGGAGATTTGCAAGGATTAGTTCCACAGGTTCCTTTTATTATGGAAAGAACCCTTCCTGAATAAAAGGGGGAGGGAATAAGGTGAGCTAAAGGGAAAAAAGTGGGTGTGGAAGATAAAGGATTTTAGATGGGATGTTTTTGTTGTTGTCCCCCCCCCCCCCTCAACACAACCCAGTTTTTTTGACTCATTGACTCACCATGTGGCCCAGTCCCCCCACCTCCGGCCGCTGTAACAGTTGGTAAACAGCGTTCTGCTCCTCACCTGCCCTCCCAAAAGGCTTCCTGAGCAGGCATGTGCACCACAACATGTCTCACTAACTCTGAAGGCCACTCTGAAATAAGTGATGGTTATGATGATGAGGCCTCTTGGCATATTTTACAGAACACACTGCTCAGTGCACATGAAATGGAGGGTGGCGACCCATTCAGATCACTCATGTAGTGGGCGCATGTCAGAGGGACTGGGGTGCTGCAATCTGATATGCTTGAGTTGTAAAGTTAAAGCCTTCATTATCTCGGCACGAGGCAAAAGGTGTCACCTTCATTGGACCTGACACACGCACGCTTCCCTAACCATGGGAGACCGCACACATACGCACACACGTACAAACACACAAGGGAACACACACAGGCTAGTGAAAATACAACTGAAACCATAGGAGACTAGTTTGAGAGATGAAGCTTTTGGGGAAGAGATGGACATAAAAACTGAAAATTAATGGGCAATGGGGGAAAGCCAAGGTCAGCCTGGTTTGGATTTGCTGCTTTGGTCAAGGTGATGGTTCCTGTCAGAGGGAAAGGGACGCACAAAAACACAGACAGAAGGCCGGTGGCAAATTACTCTGGTCTGTTGTTCCACAGGGAGTAAAGAATGATGGTCAAAATGATGGAGGAGATTGATGGGACTGTGCACGTTTCAATCAGACTCTGTGCAGTGTCATCTGCTGAACCATCATCTATTCTTCACACAGACTGTTTCCTGTAGCTTCTTATCTCCACGGTTGTCTCCACCTTCAGAAAAGACAACAAATACAATGTGAAATTTTGGATATTGTCTTCCAATAATTATAACTAAACATATTTTATCAGCCTAGTCACATTTATGTGTATTGATAAATATAAGTGTGGGCTAATATGTTGGATAATTCAGAACTTTTGAAGTGTTTTTTTTTTTTTTTGGGCAGAAAGTTATGAAAAAATTACTATTTTATTTGTTGTAGAAGGCTTTTTGAACAAGAGTTTGAAGGAATAGAGTTGACTGGATTGATGGCTAGTTTAAGTGGAGAATGACCAATGTGTCTTGCTGATGTAATAATGTAACTAAACATTGTAAAGTTTCATAGTTACAAATACTGTTTTGTGTATTTTAGATAATTGACAGTTTTGCATTAGGCAGTTCTTTTGGCAAAATTATTACGATATTCCAGATGAAAGTGCTTAGGCTGCACCAGATGTTTCTGCTGCTTCCACTGCCATTTGAACTTGCTAAAAAAACACCAAAAAAATCAAAGTAATATAAAAACAAATTTAACCACTGTGAATTTTTTTGAGATTGAAAGAGAATGGATGTCTTAATGGATTGTCTTGAGAAGCCAGCATTCTATTTTGGTCTTAGCTGACTAGACTAGACTTTAGTTCTTTATTTAAAATTCAACCTTTATTTAAACAGGTTAGTCTCAATGGGTCATGAGGACTCATTTACAAGACAGACCTGTTTTAAACAAAGACCACAGATGTGGTACAGACAATAATAAACAATCATATAAAAGCATATAAAACGAGAAGTAAATAAAAGTAGTGATATAAAAAGTAGTGATATAAAACAAAACAAGAACAAGCTACATTATAAAGTGGTGTAAAATATTACAAACAGGAACATGTCTGCATTCATTTTTGCATGAATTTAACAGTTGTTTAAAATGTCTTAGGGAGGTCAAAGTCGTGAGCTCCAGATCTTTTTGAAGGTGTTCCAGGAAACAGGAGCAGAGTAGGAGAAAACCCTTTTGCCAAGTTCGGTCTGCACTTAGGGGACGCTGAATGTAATGTCTTGAAAGTGCACGCTGTAACTGCACTGACGACGTGACATGTAGGAGGAGATGTATGAAGGCAACAGACCAAGAAGTGATTTAAAGATGAAAATGTACCAGTGAGAGAGTCTGTGTGAAGTTAATGATGACCAGTTAACCAGTGAATACAGGGTGCAGTGATGGGTACGGTAGTTACAGCCGGTTATGTATCTTAGCACACCATGACAGACAGCATCCAACATCTGCAGGGTGCTTGCAGAAGCATTCATGTAAATAATGTCACCGTGATCAATGGACGGAAGCAAAGTTGCAATTACAAGGCGTTTCCAAGCTATCAGAGTTAGACAGGATCTATTTCTGAAAAAGAAACCCAATTTTAATTTCAGTTTCTTTACCAAGTTTTCAACATGAGACTTAGAAGAGAAATGTGAATTGACCAAGATACCCAAGTATTTATAAGAATCAACAAGCTCAATAGGAACACCGTTTGTAGATAAGATAGAAGGAAGGACTGCTGGTACATACTTCCTGTTTGAAAACAAGATCCCTTTGGTTTTGTCAGCATCTATCACCAGTTTGAGACGGATCAAATCTGACTGGATGATGTCAAAACAGACTGTAAAGGCTCGAAAGCCTCAGCAACTGTTCTAGCTCGACAATAAACAACTGTGTCGTCAGCATAGAAATGTAAGGATACGTTAGGAATAAACTGACCTACTTTACTTATAGATTCTCTAGTAGTTACATTACTATAACTTTTCCACAGGACTCTACTTCAAAACTTTGAACTGTCTCTTTAAGGTGAAGTGGCTGTTAAACTCTATTTTCATCTCAACACACTGAATGAGAAGAAGGCATGAGCTGCTGAATAGAAGCTTCAGTTCAGCTTCTTCATCTAAACAGCAGCCATCCATCTTTCCTGACGGAGCACTCTTTAATTGTTTGCATTTGGATGCTTTAACACTTGTGGTTTTAACAGCCAGTAACCAACCACACGTGTCCTCACACAACTGTGAAGGAGGTACAAAGACTACGAGCACACAGCAAACCACTGATGGCTGTGTGAGACTCCAACTAGAATGAGTGTAATCAAACAACTGTGGGGCGGCTGTGGCTGAGTGGTTAGAGCAGTCGTCCTCCAATGCAAGAGTTGGGGGTTCGAATCCACCAGCAGTCACATGCCGAAATGTCTATGGGCAAGACACTGAACCCCTCATCGTCTCCGATGTGTGTCCCATCAGTGTTTGAATGTGATAAAGCACTGATTAGTCTCATTAGAATGATTTGTTCAATTAGCTTTGTAGAGATCTAGTAGAGTGCTGTATGAATGGGTAAATGAGCCACAGATTGTAGTGTAAAGCGCTTTGAGTATCTTAATTAGATAGAAAGGCGCCAGGCCATTTAACATTTACCATTACAATTTCTCTAGCAAGCCGGCTGGTACTAACACACTGAGACACAAACAGACAGAAAATTGATCTCGAAAAATATGTTCAGTGTGTCTTTAGTCCTGTTGTCAGAATTTTCTGCATAAGTCACTAAATTATTGGAAAAACATGATTAATTTGCAAACACAATCTATGTCTCTGTTGGTTTGAGAAACATGTTTAACATAGTAAATACTTGTTAAATTCAATGTTTTAAAAAATGCCATGTGAATTAAAATACTACATTATACATGGCTTTAATACTAAGCTGAATGGAGTTTCTTTCTTTTCTTTTTATTTCAAAAGTTAAGCTTATTTCTAAAATAAACCACATCATTTTCCTTTAGTAGAAAACAAAGTTCTGATCTATTTAAAAATGTTTAAATTGAAAAAAAAAATCTCTGACAACAATTTAGAGATTAAAACAGACATTCACATGAAAACATGTTAATAAAAGTCTAAAAAAATGAATATATTGAAATACATACATATTATCATTAATGTGTACACTCATGATTCAATTAAATATGAGGCTTGAACTGATCAATGGGATTACCTGTCTAAATAAAGGTTGAATGAATTATTTATCATCAAATGGTCAGACAGGATAGTGAAAATATATACAATTGTCTCAATCACTTCATGGACTTTATTGTGTTTCCAGGCCAACCAAAATTTTTAATACCGTTTTCTTTTGTTTGTTCTTCTCAATTTGTATGCTTTTTATGATTGTCCATTGTTGTCATCACTTTTCGTTAGAATATGGTCTCTCTTGTAAATGAGTCCCCGAGGCTCATTGGGATTAACTTGTATAAATAAAGGTTGAATGAAAAAAATGCTATGATAAGCAAATAAGAGATAGTTTATTTTCCACAGTGACATAATTTTCATTTCAATTCAATTCAATTCTGTTTAGTTCAGTTTATTCATACAGCGCCAAGTCACAACATAAGTCATCTCAGGGCACTGAACAGATTTCAGTGCTGTAAATACAGACACCTTCAGTACTTCAGCAGTGTAAACAGTTATAGCTTTCATATTTTGAACCAACTGCCAGAAACAAACAAAAAAAGTTTTTCTTGAGATGAAATAACCGTGGAGCTGGATTCATTAAAAAATAAAGGATTTTTAAATGTCCTGGCTTCCGTTCCTCCGGTTGATTTCAGCGTAACACCAAATTTCAGAATCAATGTTTGGGTGACCCTCTCGTTGTACGGGATATTACTGCACATCTTTGTCTCGAACACTTTTAAGTTTAGGTTTGTATAATGGTAATTGAAAATGAAAACAAAAAAGTTAAAGATGCAATGAAGATATTATTTAGATATTTGGGGGAGTGTTGGCGCAGAGGTTAAAAGATGGGCCTGAGATCAGAAAGTTGCAGGTTCACCTCCCGGTTCAGTTAACATAAAAAAATGTGGGTGGAAAAGGTGGAATACCCACACTTCTCTCCACCCTCATTTGCCCCACTCTGGGCCCCTGAGCAAGGCCCTTAATCCCCACCATCTGCTCCCTAAAGAGGTCTCTCTTGAAAATGAGTTTTCGTGACTCAATGAGACTACCTGTATAAATAAAGGGTAAATGAAAAAAAACAAAAAACTTTATATATGTATACATCACTTTTTTGACTTGGATATATTTTTAGGTTTCCTGTGAAAGCAGCTCCAGCACACAGAACCCTCAGAGACCTGAGGCTGCATTCTGTCAGAACAATAGTGGAGCTGCTCCCCCTGCTGCTACTTGATGTAAACTGCCTGTGCCACTCTCCCTGAGCGCTGTCTGTCAGCAAAGTGCTTGTGTATTTATTTGCCTGTGTTTGCATGAGTAAATCACGAGTGCGTGAGTTAACCATTGCACCATCCCCACTACTTTACGCAGTAAAGCTATTCTGCTGCATCCTGCCACAAATATGTGCGAGTGACCTCACCTTCCATTCTCTCACCCTGCGCTGCTCAGTAACAACAGCCCTGACATCTGCAAACAGTTTTTTTGTGATGAAGTCTCGTCTGACCATCCATCTATAAAAAATCTGATGATCCTTTGGGCTTTTTGACTTCACATGAAGATGTATGTCTGTGTGCAGCTCTAAAGCACAACAAGAACAAATAAGGAAAACTTAACACATAAAAATTAATCTATGGTGATGAGGGAAGAACAGATATTTACATTGATAGAAAGTCAGTTTAATAAAGAGTCATTAAAAATCTTTGTTCACGTTTACATCTTTAGGCACCGGTTATTTTTTGCATTTTCTCAGCCATATGGTCACCTGTCATGTTCACATGACCAAGTGATCAAAGGCTGGGAGTTGGTTTAATTGTTCCCACGGTTAGGCTTCAGCAGGTAGTGTGTGGTTCTGTGTTCAATTATTGTATGGTGCAACTCTTCTTTGTCTCTCTTCACTGTCATGACAAAAAGATAAGAGAAACACAAAGACCAAAGTTGGTAACTTTTATCAATTTATTAGAAAAAAAAGGTCACACTGTAATTCCCAGGGATGAGACAGATCCAAGAAGCAGCATCTGTCTAACCTAAGATTGTAAAATTATGCCTTTAAACAAGCTTGTCAGCAAGAAAGAGGACAGGTATCAGTTTCATCTTAACTGGAAGGCTGTGTCCCTTAAAATATACAACTTAACAACACATTTTTAGCAGTATGCTATATGACATTTATGTTCCATTTTCGTTTTTTCACAACATTCCCCAAAAACGAGCATCAAAAAATGGAATTATAAAAATAATTTTTGAACTTTTAAAACCTTTTTTGGTATGTAAATGCCTTGTAAGTGTTCAGTCAGCAATTTAAGACTGAATTCACCGACTCTATTGAAGGTGTCATAAAGAACAAAAATAAAGTGATAAATTAAATGGGGCTGTTTACAATTTTGTCTTGTCTATGCATCGTTTGAAAGAAGCCATTCTCCTGCTTGTAAAGCCTTCTCACACTTCCTTAAAACACATGCCAACAAATAAAAGACTAAATTATTATAATCAGGTTGGTTTTACATGTTTTGTTTGGGGATTAATCCCAACTGTGTTGTAATTCCAAATTAAGACTGCTGATGTGCTTTCCCCGCTGAGGATGGAAGGAGCGCTCTGGTTCCAGCCGTGTCTCCATGACAGTTTGAGTGTGATCCAGATGATGAAGTAAGGAAGGCACATTAAAATGTCTTTAATTCAATTTTTCTAGAGTTTCCAAAAGCAGAATGGGAGGAAGATCTTTCAGTTATCAGGCTCCTCTCTTGTGGAACCAACTTCCAGTTTCTGGCTGTAGAGCTGACATTGTCCAGTTTTAAGACTGGGATTAAGACTTTCCTTTTTGATAAATCCTATAGTTAGGGTGACTTGTTATGCTGCTATAGACTTAGACTACAGGAGGACAAATTGACCTAATTTCCTTAAATGAAGTGTTACACTTGAATAGTTTTCATTTGATACTATTTCTATCTTAACATGTGATTCTTGACCTGCCATTGTGTATCTGTTCCTCTCAAACCCAGCTGGTCGAAGCAGATGGCCGCTTGTCCTGAGTCTGATTCTGCTAAAGGTTTCTTCCTCATGAGGGAGTTTTTCCTTTCCACTGTCGCCTTCATGATTGCTCAAGATGAGAGTTCTCTGATGGAGTTAAACTCTAAGCAGTCTGCTTCTCAGATAAATAGTGTTAAAGTATTATTTTTATATATGAATGTTTCTGTTCAGGGCCCTGAGATGACTTCTGTTGTGTCTTGGCACTATATCTGAACTGAACTGACTGGACTGGGACATGGCATGGTGGACTGGAGGGAGGGGATGATGGGATTTGGGATGGAAGACGGTTTATGTGGAATGGTGATTTGACTGGGCCAGGAGAAATTTTCATTGACTTGGTGTGGTACATCCCCTTAAACCCAAACACCAAGCTCTTCTCCCCCCTTCCCCCACCTTGCCATCCAAATTCCTATACCCCCCACTCCCCTTAAACCCCACCTCCCCACTTCTACTACCACCAATAACAACCACCCTTCCAGTCCCAGTGAGGAGTAGAGGAGTCGGGGTGGTCTGTGAGTTTGGTCAGAGCCAGCTGATTGGAGTAAACCAAACTCAGCAGGCCTGTTGTTTGTGTTGACTCTATGTGTGTGTGTGTGTGTGTGTGCTGCTTTATAGTGTTTGTTTAAAAACACTATCAATCACTACTTTCACAGGTGTTGCAAGCGCATCCCAGCTCTTTTGAGGCTTGTTCTCTCCTTAGAATGTTTTATCACAATTATTCTCATAGTTTTAGATAATTCTGTTACACTTACCGCTCCTCTTATCTCTTTAACAGAACTGACGTGGTGAGGGGCCTTAGATAAAAGAACACAAGAACAAGACAGTTCTCCCTCTCTTATAGTGTTTGTTTTAGTAATCTAATCTCAGCTCCTAATCTCCGACACGTTTTCTTTTTCTTTTCTTAATTTGCTAGTTTAAAGAGGGCAGGCGTCTAGTCTTATTTAGGTTTGTTATCTCTGCTCCCAAAAAAGATAAAGTTTGCTACTCGAGAATGTTTCAAATCGACCTAATTGGATTTTTAGCAGAAACAGCAAATAGTTGAAGTTAAATAAAGAGTGGGACGGAAATGAAAGGGGAGTTTGCATGTGTTGTACAAATCCAGAATAAAACCCTTCATTCGGGGTCATGTTCATGTTCCCTTCTTTTTTTAGCTCTCTCGACGAACAGAAGAGAAATGTTGGAGGCTTCAAGGGGAGCTACCGTGGCCAGCGTCACACAAAACATGAACAAGAGTCCCAGTAGTGGAGTGAAAGAGCCAAACAACCAAGATTTAACGAGAGACGTGTCCACACTAAGAGAATTCAACTTAAAAATGTGACTTTTAATCATCAAAGTCAGTATTATTCAGATTTTGTCCACACTACAATAACAAAATAATGGTGGTGTGCATGCACATTTTTTTTCTGGCTGCTCTCTTCTTCAGGGGTCACCACAGCGAGCGAACTCGCATGAAAGATTTGACAATTGTTTTACGCAGGATGCCCTTCCTGATGCAAACTGGGCTCGAATCTGCAACCTCAGGATTATAAGACCAGCAAGCTACCACAGCCCCTGGGTGCATGTGTAACCAGGTTGAATTTCTATTTTGTTATAATTACACAAAATGTCTTTTGTTTTCTGAATTGTTCCTATAGCGGACTGTAAACACTTTTAGAAACCACTGTTCCTGTTATAAGCGTGTGATTTTAATATCGGGAGCACCTCCTTTTTATTTCTTCTTCTGTGGTATTGATTTGTTAAATTGTTTGTGCCCCTTATACCCTCCCTTTTGTAACTTTGTCCTACAGGAGAGGTGGGTGTTGGCTATTTTTCATCTAAATACCTCCTGTTTATTTAAATATTTATTAAGTGCATTTTTGTTATCATCACCATCGTAACACATACATCCATTCCATAATGTGAATACCGTAATACCATAATATTTTCCGCCATACATGTCGCACCGCCCTATGTTGCATCAGTCCAAATATGTCTAATAAAGTGGAAAAATCCTTAAATTCGTCACTTTGCCATATACGCCGCATCTATTATGTGTCACTGATGAGGTGTTGCGTTTCTTACGCGCCACCGCTGACAACTCAGAAACGTGGGCTGGTGTTGTGCCAAAAATCGATTGGCTGCCAAAAGAAGGCCGCGAGAGCATGCACGGGAGGACTTTAACCAGAATTTAACAAGATTAACACTTAAAAACATTTATTTGTTTGCTCAAAATTATAGCAAAAGTGTGTCTCAGTTAAACTTTTCCTTAATAAATGCACTTTGACTGTCAAATCAGCTGCATTTCAAAAGCTGATTTGCGGAAGCGGGCACACACAGAGGGAAGAGTCACTGTGCATTTCTTCGAAATTTAACAAGATAACCACCTAAAAACATTTATTTATTTGCTCAAAATTATAGTATTGGTGTGTCTCAGTCCAACTTTTACTTAATAAAAGAACTTTGACGGTCAAATCAGCTGTATTTCAAAAGCTGATACGCGTAAGTAGGAACACGCAGAGGGACGAGTCTCTTCGCACTTCTTCGAAATTTAACAAGATAAACACCTAAAAACAATTATTTGTTAGCTTGACTTTATAGTAAAGATGTGTCTCAGTTGAACTTTTACTTAATAAATGCACTTTAATGGTCAAATCAGCTGCATTTCTCCGGGGCGGTGCAGCAAAATGAAGCTGATTTGACGGTTGCACCAGGCGAGCTGGACGAAGGTGGTAGGCTATGGCAAGACAATTGTGTCATTAATAGCCACTTTTACCTATTACATGACATAACATGGCAGTCTTCTTTTTGTTTTACTCATCAGAATAAATGGAGAAACCAAACAAATCATGCGATCTAATCCTTCATTAATAACCAGCACAATGCAGAAAGGAACCAGTTACACATGCACAAGCACCAAACAGAATTTTATTATTTTATTTTTTTGTTTGCTGATGGAAGGTGAATGCAGAACCAACTTCCCATCTTTATCCATGAAGCTGACACATTATCCAGTTTTAAAACTAGGCTTAAGACTTTCCTTTTTTGCTAAATCCTATAGTCAGGGTTGGCTTGGGTTTCCTGAGCTGTCCCTTAGTTATGCTGCTATAGTCTTAGACTGCTGGAGGACAAACTGACCACACTTTTTCACTCTGCTACTGTCTTTACTTACTCTGCTCAACCTGTTTTGTATTTGTATTTTTTTTTTTCTATCCTTAACATGCATTTTGTTTTTTTTTATCTTTCAGGTACACTTGCACCTACACCTGGACCTACCATTCTGTGTTTGTTTGTCTCTCCTTCCTGTTCTCTCAAACCAGCCGGTCAAACAGATGGCTGCTTGTCTTGAGCCTGGTTCAGCTGGAGGTTTTTTTCTTTTCAAAATTGAGTTTTTCCTTTCCACTGTTGCCACTGTGTTTGCTCAGGATGGGAGACTGCAATGAAGCCAAGATTCAACTTGTCTGCTGGATTCCTTAGATAGAGAAATTTACTAATTGTTTTTTATGTATTTGAATGTTCCTGTAAAGTGCCCTGAGACAACTTTGTTGGGATTTGGTGATATCTAAATAAACTGAATTGAAATTGAATAGAACATTATGGTTTTGTCTGTTTTTCTAAATTTTGTAATTAATCTAATTTTGTCAAAACTAAAAAAGTCATAAACAACTTATGGTATAGATAAGTGGCATTACAGTGCCTCTTATATATCACCATTAATTTAAAGACATATTACCTATTTTTTCGTTGTTTTTTTTAGCTTGTAAAATGTTACATATGCATTAAAAAATATGAAAAAGAACAACAACTTTCTATTGCCTGTAAAATCAAAGGAATTATTAATCTTACCCCCCTTGGACATTCGAATGCTATCAAATTAACACTTCCTGAAGAAGCAGGGGTTGCATTAAGAATGTAAAATTCCCCCCCACCAAGCCAAGGTGAGAAAATATTCCAGGGGGCAGTTTGATTATAACCAGGGCTGGAGGATATATAAATAAAAAAAACTATTCCCTTTTTCAGGTCTCTCAGGGTGAATTAATTAGAAGGAAGTGTAGTGAAACATGCACAACCATATATATAATTTATACCACATCATCTACAAGATGAGCTGCAATTGAAAAGGACGAAAATTTGGAGGAATCATTATGATTTTAATTATTATAGAAGTGCTACATGAAGATTTTAGTTGGAATTAAAAACTTTTTTTTTAACTTAAGTAAAAAAAAAATAAATTATTAAAATTTGACTGTGTCCAAAATGGAAATGTTCAGTGTTGATGCATTTGAGTCCATTAAGCATATTAATTGGTGTAGAACTGATGCAAAGAGTGGACTTTTAATTATTGAGTGCTTGAATGTGTAAAGACACTTGTGAACTGTCTGTGTGGCTCCAAGAGTAATTGAGCATGTCAGAGCAGAACGCAGATAATTGTTCCGCAAAACAATTCATACTAGCACATTGGCTGTCTGTTTTAAAACCAAGCTTCAATTCTAGACGTCCCTGCTATCTTCACTTTGACTTCCCTTCGATTGGAGTGCGGTATAGACCCAGAATCTCTATTGTGTGTCTACAAGCAGTTGTTCTCCCTGAAGGTCACTTTATGGGTAGCTCATGTGGACGTCCAAAAGATAAAAAGCTTTTCTTAAAGCTTATTTCATGTATCACATTGCTTAATCAATTTTTCACATTTCTCTGATCAAATCCCATTTTTGTAAGCTCCTATCTGACTACAGTATATTATAACTTTTACTACAACAATAAAAAATACTTCTTTAAAATTTGCAAGCTTGAACTTGTAATTTTAGTCATACCACTAGGGTAACTTCATGCAGAGTTTATTAAAGCTTTAATATATATATATACAGTATATACAGTATAT
>NC_056510.1:30446230-30456722 GCF_014905685.2 Nematolebias whitei
AGAACACTGATAGAGTGTAATCTTGTAATTGCATATTTTGTGAATACCGAACTGCTCTCCAAAGCTTTGAAAATAAATCTTATGAAATACACCTTGGTCTGTTTTGGGAATTTGCTTTTTTTCCACAACATGGGAGCCCATTTTAAAGAACAAGGGTAATGTACAGAGTTGTATCAACTACAGGGAAATTAAGTTGAGGAGCCACATGATGAAGATATGGCAGTGATGTGCTGTGAGGTTTATGACAGGTGAGGTACTGACTCGTCTGGAATCGGATTTTCACATATATGAACCCAAAATAGAAGCTTATATTTCAATTTTGCCTTTTTTTTTTTTTCTTCCTCTCTCTAATAACTTATGTTTTGACTGAAAATCAAGTTTAGAAAAATACTTTAATTTTGAGATATGATCTTCCATTTTGTCTAAACAAATTTAAACGAGTGTACTATTTTGCTACACCCCCACCCCTCTGCCTAACAGAAAAACGCACAGCGACTGCACCCATTTCATTGTCCCTATAGGGCAGCACTGCCCCCTATCGGTGTGGCACGGTACATTCTGCCTCACCCTGTGCATTTTCACTGTGCATTTATGACCATTTAGAAAGAAGGAATATGGCACACACATTCATTCAATATATTAGACAGACTGTAACATCAGCATATGCAGCACATGTGTAATCAAACATGTATATTGGCGATATAAAGAGAGACAGCAATGGGCATGCACCTACTGCCTACTTCATACATTGTAAATGGCACAGTGCCACCAGAGGTGAGCCACAGCACTACACTGCCTCACCCAGGGCAGCTGTGGCTGAGTGGTTAGAGCAGTCGTCCTCCAGTGCAAGAATTGGGGGTTTGAATCCACCAGCAGTCACATGTTGAAGTGTCCCTGGGCATGACACTGAACCCTACATTGCATCTGATGAGTGTCCCATCAGTGTATGAATGTGATAAAGCTCTGATTAGTCTCTTTAGAATGATTTGTTCAATTAGCTTTGTAGAGATCTAGTAAAGTGCTGTATGAATGGGTAAATGAGGACACATATTGTGCTGTAAAGCACTTTGAGCGTGCCTTTGAGTGCACCTTTGAGTGCACCTTTCTATCTTATCAAGATAAGATCTTATCAATATCTCATTTTGATAAGATAGAAAGGTGCTATATAAGTACAGTCCATTACCCACAATTGTTTGAACTGGCAATGCATAAATTCTGTGACTTTGACCATTGACGTGTTGAAAAATTTCCAGAAAATAGTTTTATAGAACAGTCAAGTGGTCAAATTTATTTTCTCATCATTGTTAGTATTTTACTTGTCATGATGACAGGTGAGGCAGTGCCTCAACTATCTCCCTTGACTGCACATTACTGAGATCTGGGAGAGTGTTGTAGAAGCTAGACTTAGACACTAGGTGACTGTGAGCAGCAGTATGGTTTCATGCCAAGAAAGAGGACCACATATGTAATTTTTACTTTGAGGATGCTGATGGAGAAGTACAGAGAGGGTCAGAAAGAACTTAATTGTGTCTTTATGGATTTAGAAAAAGCATATGACAGGGTGCCAACAGAGGAAATGTGGTAATGCACGAGTAAATCTGGAGTGGCAGAGAAGTATGTTAGACTGGTGCAGGACATGCATGAGGACAGCAGGACAGTGGTGAGATGAGCTGTAGGAGTGACACATAGCTTCAAGTTGGAGGTGGGACTGCATCAAGCATTGGCTCTGAGCCCCTTCTTGTTTTTTTCTGGTGATGGACAGACTAACAGATGAGGTCCGACATGAATTCTCATAGACTATGATGTTTGCGGATTACATTGTTATCTGTGGTGAGAACAGGAAACAGGCGGAAGGGAACTCTGAGAGATCGAGGTATGCACTTGAAAGAAGAGGAATGAAAGGCAGCCGTAGTAAGACAGAGTACATTTGCAGGAATGAGAGGGAGGCCGGTAGAACAGTGAGGCTACAAGGAGCAGAAGTCACATAGATGTAAGACTTCAAGTACTTGGGGTCCACCATCCAGGAAAATGGAAAATGTGGTAAAGAGGTGAAAAGGAGAGTTGAGGTAGAATGGAATGGATGAAGAAATGTTTCAGGAGTGATTTGTGACAAAAGGATGTCAGCAAAGGTCAACAGAAAAGTTTACAAGACTATGGCCAGACCAGCTATGTTGTATGGTCTGTAGACAGTGGCATTGACAAAAAGACAGGAGAAAGAAATGGAAGTGGCAGAAATGAAGACGTTGAGGTTCTGCTTAGGTGTGACAAGAATGGGTAATATTAGGAATGAGCTCATCAGAGGTTGAACAATTGGGAGATAAAGTTAGAGAGGGCAGACTGAGATGGTTTGGGCATGTCCAAAGGAGGGACAGTTTTGGGAGAAGGATGTTAGAAATGCAGCTGCAAGGAAAAAGACCAAGACAAGATATAAGGATGCAGTTACAGAGAAAATGATGCCCACCTTCCATTGTTACTTTAATCACTAACGTATATTTAATGTAAATAATTGGGGTCATTAGCGTATTGAACAATGTACAACAAATAGTGTTGTGTACTGCTTTCTTTGACAATTTTTATTTTTATTTTAAATACAGTATATGCCACTTCTTCCTTTCCTTACTTTCATGCTGTATTCTGTCACATTATCTTGCTAGAAAGAAAACGCAAATAATGAGATCACACAACAGGCCCGTGGGCCAATGTTTATTATGTATGAGTGTACTTATCCTTTACCTTTCTGGCAACCAGACTGAGAAAACTAGAGAACCAGGGAGAGGCACAGCAATGATCAGTGACTTCCCGAGGAAAGAGGTGGAGCAGGGGGTTCCACTGCATGGCAGAAACCTGGTTCATGTGCTTTGTGGGCTCCCAGGCTGGTGTGCCACCTCTCCACCTGGCTCTGCTTTAGACAAGACTCCCATGGAGATCAGCTGTGCCATCAGCAAAACACAGCAAGAAGGGGAGAGCTTGTTGAACAGCACACCTGTTCTTTCCACCAAGCCGGGAGTTTGTCCCCTGTAGCATGCCAGGAAATGCCAGCATTTGATGGCTACCTGTAATTTCTTCCTTTATTTTCTGTCAGATCAATTAAACATTTCAACAGTGGTTTCACGGTCACATCCATAGTGAGAAAAAAAAAGAGACAGGTTTTAAGAGAGATTAGATAAATTGCTAGTTTCCACAGAGCAGACAGCTGAAGCTCTGGTTTGAGCTGGTATTTGCTCCCTTGCTGGGTATATTGATAAGCAGCACTGAACCCTGCGGTCAGTGTTTAATTGCATTAGTTGGAGTCCTCTAGTCACCCTCCTTTTCCTTCCTTGATAGAAGAGGTGCACAAGTGTTTACTGATAAGCAAATGCAAGCAAGGCAAATGTAATCAAAAATAAAATATGAAGCAGTGATGATACTGTAAAGTCAAGCTTCAAACCTATTGTGTCTGTTAATCTTGTAATGATTGCAGTATTCCAGCAGAGGGGCGGACCTAAAAAAAAATTGCTAAAAAATCCCAAGCAAATCTATGACATCAGTGTCCAAGTTAGCTTTTTATCTTGTTGCAGCCTATCATGCCCACCGTTCCAGTCATTCAATCCCCCCCCCCCCCCACACACACACACCCTCCGCACATACACACAAACACACACACACACACACACACCCACACACACACACAGAGCCAGAGCAAGTCTACAGAAGAGACGTCCAGCAGAGTGGATTAAAACAGCCTGTACACTCTGACAGACCTCTGTGGGCCCCAGCATCTGCTCTGAGCTCAGATTGGGGACCTTGTTGCTCCTCTAGAAGGTGACTCATATAAAGTGCAGCAGCACCAAAACACACTCATCAAACCCGTCTTTTCACCCGCTACCATAAAAGGCAGACAATCATGTAATTGTCTCTTGCACAATGTGTGTGTGTGTATGTGTGTGTTTGCCTCTCTTTTAGCAAGGTATTTTATGAATCACAGTTTGGGTTTTACTTAAACTTTCAAAAAATAATCTTTTGTGGTACATCTACAACTCAATACATTTTAAAGTCAACCTGATTCAAGAGGTCCACCACAGCTAATTGGCCTTGGCAAACCTAGCTATTACCCAATCAAGCTTACAGTTGTTGAGCTAAAACCAGGTGTGGTGGTAGCATCATTTACATATACTTTATTAGAATCTTGCCAATCAAAGTTATGTGTGATATGTTGTCCTTCGGAAATGCTAGTTTATTTATTAAAACTAAATGCATGTATTGATATCCTCAGACTCAGTAGGGATTATAATTTACTGCCTCAAAGATTCTAAACAAGAGTTAATTTACGATGTAGTTGGACTAAAACCATTTTCACTTCTTGAGAGCATTGTTTGTGTCTCACTGATGAACAGTGGGTGATGGAGCTAAATGGAGGGGGAGTCTGAGGAACATGTCACGGTTGAGCACTGCTGTAAACCCTCTTTTCTCCTTCACCTCTGACTCTTCCTCTCACAAGGATGTGTCCTGTTTTGGCATTTATAAAGTTGCTTTGTCCACTCTACTTGCCCTCCCATGACCTAGCTGGAAACTAAAGCTATAGAAAGAGTTGTGTGGTGAAGATTCATTCAATTCCAGCCAGCTGCACTCTCCTTTACCTTGTGTCCAGAAAGGAACGATTCCTGGATGTGGGCATACAAGATGTGCACACTCAGGCAGCAATCCATCTCTAAAAAATACCTTTACCCCTACCTCACATGTGTGGTGACATGGACAAGTTTCTAATTATGGTAACTATTGTGTATATTCTTTTGTTTAGAGGAGTTTGCTTGGAAAGCCTACTCACTTTGGCATCAAATTAAATGGCCATAGTGTTTTATTGTGGAGTTTCCAACAGCTCTGACAGTGCAGAACATCCGCACGTATACACACATTCACTCTTTCAGAAGCTGCAGATGCGATGAAGCATGTCACCACTTCATGACATCCAACATTTCAAAGATATTAGGGCTAATTACATCATCATTATCTCGTGCTGCATGCATGTGTGTGTGGATATGTGCTCAGTGTGGCACGCACAGATTGGTGTGCATGAGAGTGTGTCTATATTAATGAGGCTTCTCAGACGAGGCTCTTTGAGTCTCTGGTCCACCTCTGAATATCTTACAGCTCAGATGCAAGGTGTGTGCTGCCCCTAAAGAGCCACACAGCCAAAAAGAAACATCCCTCAGAAAGAGCCGCAAATGAATGTTTTCAGATTAAAGCAGACACTGAAGACACTAAATGATGATAAGTGATTTGAAAACAGCTAGAAGGTGTATTTGACTATTTTATTCCCCCAGGATTAGCCTATGTTAGCTGATTTGTGTCTACAACGTGCGCTAGCAAATAAAGATAGAAACTTGAGGGGTCGGTGAGGAGTTCAGTGTGTCAGAGGTCTCAGAGCCCAGGCTCTTTGATTCCACTCCCTTGCTGATCTGAGAATTTCCTCTCCAGTTTCTCAGTGCTGGGCCCATGCTGGGCTAGGCAAAGTGAGCCAGGAAAATTTATGTTGATGTCAGCAATGAAAACACCACCACCCCTCCACCACACTGAACAATATTTGTCAAACAGCGGTCTGTCTGTTAGTTCTCATTTTCTCTGCGTTCTCTTTTATCTCTCTGAATATTTCCATTCTTACGGATGTGCATTTCTGAAATCTTAAATCCATGTTGGCGAGGGGTTTCACACTTCACATGGCTTGTTGTCTCTGCAGGGACTTTGGTAACACAGCTATTTGTCTCCTCAGGGGCGGGGCAGCTTTGAGGGTGCCTTTAAAGGTGTTAGCCACACATGTATTTTTTTTTCTTTCCTAGGGCCCTGGATATGTAAATATAAATGAAAATATCAAAATAATTACAAATACTTTTCTGTATAGCTACACAATGTCTATTTTTGTAAGCTTTTTTGTTCCGTCAGTATTCTTTTATTTAACATTGCTTTGTTTTCAACAGCAGTGAACACTGATGCTTATAGAGTCTATGTCCATCTCCTTATGATTTTTTTCTTCTTCTTTCGGCTGCTCCCTTCTTCAGGGGTCACCACAACCAACTAAGTCACATGAAGACTTGGTAATTATTTTTACACCAGATGCCATTCCTGACACAACCACAGATCACTGAGCTACCACAGCCCTCTGTGTGGAGCAGAGAGATGCTATTTAGAGCGCCCAGATGAGCAGATGGTGTGGATTAAGGGCCTTGCTGAAGGGTCCAGAGTGTGGCAAATGAGGGTGGAGGCAGGTGTGGGTGCTTCACTTATCCCACCCACATTTTTGATGTTGTTGATACCGGGAATTAAACCAGCGATCTTCCAATCACAGGTCCACCTTCTATAAACTCTGCGTCACCACTCCCATTGGGAGTCCAAGGAATCCAAAATTCTATCAAGCTCATATAAAAATAAACAATCCATCCTTGTTCCGGAGTCGGGTCGCAGCTTAAGCAGGGATACCCATACTTCTGTTTTCATAGCCACGTCTTCTAGCTCTTCTGGGAGGACCCCAAGGTGTTCCTAGGCCAGCAAAGGGACACATTCTCTCCAATGTGTCCTGGGTCTTCTCCGAGACCTCTTCCCTATCGCACCTATCTAAGGAGGTGCCAAGGAAGCATCCTTACCAGATACTCAAACCACATCAACTGGCTCCTCTCGATGTGGTGCTGCTCACAGCTGCAGCTGCTCCACTCCGAGTCTCTCCCAGATAACTGAATTTTGCACCCTATCTCTAAGGGAGAGTCCAGCTACCCTGTCCAATTTCACCTATTAGTGATCTCATTCCTTATTTGACCTATATTTACCCAGGTTAGTCGGTTGAGAACAAATTCTCATTTATAGTGATGACCTGGCCAAGAAGAAGCAAATACAGGAGTGGGAGAACACCAGAGGGACAACATCTAAACATCTAACAATCAAACATCATGTTGTACAGACCATGTGGGACAAGTTTCATGATACAAGAAAGTAACAGAGATTGTAAAGGAAATGCAGAGGTCTCCTTTCTCCAAACATAACACTTTTAGTTTAAACCAGAAAGTTCTATTTTGGTCTCATCCGTCCACAAAACATTCTTCCAACAGCCTTCTGACTTGTCCACATGATCTTTAGCAAAGTGCAGACGAGCAGCCATGTTATTTTTGGAGAGCAGTTTCTTTCTCCTTCAACCCTGCCGTGAATCATTGTTGTTCAGAGTTCTCCTGATGGTGGACTCATGAACATTATCACCAGTCAATGTGAGAGAGACCTTCAGTTGTTAGAAGTTACCCTGGGGTCTTCTGTGGCCTCACTGGCTATTACACACCTTGGAGTGATCTTTGCTGGTCCACCACTCCTGGGGAGGGTAACAATGGTCTTGAATTTTCCCATTTGTACACAATCTGTCTGATTGGTGGAATCCAAATTCTTTACATATGTTTTGTAACCGGGCAGCACGGTGGCGCAACTGGTAGAGCTGTTGCCTCTCAGTGAGCAGGTCCTTGGTTCAAACCCCGGTCCAGGGGCCTTTCTGGGTGGAGTTTGCATGTTCTCTCCGTGCATGCGTGGGTTTTCTCCGGGTACTCCGGTTTCCTCCCACAGTCCAAAAACATGCATGTTAGGCTGATTGGTAACTCTAAATTGTCCCTAGGTGTGAGTGAGAGAGTGAATGGTTGTTTGTGTTGTTTGTCTCTATGTGGCCCTGTGATGGACTTGCGACCCGTCCAGGGTGTACCCCGCCCCTCACACAGTGATTGCTGGACATGGGCACCAGCGACCCCCGTGACCCAAAATGGAATAAGCGGGTAAAGAAAATGGATGGATGGATGGATGGATGTTTTGTAAACTTTTCCAGCCTCAACTCTTTTTCTGAGGTCCTCAGACACCTCCTTTGTTCCTGCCATGATCCACTTCCACCAACATGTTGTGAAGAGCAGACTTTGATAGATCCTATTATTTAGATCAAACAGGGTGCCCACTCACACCTGATCATCATCTGCTGATTGAAAACACCTGAATGTAATATCACCTTCAGGTTAACTGCTAATCCTAGAGGTTCACATTATTCTGCCACTCACAAATATGTAATATTTTATAATTTTCTTCAATAAATAAATGACAAGTATAATATTTTTGTCTCATTTACTGTTTTTTTTATCTACTTTTATGACTTGTGAGGAAATCTGATGATGTTTTAGGTCATATTTATGCAGAAAAAAAATTCTAAAGGGTTCACAAACTTTCAAGCAGCACTGTATTAAATGTCAGTGTTGCAGCCTGCATGGGCTTGATTTATGAGTTAACATGAGTGAATGTAGACTAAACTTTGTGGAATATGTTTATTTTTAATTTTATGATGTCTAACCTTTTTCAAGTTATATCATTTAGCTGATGCGCTGCGTAATAAATGGCTGTGAGGCATTCCACCCAGTTGACCAGTCGCTGTTATTGAAATAAATCTTAAATTGTTATTAGATTGGTACTGAATCTTTTTATTGTGCCTATGTGCCATAACATATATTATGATGTCTATGATGCTTCACAGATGATTTAAATAAGTTCATACAGTAGAATTTGTTAATTAAAAAAACAATATTTTATAAAAAAAAATAATAAATTGTATTCTACAATAGACATGGAAGTTATTAATAGTCAACTACACACAAAACAAACAAACACAAAACAAGCACATGAACAAAATGCTGCTTTGAGCATCTTTGTTCATGTGTTTGTGTTACTGTCAACCTGCATGAAGGAGCGTTCACTGCACCTTTTGCACACCATGAGACAGTATTCGGCAGGCGCTCCTGCCCACGCAGAGACAAATTTGTTGACATGACACACTCCTGAATGCGTTACAAACACCTTCTTTCTCTGGTGAATAGTGTGCCACTCTTACAGGAAGAACTCTTTTATCTCAGCTGAACTGTCAGTTCAAGCCAAATCTAGACACCCCAACCCCACACATGGTTCAGCTCAACCAGTGGAATTTTTTTCTAAAAGTTATGCAGCCTGATGGTTGGGGATAACATGTAATGTTGAATCTTCCTTGCTGGAGTCCAATAAAGTTAAGTCTGGTCCTCTGGACGGGTTCAAAAAACAAACAAACAAAAAAATTTGTAGAAACGTTTCGTCTTTCATCCAAAAGACTTCTTCAGTCTCAAGACAGACACAGACTGAAGAAGTCTTTCGGATCGGATGAAAGACGAAACGTTTCTACATTTTTGTTTGTTTTTTGAACCCATCCAGAGGACCAGTCTACTTTTTTTAAAAACATTTTTCTACCTGGATTATTGAGCATGCATCAGGATATTTAGTTCCTTGATGGAGCTTTTTCTGACAAATACAAGACATTTAATAGTAATCTGTATTACTTATTTGACTGGATTCAAAGTTGTACTGAATTTTTCTTTAGTTGAGCATTTTTAATGACTGCTGAGATAAAAGGTGAGCGACCATGTAATTGCCTGTGTGTTTATTTATCTGTTAGTAAAATATCCCATGACCTATAGACTTGTTTTTATTAAAAACCACCAGAAAGTAATTTTTGGATGTACACATACTACAGCTGATAGATCAAACTGACTTTAGCAAATACAAAGTATAAGAAATGTCTATAATTTGGTCCATTTTTACAGATATTGTGCTAAAAATCAGAGAAGGTAGTAAGTGAGTTATTCCTACCACTAACAGAGCAAACACCTCAGGTTGGATCATTTTAAAAACATTGGTGCGTGGGCAACAAACAATTTGCATTCCTTCAAGGAACACTACTTTTAGTACCCATGAAATTATCCTCAACTTTAGAGAGAACTAACTTAGCAGGAAAAAAAAGGTGAAACTTGGTTAATTGGTGATTCGACAAAAAAAAATGAAATGTCAAAGAATATAGAATATCTAAATAACGTATAGATAATTTTCTTCTGCTTCATTTCACTTTTTAATTTGCTCATGCAAACACAAGAACAACTAATTTCACTGGGGCCTATTTGGATGTGGGCCATGCCTTCAGGCCCCTTGATTCTTAGGACTGTCCCTGTGGCCTTCAATCCAGCCCCAGTCTCTCTCTGCTGGGAGGCAGGTGACAGGGCTTTAGCTATTATCTGGGACTAAATAACTAGATTGGCATCCTAGTGCCTTTGTTGTGCCTGTATTGTTATGATCACTGATGGAATTGAGAATTAGGTGGCTTACTCAAATTGGCTCCAACCTTGTCTCGTCAGTGACAGAACATGTGTTTTTCTCTGATCTATTTTGCATTAGTGCTTTCTTTGAGTTTGAAGCTCATTCTTTGGAAGTTTCCAATTCATAATTAATGTTATCATAATACTAACTTGGTAATATGCACAGTTTTCTTTTATTTTTTAAAGTAAAAAACTCATTCTACTGGTCGTTAAAAAAAAGATTATTTTTACGTATAGAGTCATGCTTCTGTTTTGTTATATGAACATGCTCTCACACGCGCGCGCGCGCACACACACACACACACACACACACACACACACACATATATATATATATATAT
>NC_056510.1:30461722-30484978 GCF_014905685.2 Nematolebias whitei
ACTGACTAGACCAGGAAGTACTGACATTTTAAAGACTCTTTCCCGGTTCACTTTTGGGATTTGTTCATTGGTCAGAAACGACCAGACGGGGTGTGTTTTGTGACGTAAGAGGTTAGAGACAGCGAGAATTGTTATGAAACAGATCAGAAATGTTCTCACAGACAGAGAGAGTTTTGTTTTGGCGCGTTTCAGAAACAGGTGCTAAAACTTCTCTATTTACGTCTGAGAGGATTCTAAAAAACATGACAGTTCGTTCAACAACTTGTTTTTCGTTTGACTCCAACCTTGGAGACGCACACTTGCTCACTCAAAGGCAGAAATCAGAAAATGCATAATTATTCTGTAACAGCTTTGACATGAGAATAAAAATCATTACTCAGTTAATAAAATTGATTAGTGCACTGCAACATCTAAAATGGTTTGAACTAAGACACTTTGACTATCAATATTTGTAAAATAGTAATGATAATAAAAAGAGAGTGTTCTTTTCACTTGAATCTTCAAGAAAGAAAGTCTCAGGATGGGTGAACCTGCATTTCTGAGTTCAAATGAACGAAACGACAGTTCCTGTCCCACAAGGTTCTAAAGGTCAAGAGTTTTGACCTAAGACTCAGTTTTGACATAGGCCTAGTCCACTACAGAAGCAAAGCTTAAAATAAAACAGAACAGTATTACTGTAAAATTAAAAACATTGATCTGAACACAATGGAATTTTTACAATTACCAGTAGTTTTTTTTCCCTTTTCATTGATCTCTAACAGCCACAGTGCGGGAACAGTGATATCTGCAAAAATGTTTGATTGTACATATTTAACTGCCAGTGTGATGCTCTCTATCACAGCCCCATCCATCCATCCATCCATCCATCCATCCATCCATCCATCCATCCATCATTTTTACTCATTTCTCCCTTTTTGGGTTGTGGGGGTCACTGGTGCCCATATCCAGCAGTCACTGTGCGAGAAGCGAGGGACACCCTGGACATGTCTCCAGTCCATCACATTGACACCTAGAGACAAACGAGACAACCATTTGCTCTCTCACTCACACCTAGGGACAATTTAGAGTTACCAATCTGCCTAACATGCATGATTTTCATCTGTGGGAGGAAATCGGAGTACCCGGAGAACCTCACACATGCACGGAAAGAAAATGCAAACTCCACCCAGAAAGGCTTCTGTCCGGGATTCGATCCGGCAACCTGCTCGCTGAGAGGCGACAGCTCTACCAACTGAGCCACTGCAATCACTGCTCACTACTTGTAATTGAATTACCCAGGTCAGCAATTAATGCCAAGTATGTACATGTTCATACACTGAGTGCTCACAGATTATATTAGTTAGTTAGGTTATAACAAAAAAAGGTTAAATTATGTCATCTGAACCAGTTTCTTTAAGTGAGAAACATTTCGTCCACCATCCAGAGGACTTCCTCAGTTTGTGGCCTGCCAACCAGATCTGTCCCATAGGTAGCATTCACTGCTGTGTTTCAAGCCAACCTCCAGTTGGAATCTCAAAAGTAGACTTTTAACACATGCAAAACACACCCATCCAAAACAATCAATCATACAACAATCAGATGTTTTAGGCCAGATGACCAACTTAATATTCACAGAAACAACCTGAGGACAACCAAGGCCAAAGTGGTTCAGAAAAAGGGTTGTTAGCTCAATAATCCAGGTAGATAACAACAAAAAAAATGTTAAATCGTGTCATCTGGCCCAGTTTTTTAAGTAAAAATGTTTTGTTCCCCATCCAGAGGACTTCCTTAGTACATGGCCTTCCAACCAGATCTGTCCCATAAGTAGCCTTCACTGCTTTGGGGCTACCTACCTTCACCAGCAGTGAAGGGACATGGGGCAGATTTGGTTGGCAGGCTGTAGACCAGGGTTAACTTGTTGCTCTGGAGCCACATGTGGCTCTTTGGTCCATCCGCAGTGGCTCTTTCAAGCTTTGACCAAAACTAACATAAAACTGAATTTTATAGGACCCACAACAAAAAATGACTAGTTTTAGCAGTTTTCCTGTCATTTCAGTTGCAAATATGTGGATACTAGTACTAATACACAGAGTAAATTATACTCTTAACTTTATGTTTTATTTCTTTAAAGTAGGATACTCAATTTCTCCAGAAAACAAACAAACACATAAGCCTTCACAGTTCATTGTTTTAATTTTTTTTTAAATTGGCAAAATAATATATTTTTATTTCTTTGCAAGAATCCTGTTTTCTGTGATAGACTTGCAACCTGAATATGAGCACCAGTGACCCCCTGCAACCTGAAAAGGAAGAAGCGAGTAAAGATAATGGATGGATGGAAACTAGTCTTTTCTTTTGTCTAAACATCTAAAAATATCAATAAATAATAACAATCACTGAATGTTTTATAATTTCACAGGTACTGGCCAGCACAGCCCCCTCTAACAAACTTGAATTGGCCCACGGGCCACCAGTTAATAATGACAATTGTAGCAGGTTTTGCGGCTCTGGACATCTTTTATTTAGTGAACGCAGGGGCAGAAATGGCTCTTTTGATCGCAAAGGTTGCAGACCCCTGCTGTAGACTGAGGAAATCCTCTGGATAGGGGGCAAAACATTTCTCACTTAAAGAAAATGGTCCAGATGACACGATTTAACCTTTTGTTTGCTCTTATCTACATGGTTGATAGAGCTTACAACTCTTTTTTTCCCCTTATTTTTTAGGTAGATTATGCTAAAACTTTGTCATGCGATGCATTGGACAATATGCAATGCTTCAAGGCATGCTAGTTCAATTTCTATTAGTAAATCAATTATAGCTGGTGTTTGAAACACATTTTGGAGAAATAAATCTAATTATATGGCCTACCAAACTCATATTTTAGTGTGCATATGTTTGCATGTAAAACAAATAAAGTTTTGTGTGTTATATTTGCTTTACTTTGCACTGTATGCAGTGTTTATCCCTCTTTCCATCTCCAAACATTGTGTTTATTTAAGCAGCCCTCCTAAATTATGTCCTCCTGCATTCTGGGCCTTTCTGATGTTGTTATTGGAAGAGCAGTTTAAGGCTGTTGTGTTTTTCTAATCTGTTATGCTAATTAGAGTAGCTCTCTTGGACTGTATAACCCTGAGAACAATTTATTTCCTGTTTGATTGGATGAAAGAACAGGAAAAAGAATTTAAAGTAATTAATCTCATTAACCAATGATAATTGGGCAAAAAGTAGCTCAACCACCGACACTGACACTGACTGGGAAGGCATTGTAGTTAACCCTGTTTCCTGTGTTTTGTTACAAACTTAATGTTTCTCCTTATTTAAACTTCCTTTCAGAGTTCCTACTAATCCATTTGCTTTTGCTCAAGTCATGAATGGAGGGTCAGAGAGAGAGAAACTGCATCATTTCAGCAAGTAAAAAAAATACGGTTTCCATTAATTGTTTTTTAAATTTGTATTTTTTTTTTCAAGCTGAAGTTCCTCTTTGTTTCTAGACATTTTAAATAATAACCCTACAATTAATGTTGTTTATAAATGCGGTTCCATAATAAAAAAAGTATATGCTTTTTTGTTGCTGCATTTTATGTATATATGTTTTTCTGACATTGTACTATCCATACTTTTGCATAGAAGCAAACATTGTGAAATTTATTACATTAAATAGAATACTGGGAACAATTTAATGCTCCCATTTAATGACCTTATTTAATGTAGTTATAAGGTGTCTTCTACCTAATTGTTTTTGTACGGACATTATTTTTATAGGAACAAACATTATCCTGTTTTTACAGTGCAATTCCCAAGCACATACAATCAACTGGAATAACAGGCAGCACTAACTCATTCCATACTCACAATCATCTCCCTCAGGAGAAACACTCATCTGTTTTTGTCAGTACCATGCCGGGACTGTAACCGGAATAGGCAGATCCTAATTTCATCCACTTTCAGGGAATTTACAAGCTTAAACAAGACCACCTTGAAGAAGCATTTGTGTAAGCATTTTTTATTTCTTTTGCAAGGAAAATATAGACTGGCCATGTTTCTGTTGTCCTATGATTTGGTCTTTGCATCAAAGCACTGCTAATTACTTATTTGTGGTTCTTTTTTCTGCTTTTAAAAATTATTTCCATCATTTCCATTTCATTGTTTTATCTACAACCTGGACTGCCCCTTCAATACACCCTGTTGGCATAAAGAGCCATAAGCCAATGTTTTTTCTGCTTTAGTTTGAGAATTTCTGGGCTGTTCTTTCTAATTGCTGTTTTGATTGTTTTCAAGTCCAGTGATTAGCCACATTAGGTCACATTAAGGACAAGCATGGCACGACCAAGCCAGTTAATTAAAAGGGAGTATGGAAGCTCAGTCCAGCTACAATTGGCTTCATGAATACTGCTACCTTAAATCAGGCCTCACAACACTCACAGAAAAGGTGTTTTTCTCAAAGTGAACTTGTAGTTCTGTCTACCACCTTCACCTCCCTCCCCAGGCCTCAAGATTGGTCTTTAGCATCCACTGTATGGCTATTGTCACTGTCAGCTATAAGATAAAAACCAAGGGCACTGTAGAGGAGAGGCTAATCAAGCACTTGATGTTCCCTCCTGCAAACAACGCCTCATTAATTACCCCTAAAATAATTATCTTCTTGATTTGTTTTCTCTCTTTGGCCACATTTCCTATTGTGCCGCATGTACTTCATGATCCTTTTGTTTACTTATTTAACTGTTTTTGTGCATCCCCCCACCTCCCTTTCCCTGCTTGCACCATATGGTTGCAGATCAAATAATGTCAAACATTTTGCCCTTGCAAGTTTTTGCAATTTGCAGTTTCCAAATGTGAGACCTGTTGAAAGCAGGAGTGATAATGGACATGCACTACCCCCCGGCGTTCTTGTCCCACCATATCTCCCTTCAATTAATGCTACAGCGGGAGTTTCATGTAATAACACTTGCACTTCTGAGCTGTCCGCAAGAGATGGAGAGGAGGAGGAAGAAGGGGGCTTGGGGATATATGGGAGAAAAGGAGGAATGCGGCTGAAGCTGGGGCAAAAGAGAGGCGGATGGTAGTGGAAGTGGAGGTGGACAGGGGGATAAAACTGGGTCTGGATGCCATGACTGCCCTGTGTTATGTGGCCATGTGAATGCTGCATGTCCGAGGTGGAACGGGTGGGATGACGGTGGGCAGACAGCATGCTTAGCTTGTCTATCATGTTTCTGAACAGAATCAAACTAATACCAGCAGGACGGGGAAAATGCTGACTGCTGTAATTACTCAACACCTTAGTGATCACTTCAGGCCTGCCGTGGACGGCTGCTGAAGGCTCCTCGACTTGTCAGCCTTTAATCAGATGGGGCCGTGGGTTGTCAGGTAAACATGGTGTTTAAGCTTTCCTGGATCCCTGGATGTTTTTAATCAGGCATTTTCATTCAAACGGAACACCATGTTAAAATACAGAAGTAAAGCAAATTATTTATTGTGCCAACAAATGTATTAAGAAAAAAGTTATAAACCCTTATACATGTTTAGAAAACTTTGACTTTTTATAATGGGACACATTACAATTAATTATATCTCCCTTTGTTGTCATTCTTACCTTTTTGTGAAAGAAAAATACCTAAATGTTTGTCTCCAAACTTTTGTGTTTATTTTGATCTAACAAGGTTGGGTCAGGTCCTCTAGACAAATTCTTCCTTGTTGAAATGTTACGTCTTTTATCCAAAAAACAGCAATGTAACAGAAGGACAGTTGAACACGGAGGCCTCCGCCCTTGTTTAAAGGTGAATGAATTATTTTCACAAAGATTTACTCCTCTTTCAAACCATCGTTCCTCTCTATCCAGGATGTGAACATCTTCATCCCTGAAAGAGTGACCACTGGCCTGGAGATGAGTGTAGGCCACTGAGTCCTGGCCTGATGATGTTGATCTTCTGTGCTGGTCCATTTTTTGGCCAGTGGCTGTTTAGTTTCCCCAATGTAAGACTGATCAACCTCCTGGCACTTAGCAACATACAAAGTACACAATGTTACTCTGTTTGTGCCAGACGACTGGATCTTTGGGATGAACCAGTCTTTGCCATAATGTATTCTGGGGTTTAAAAGCCACTGGGACGTTGTGTTTAGAAAATAAACGTCTCAGTTTCTCTGACACTCCCGCAACATACGGAATGACCACTGGTCTGGGTTCCTCCTTTTCACATGATGGCTGACTGGAGTCCTGTTTGGGTTTCTTCTCTGCTTTCAGGAAGGCCCAGTTAGGATATCCACATTGCTCTAGAGCCTGTCTTGTGTGGAATTTCTCCTTCTGCCTGGCTCCTGGGTTAAGCCCCCAGTATACTCGTGCGTACGTCTGTACGCGGAGGTACGCACGTACGTACACGGAGGTATGAGCGTACCCCCCAGGGCATGTCCGTGCAAAGCTCAATTTTTACAACCGCATACGCGTACGTGGTGTTGCACAATAAACTGCCCAGCGACGGACTGTATTGTACGCGATACCAATGCATGAAATTCCCCTTCTTCATCCCTGATCTTGCCTTTTCTTTTGTTTTTTTGCAAAGAAGCAAGTGATCACTTCCTCCTCCGTTGATGCCATGACTGAAATGGTGAGAAATTAAATAATTTGTCACGAGCTAATTAAACTCAGGTCCAGCATGGCTGCGGGAGGGTCTGGAGATTTCCTGGTGGGCTGGTCTGATGTGTGGGCTGCAGGACCAGTGCTCCCTGTTTTTTTTTTTTTTTTAAGAACTTTTTATTAACAACACATAAACACAGAACACCACTGCGGCGGAGGCTGCTAGCGCTCGTTTTTTTCCCCCCGATCTTTCCGACCTCTCTGTCAATCAATCCAGTAGGCGTGTCAGTAAATGACCAATCGGCGACCTCACTTTGTCCTGAAAGTAAACGCACCTTTTCTGTGAAGCTGCTCTACAGCTGCTTAGGGTGGACGCTCGAGTATCAAGTCTGAACCCTATGCGTACAGTACATGAGTACGTACGCTTGAACGGATATATGAGGGAGTATACTGGGGGCTTTAGTGGGGATGCTATCAGCTCTGTGGTATAGAGTCCTGATGACTCCTAACTTGTGCTCCAAAGGGTGATGGGAGTCAAACTGCAAATACTGGTCTGTGTGGGTGGGTTTGTGGTACACCTCAGTTTGCAAATGTCCTCTATCAGAAACTGAGACCTTACAGTCCAAGAAAGCCAGCCTGCCATTTTTTACATCTTCTTGTGTGAACTTGTATTTATCCACAGAGTTGATATGGTCAGTAAAATGTTGGACTTCCTGAGATTTAATTTTAATCCATGTGCCATCAACATACCTGAACCAATGACTTGGTGATGTCCCTGAAAAGGACGTCAAGGCTCTTTTTTCTACCTCCTCTATGTACAGTTTGGCAACAATAGGAGAAACTGGAGACCCCATAGCACACCCATGTTTCTGCCTATAATATTGGCCCCCATGTGAATTAGGTTGACTGCAGGTACAGTTTCAAGAGTTGACAGTTGCTCTGTGGAAAAGTGTTATACATTTGGAGTTATACACTATTACACTTACATTTTACAATTATACATTACTTACACATTAGGAGTCTGATAAAATGACATGAATTCAATAATTATCTGGTTAGCAAGTCTGCAGCAACCTGTTTATTTCACTGACAGAGATGCTAACACTCAAAGATTGTTGCAAATGTTTGTTTTAAAAACAGTGTAATACAGCTGACTGATGCAACAGGTGGAGGAGGGGCAGCATGTTCTGTACTACATACAATCAGAGAAATTGCCATAAGTCATTAAAATTATTTGAAACTGCAGGGAAGGTATGACAGAAAAAAAAATACTGGTTTTGACATCATGGCTTTTTAAGATTGTGGTGAAAGCAAATACTGCCCCATGCCTACTGAGCTGTGTGCAACATGGAACAAATGTATAGAAATCTGTTAATTCATGCTTAAAAATGTATATTTGTATCTAAAACTTGAAAGGATCTTCTGTAATTTTAACAATTTAACTCAAATATTTATTCTATATTTTGATTTTGAAAACAACTCAGGTTTATTCAGCGTGCCATTGTGCATAACAGTTCTGTGCTCAGAATAGGAGAGAATGCCAAGTACAGTCTGATAATGTCAGTGTGATAATTAGTGCAGAGAGGCTTAAACCAGCATCCCACAGGGAGACAGCCCCTGGTGTGGAGAGATGGCACGCAGCTGGATCATACTTAATTAAGTAATTGAATATCATTTTGCCAGTTAGCTGGAAATTAAAAGATGGACATTCACGACACTAAAAGGATCTATAATATTAATGTAAGATAAATTATTTTTCTTTCAAACACTAATCGCTTGATGATTGAGAATGATTTAGCTCTAATTATAACTATTTTTTTTATTACCTGATGCTCATATTTGATTAAAGATTTTTTTTCTTTTTTAATCTTGACATGGCTTCACACAAACAGCTTTAGTTTCACATGAACATAATTTGTGTTTGAGTGAATGTAATGGAGACCTGAAACTGCTTAAAGATCAGTCACATTGTGTAAACTGATGATTAAATAAAGTTTTGTAATGTAAACAATTAAAAAAAAAAACAGTTTGGAATTTTAGTTCAAGTAATTTTTGATATATTTAATTGTGAAGACTTGGAAAAAAAAAACAATATTTACTGTTAGAAAGAAAAAACACATGGATTTGATCTAAAACTATGGATTTTTGCATTTGGAGAGCCATGTGACCACATATACAGGAACATGTTGAAAATGTCCAAAACCAATATTTCCTATATACAAAATGTATATTTTATCTCTGTTTCACATTTGTGACAAGTAATTTTAACACAGTTAACATGTTTTGTGAAAACATGATTATCCACATGTGATGTTCATGTATTTTTTTACACACAGTCAAGTTTTTCATGTGTTTCACTTCTGTTTCACATATGTCACAAGTACATTTAACATATTTACCATTTAACATGTAGCACGTGATTTCCATATATATACAAAAATATCCAGATGCATGCTCAATAATCCAGGTAGAAAAATCTAAAAAAGTTAAGTCTGGTCCTCTGGACATTTTGTTTTGTTTTGTTTTGTTTCTTGAATGTCTGGACCAGACTTAACATTTAACAGTAAAATCCCAAGAAATTACAATGACATAAATAAATACAACCTGCTGGATGTATTTTTTTCTTTCAGTAAGAGACAACATTAGGTTAATAAAGTTTATTATTCTTAAAACAAACTTTCTTATATTTTAACCCATCCAGCATACAAACAGTTTGAAAATAAGTCTATGTCTCCATCTGCATGTTAATGAACAGTGGGACAGTGTTTTATAGTTTTTTTTTTATAGTTTCAGCACAGAGAAAACATTTTAGAAGTCAAGTTTATAATGATGTTTTTAAAAATGGATAAATAAAACTGTCTTCTGTGAGGACAAGGTCATATAAAGAACAAGTTTGTGTTCAAGTTTGCAAAACTTCTTGCATAAATAAAAGCTGAGCACATGTGATAGTTTAAACATGTTGAAAAATGTTCTAAAATCACATAGAAAATATGTCAAATGATGCATTTTACATATTAATTTTTACATGGTTTCACATGTGAAGTTTTCTATAAGGAGACACTAGTGGGATTTTTTGTTAAAATACAGTTTTCCAGCACATTTTTTCTCCTGCAGCATTACTTTCTATAGTTTTATTAAGCTCATTGTTGGGGCGGCTGTGGCTGAGTAGTTAGAGCAGTCGTCTTCCAAGCAAGAATTGGTAGTTCAATTCCACCAGCAGTCACATGCCGAAGTGTCCCTGGGCAAGACACTGAACCCCTCATTGCCTCTGATGTGTGTCCCATCGGTGTATGAATGTGATAAAGCACTGATTATTCTTTGTATAGATTTAGTAGAGTGCTGTATGAATGGATAAGTGAGGGCACAGAATGTGTTGTAAAGAGCTTTGAGTATCTTGATAAGATAGAAAGGCGTAGAGCTGTCATTTCTAACCCGAAACTGGCCCCCGGCCCTGTCCGACCCAGATTTGGACCGGGCCATAATAATGTGCTTAATATGTGGGCCGGGTCGGTGTTGGGATTTCTATTGAGTCAGGAACACGTGACGATCCAATATATGCAAATATGGCTTGCCATACTGCACCTGCTGCACATTGCTATTTGACCGCATGCTGACCGGCCTGTTGAAAGAGGTATAATCAATCAATCAATCAACCTTTATTTATACAGGTAAATCCCATTGAGCCTCGAGGACTCATTTACAAGAGAGACCTGATTTCAACAAAGAAAGATGACAACAATGGACAACAGCAACAACAATAAACAGTTATAAAAAAGTATACTACAGTTTTTTTTTTGTTTTTTTTTTAAACAAATAGGATGGCTAAAAGGAAAAGTTAGCAAAACAAAACAAAACAAAACAAAAAAAACAGCTAGATTCCAAGACAAATGTAGAAAACTAACAACAGGAACATGTCAGCATTGGACCCTGCCAGGTGTCCAACAGATTCTTAAAGACACTTAGAGAGGTCAAGGTCGAGAGCTTCAAATCTTTTTGTAAGATGTTCCAGGAAACAGGAGCGGAATAGGAGAAGGCCCTTTTGCCTAGTTCAGTTCTCACTGAGGGAACACTGCAGGTAATAATGTCCTGAGAGCGCACTCCGTAGCTGCACTCACGCAGAGACATGTAGGAGGAGATGTATGAAGGCAGCAGACCAAGAAGTGATTTAAAGATGAAAATGTACCAGTGAGAGAGTCTGCGTGAAGTTAATGATGTCCAGTTAACCAGTGAATACAGTGTGCAGTGGTGGGTACGATAATCACAGCCAGTTATGAATCTTAGTGCACCATGATAGACAGCATCCAACATCTGCAGGGTTCTTGTAGGAGCGTTCATGTAAATAATATCACCAAAATCAATTGAGGGAAGGAAAGTCACAGATACAAGACGTTTCCTAGCATTCAGGGTTAGACAGGATCTGTTTCTGAAAAAGAAACCCAGTTTAACTTTCAGTTTCTTTATCAAGTTTTCCACATGGAGCTTAAAAGAGAAATGTGAGTCGACCAAGATACCCAAATATTTATAAGAATCAACAAACTCAATGGGGACACCATTAGAGGATAAAATCGGAGGAAAAACTGCTGGGACCAACTTTCTATTTGAAAAAAACATCCCTTTGGTTTTGTCGGCATTTAGGACAAGTTTGAGGCGAAACAAATCAGTCTGGATGATGTTGAATGCAGATTTCAAAAGCTGGAAAGCCTTAGCAACAGTTTTAGCTCGACAATAAACAACTGTGTCGTCAGCATAGAAATGTATGGATGCATTAGGGATGTTTTTACCTACATTATGTATGTAGATTGTAAAGAGGGTGGGTCCTAAGACTGAGCCTTGTGGTACACCATTGTTGACTGTAAAATAACTGGAGGAAGTACCATTATGTTGAACACATTGCCTCCGGTCTGAAAGATAGTTAGAGAACCAACCAATAGTGTGTTCTGAGAAACAGATTTCTGAGAGTTTATGGCACAAGATGTTATGATCCACAGTGTCAAAAGCTTTAGACAGGTCTAAGAAAAGTGCAGCACAATAATCCTTAGCATCCAGTGCTTCAACAACATCATTAAGAACCTTCAGTGAAGCAGTGGTTGTGCTGTGTTGTTTCCTGAAACCAGATTGATGTGGAGGTAAGATGTTAAATGAGTCCAGGTAATCTTTGATTTGAGAATTTATCAGTTTTCTAGAACCTTGGCTAAAATGCACAGTTTAGAGATTGGTCGATAGTTGTTCAGTGAGGTGGGGTCTCCTCCCTTCAGCAAAGGAAGAACAAAGGCTGTTTTCCAAGTGTCTGGGATGGAGTTTTGTCTTATGGAGAGATTGAAGATTTGGGTCACAGGGACTGTGATGATATGAGCAGCCAGCCTTAAGAAATGAGGTGGAAGTTCATCTGGACCTGCAGATTTTTTAGGATCAAGATCTTTTAACAGTTTATTGACCTCACTGACTGAGAATGGAGAAAAAGAGAAGATGTGATTAACTGAGGATTGACTTGTAGGAGGGATTTGATTTGTAGAAGTTTGGTTATTAGGGGAAGTGGCTGATCTTCCATTAGTAACTGTGTCAAATAAAGAACCAGAAGCAACAAAATGTTTGTTGAGACAGTTCAGGATCTCGTGCTTATTTGACACAGGAACAGAGTTAATGAGAAGTTGTGATGGGAGGTCAGATGATTGGGGGGTGCCTGAGAGAGATTTAATGGTTTTCCAGAATCTGTTAGGGTCATTTAGATTTTTGGAGGTCTGAGATAAGAAATAGTTGCGTTTTTCTGCTTTAACAGCAGTTGTGCAAAGTTCATCTAAGCTTCAGATGGACTACTGCCAACGATCTATCAGCCCTAAAGGACATTCATTCAGCCGCTGCACTCAGCGGACGCACGCAGCGGACGCACGCAGCCAAGACCCAAACAGGTGAGATCACAAAGTATCAGACATGTCAGAGCAGGGTCCAATGCAAGCAAAGGCAGGGGAAGCATTTAATGCACTTTGACGGCTCTTCAGCTCTGATCTTCTGCCCCCTCAGCGGCGCGCATCCACCAACCGTTAATAATAGTCAGTGGTTTAAGCAGTCAAAGCTTAATTAAAAATGTGTTTTTTCCGGGTTTGGACATGTAATTACTGTTAATTCGTCGGATCGGGTGAGGTTTGGAGATGATGGTTAGAGCAGTCGTCCTCCAATGCGAGAGTTGGGGGTTCGAATCCACCAGCAGTCCATGTCGAAGTGTCCCTGGGCAAGACAATGAACCCCTCATAGCCTCTGATGTTTGTCCCATCAGTGTATGAATGTGATCTAAAGCACTGATTAGTCTCTTTAGAATGATTTGTTCAATTATCTTTGTAGAGATCTAGTAGAGTGCTGTATGAATGGGTAAATGAGGACACAGATTGTTGTAAAGTGCTTTGAGTATCTTGAAATAAGATAGAAAGGCGCTGTATAAGTACAGTCCATTTACCATATAGCGCCTTCCTAGAGTTGAACTCGGGTCCAAATAATTCGAACCGACCCGGCCCCAGCCCGTAACCACTCAGTCACAGCCGCCTATATAAGTACAGTCCATTTGCCATTCCATTTATCATGGCATTTCTTGCTACAATCGATGTAAATATGAGTTTTTAAACCAATACGTGCACATTTTACGCACGTGCCCTCACAGTGGTGACCATTTAATACATTTTTTTCTCAACAAGGTGACAAGATAGCACAAGTCTAACAACGGATCTTCTGTTCCGTATTCATGAAGAAAAATTAAGCCTTTTGCTTCTTAGCCAGTATGGTGTGATTAAAACTTTGTCCAACAAACAAACAAACAAACAAATAAACAAAATCACGGTAGGAAAATGGACTCAGTGTGTCCCAAATAATTAACCTGTTAGTTCTTAGAAAACATCTGTTTTCCCGACGTCTTCCACCACCCACTCCATCACACCACCACTCAAGCAGGGCCTTGGGGTTCAGGTGCACTACTGAGCTGTGGGGAGGATCCTCAATCTCCGTGGTTCGTGGAGACCTGGGCCCCAATTTTATCAAACAACCTAGACACTTGCATATAACATTCTCACGACACATGCATATATAGGGTCTGGAGTGGGCACACGGTGGCATATAGGGGGTGGGATGTTTAATCATTCTCACCTCTGGGACCTGTGCCCACTCTCATATGTAGCATGTAGACATTTAGGGCTCTGGGCAAGGGCTGGGGAGGTGAACGGGCACTGCCTGCTCTCTGGGGAGGGAGTGGGTCTGTGCCAGTTGCCACCTCATCCCACCCATTTTAAATGCACTATATAACAAAATGCATCAACATCTTATTTGAGTGGGAGGAAGGAGGAGTTGGGTCTTCCTTAAACCCTCATTCTCTGTCTGACATTTGGGGTCGGGGGCGGGGGAGGGGGTAGGCTGCCTGGTTGGGGTCTGGGCTGTGGGTGGGTATTGGGCCTTGGGGGGCGATTGGGGGTGGGGCTGGTGCTCCGGTTCTCCCTGTATTGTTTGGATCTTTTGATCTGGGTTCCTGGTTGTGATGGCCATCCCTTTGGCTGGTGTGGCTGCCGGGTTCTGGCGGGGAGTCGGCTGTGGTTGTGTGTGTGGTCGTTGGTAGTTCGTGGCGGCGGGGCGTGGCTTCACTTCGACGGGGTGCTGGCTGGTCGGCCTGATGTGACATTCAAGGTGGGGGGTGCTGTGTGTGTGTGTGTGTGTGTGGGTGGGGGGGGGGTGCATGGGTGGCATGCCGGGGCCTCTCCGGACCTGTGGTGTGGGGCTTTCATTGGTGTGCTGGGCTAGCCTTCCTCGGCTGCTGCTCCCTGCTGCTCTGGCCCCCGGCATGGGGCCGGCTTGCGGTCACTAATGGATGAGTGGGGCACATGGACGTCCCGACAGAGGCTCTGTCGGGCTGTCTTTGTGTGCCAGTTTGTCTCAGGTTGGGTTTTAGGTGGTCCCCTCTCTTGGATCAGTTTTGGCCCTCCATTCGTGCTCCCCTCCGGTGGTGGGCCCCCCCTGCCGCCGGTGCATTGGTGGCTCTCAGCAGCTGGGGCTGGGTGGTGGGGTGTGTGCGGGCCTGCTCTGGTGGCTGCCTGCGGGGGCCTGGATGCCCTGGCTCTGTCGGGCCTCTGTTGGGGGGGTGGTGTGACCTCGGGACTCGGGGCTTGGTGTCCATGGCCGGATCCACTCTGGAGGGGCGGGTTGCCGGCGGGGCCTGTTGACTCGTCGCTGCAGCCTCCTGGGGTTTCTGCATTGTGGTTGCTGGGGATCGCCTGGGGCTTCCCTTTGCTTCTCTCTCTGGGGGGTGCGGGTGTCCCTGTTGAGGGACTCCCGGAGTTCCGGGCTTGGGGACCGCTGTGTGTCTGTGGCTCCGGTCTTCCCTGTGTTACCTTTGTGTCCTGTGGGGACGGGTTTATGGGTCCCCACATCCACTATTGAACATTTTTAAGGAGAAACCTTATAGTGATAAGCATGCTCACACAGGTGTTTAGATTCAGGTGTTTATCAGATACACACTCAGTTGGGTTGTGGTGGCCATCAATTTATCTTGTATTACCATGTACTGTATAAAAAAACTTTCTAATTATGTTATAAGTACCATTATATATTTTGTTTGTTGTTGTGGTTTCTCGGTTTTGTAGTTTTTTTTTTGTTTTTGTTTTTTTTTTCTTTCCGCATGTCTAGAGGCAGACTTCAATGATGTTGATTTGTGTTCTCTTTAATTGATTTGTGTTCTCTTTATCCCTCTCTCTCTCCTCTATTCCTATCTCCTTCTTTACATTTTAACTCTTCTCTCACTTTTCTGCTTTATCTTCTTTGTTTTCCTTCCCCGTGTCCATTACATCTGGAACAAACCCAAAGCATATTCTAATAAAATTTAATTTATATAACAAGTGGAGCATTAAGGCCAGCCACAATGCTCTGCTTGTGAAAGTAAATCTGTTGGGCATCACTTTGACACTCAGACAATAATTCTAAGTGTCACAATGCCGGACAGGACAAGGGGGGAAAAAAAAAGAAAAAAGAAAACATCTGTTTTTAAATACATACAGATACAATTTAAATACTTTGGATTTTAATTCCTCAAATATGCTGTGTTTAGCAACAACAGTTTAAGCATCCCCAAGTTTCTGTACGCTTTCATTTTTCACCTGCTTTGGGTGCTAACACACCGTGCAAGATCTTACATTAATGCATGAGATTGTGCATGACACACTACACAAGGTGTGACAAAATTAATCTATAACTTTGCTTGTCTTTTTCTCATATAAAGTGATCTTAGACTAAAACTTTGGCATTAAAGCTGGTGCAATGCATTCCTTGAAGAAATGTGAGGCCTTTAATTTGTGATTGGTTAATGTAGGGGTACTTTAACTGTCCTCAAATAATTCCCAAACAGCTGTGTGTGTGTGTGTGTGTGTGTGTGTGCGTGCGTGCGTGCGTGCGTGCGTGCGTGCGTGCGTGCGTGTGTGTGTGTGTGTGTGTGTGTGTGTGTGTGTGTGTGTGTGCGCGCGCGCGCTTTCTTTAAGATATGACTTTCATTAGTCCCGTGTGAGATAACCAGAGTAAGATTCTTGCTGTGAGGAGAGAGGAATATAGCTTAAGAAGGTACAAAAATATCTGAATGTAATAGAAAATGAGGTCAGACTCATCCTGGGTGATTCTGGAACCCAGATTAAGTTTCACTGATAAAATAATATTTATCATCTTTAACACACTGTTGCATGCGTTGCACTCATTTTTGAGGATTTTTTTTTTTTTTTTTGTAATGATATAATTCTTTAAAATTCATGTGCATGTTTGTTTTTAAACTTGTTCTGTCTGTTTTATGAGAAGCAAGACTCATGTCATGGGGTATTGGATACTGGGATGTTTAAATGTTTGAACAAGTCCAAATGTCAAATCTGTGACATATTTTTTAAACATTCAAGGATTGTGATTTTTCTGACAGAATCCTTGCAAAATTATCTAGAGTGTAGTTCATCCCTGATAACACTGTGACTTTTATTGCATTTTCATGGATTTTACAATTGCTGTTCACACCTAAAATTTAAACGATCCTCCCCCAAAAAAATAATTTCATGTTTAAACTACTATTTTTTTTGAAGGAGTCCATTTTTCACACTTCTTTCCATGTCAAGTTTGTAATGAAAGATCTCACATGATCTATTAGTATTCAAAGTGTGTATTGTGAATGAATATGCTCCGACCACATCAACTATTAAGGCAGAATATGTAATTTTGATTCAATTTTATAGACTTTTTTTGTGTTTTATAAGGACAATTATCTGTACTGACCAATTATTTATAAGAAAATTTGCTGAAAGACAGCGTTAATCCTAACAATTATTGTCAAAGTTTAAAACAGCCATCCATTAGCTTTATTCGCTTTTTTTCTTTTTAGGTCGTGGGGGTCACAGGTACCCATATCCAGCCGTCACCGTGTGAGAGTTGGGGGACACCCTGGACAGGTCTCCAGTCCATCACAGGGACACAGAGACAAACAAGACAAACAAACATTCACTTTCACTCTCACCTAGGGACAATTTAGTTACCAGTCAGCATAATATGCATGTTTTTGGTCTGTGGGAGGAAACTGGAGTACCTGGAGAAAACCCATGCACGCACAGAGAAAACATGCAAACTCCACCCAGAATGGATCCCGGATGGGATTCAATCTGGTGACCTTCTCGCTGCGAGGCGGCAGCTTTTTCAACTGTGCCACCGTGCCGCCATGTTTAAAGCAAATTATTTAGTTTTACATTCTTTCAGTGCCTGTTAGAGCCAATAGTCAGCTGCAACCACAACACATTTGAGCTCTCTGTTTGGTAATTGAGTTATAGCCATTCATGTGTTTACTACAGTCAATTAGTCGTGGTGTCCATCTTGAATCTGGCTGTCTCCAAACAATCTGTTATCAATGTGCATTCATTAGAATAATTTCTGGAAGTATTATTACAATTTGTGTTTGTGGTTGATGAGATATCTGCTAATAAAACGCACACACCCCACTCAGACACACACAAACACAGGTGTGCAAAAATAAAACAGTATATAATCACACCTGAATCTCAGCTATGCACACATTTAACTCTGCATGTATGTAGTGTGAAACAACATTGGCTTTACTCTGAAGTATTACATCACTTCTTTGACAAAGTGATAAACTATAATTTTATCAACACTTGCACACGAGTTTCTGCTTCATGGTTCTTAAGCTAAAAATTGTAATATTATTTATTCGCATATTTATTGATATAAAATATTATTTATTTTACCGCATGTAGCACAGCACCTCATAGAGTACATACATCATAACATACAAGGATCAGCAGGAGGCATCAAAAACCACAAGAGGAAGCTACTTTTTGCAATACCCTGTTGACATGTTGCATCCCTGCTACCCCAGTTGCTCACCATGCAGTAATAAACAAATAAAGTGGAAGAAATTAATCCCTCTGGAGCCATAGTGGGCATTTCACATCAGCCGCCCCTGTGCTTTCCAGCTGCTTTACTGTGTGAGCCTATGTGTGCACATAAATTTAAGGTTGTAGGTGTTTTATGCAGTAGTTTGAAAGCGAAACTGTACAAGGAATGAGATGAGTCAGTTTTTATGTTTGGTAAAACATGTATTCACATTGTTTTTAAAATCAGTTAAACAATAAATCATTGGATTTCTTGTAACCATCCACACAGTGATATGCACACTTTACTACTACTATAATGACTAAATCATTCAAGGCAAAAATGAAACTGTCATTTTTAATTGGCAATAAAAGAACAATTTTGAGGCTTTAATTTCTCAGTAATCTATTAAAGTCAAATACTATTTTTTTATTAATGAATATTAACATCAAATTCTTGTTTGCTGTTGAACATTTTTCCACCTTTCGTCTCTGGCTTGTAAAATTCATCTGGAGAGATTGATGCATGATCCTGAAAACAAACAGACTAAAGGGCACATCCTTCAGAGGATTTTAGCTCCATAGTAAAATTACTCTGTAAAGGAAACAACAGAGAAAATGCTTTTCCTCAGATCTCCCCACACCCACACGTGAGTTTTGCATGTGTGGGTTAGCCCACAAAAGAGGTATACTGTACTGCTTGTTTCCCAATTAGGAATATAAAAGGGGATTAGGCTTCAAACGATACTGTGTTATTTCTTATCTCTGCAGCCAAGCTATCATTACAATACAACAGTCTAACTTGACATTCTGTTTTTCCACCTAACTTGCCTGAATAAAACAGTGGTTTTTAATGTTACTGATTTTTTTTTCCTGAATCAAAGAAAATTGGTCTCATGTCCAACGCACATAAACATTTTCTAAATTGTCAATTATTTTTAAATAACTATTTTTAGCAAATCAATGATGATTATCAACTTTAGAGGATGCGGAGGACAGAGTGAGATGGAGGAGGACTCACTTTGTTTATTTTATTGCACTGAATCATAAATGCAATAAGCAGAACCCAAAACCCAAACTCAGAACCCCCACCCCCAAAAAAGTATAAAAAATTCTGAAGTGGGCCGGACTGAAGTCACCCGTGGGCTGTCAATAGCCTATATGCCACAGACTTCCGTTCTAGCACTTCCATATTTTTTAGCCACGCTGAACACTTCCGGTATTTTGGCAACACAGTGTTAGTAATGGCGTTTTTCACTCGGTCGCTGCAGGACTTGCCGACAATGACGATGTTTATATAATTATTCAGACATCCTCAAAAGCTGCAACATGTAAAAAGGACAGGATTTAAGCTCTATGTGTCCAGTTTCATAAAGGACTTTGGTGGTAAGTTAATTAATCGTTTTTGAGTTCACCAAAATGCCTCATATACATCTAATGTAGTCAATCTTACAAAACTGTTTTCTAAATGTTATGTGTTAAGTCAAGGCCTTGTTCTTACAGATTATCATTCAATTATTGTTGGGTTTGAGCAGATTTAGCTGCATCTGGATCTTTGCTACTTATTAAAACTCATTAAAAAGAAATCGTTCCTGCAGAAAAACGCTCTGATGCCACATTCAGTAATATCTAGAAACCAGAAAGTTCTTCAGACTCAAGAAGGAAAATGCATAAGAAGTGCAACTTGAATAGTCAGTCATGGTTTCTGATCATTATTCCAAAGAACGTCACTTTTGAAAATCTACATAGGAATTACTCAGTTTTGAAGCAAAAGTTATTTTAACTCAAGCTTGTGTACAAAACTTGAGGTGAAGTCAAACCTGTTAAATATCAGACAATATAAACTCTTTATATTCAACAGATGTCTGCTATATGGTTTTATGAATTTCACTGTTTGTAGCAGCCCTTAAGAGACATTTTCTTCCACTGTACAGAACACGGCAGGAGGAGTCGATGAGGAGGGAACCTCTGGTCTGACCTGGATGGTTGTGAGAAGTGGGGAGACACCACCGCTACAGCCAAAACACGAAGGAAGAAGTGAGGAAGCTAGAGCCGAGATCGGATCCAAACACCATATACATACAAGTTGTGTTTCATTGAGGCACTGAGGACAGAGGACATGAAGTGATCCACTTGGAAACCCTCAGATGAAGCAGCTCTTTTGTTCAACCATCCACATAATTACCTTTCTCTCACTGATCACATGTTTTAAATCTCCAAGAGCAGTCAAGGAAGCTATGACTTAAAGCCAGAAAGTGGAGTGTTATAATGTAACAAATAATGTAAACAGTGTTTTAAGTCTTGTGCCTCATTTAGCTCGTGTTGTATGTTTTGTGACCTCAGGAGTGGCAGCAACGGCAGAAGCAGGAACCATAGGAGGAGCAGCAGCGGCTGACACGGTGACCTCAGGAGCAGCAGCAGCAGCAGCAGCGGTACAAGCAGGAGCCAGAGGAGGAGCAGCAGCTGACACAGTGACCTCATGAGGAGCGGCAGCAGTAGCTGATGCAGGAGTCACTGGAGGAGCGGCAGCGGTGACTGACACAGGAGTCACAGGAGGAGCGGCAGCGGCGGCTGACACAGGAACCATAGGAGCAGCCACCAGCCCAGGAAGTGCAGGAGTAGCTGCTGGAACAGGAAGCACAGGAGTAGCCGCCAACACAGGATCAACTGAGGACATGGGACCCTCTGAGGACGTGGACTCATCAGGGGCTGCAGGAGCTTTAAAAACTACAGAGACTGTGGTAGGCCTGGAAGCGAGCACAGGGGCTAAAGCAGTGAAGACCACTGGTGGCAGAGCAGGAGGTTCAGTGGGTCCAACCTTCTCAGAGTGCACGTGAACCTAAGGGGGGTCAATCTCAGCCTTCTTCCTCTGGGCATAGGCAAGGATCTCCCAGTTAGCAGGCATACAGAAAAACTCAGGAAAGCATGTCCAGGTTCTCAGTACCTTGTCGAAGAGGGCCCTCCTGGCTTTGACCCTGTCCGCAGGAGTAACACGGAGAAGAGTTATTATACCACGAAAGTGTGGAAGAGTCACCTGATCCTCCAATGATGGTAAATCGGGAGCCAGGTTCGCCATCTCAGGAGCAGGAAACATCGAGGGCGTGTAAACCGTCATGGAGTGTGCCATTCTGGACCTATCATTCTGTGTTCGTCTGTCTCGTCTTCGTGTCCCCTCAAACTAGCAGATGGCCGCTTGTCTTGAGCCTGGTTCTGCTGGAGGTTTGTTCCTTTTAAAAATGGAGTTTTTCCTTTCCACTGTTGCCACTGTGCTTGCTCAGGATGGGAGACTGCAACAAAACCAAGATTCAACTTGTCTGCTGGATTCCTTAGATAGAGAACTTTACTAATTGGCTTTTATGTATGTAAATGTTTCTGTAAAGTGCCCTGAGACAACTTTGTTGTGATTTGGCGCTATATAAATAAACTTAATTGAATTGAATTAAACCGTCATGGAGTGTGCCAGGTAAGAGCGAAGCAATCTCCTGTTCCACTCTCCTCTCTCTTGATGCACAGTACTTTCTGCTTAATTTGAAAAACACTCACAATGGGGAGCTGCTTGCTGGGTCTCTTTGAGGGGAGAATTCTGTCACATTCGGGTGGTGGTTGAGACCCAAATGCAAGCAGGACTCCATTGAAGTCACAAAAAGGTGTTTTAATCACAAAAAAAGGCAACAATAACATATAATGCTATCAAAGTAGTGATACTACTTACATTTGTAAGAAATACAAGGGATACCAAAGCACCAGGAGACGACCGTGAAGGTGCAGCTTGACACCTAATGCTCCCCTGTCAGAGATGCAGGAGAGCTTAGTATGGTATATAAAGGAGAGTCTCTAATTAAACCTAATACGCAGCACCTGAGAGTCCTTAACTATCTGCACAAAGCAGGGCAGGTGCATATCCCTACAACCAACTATTATTTTTTTTGCGAAGGATGACTGTAGTGTCAGGGTAGTGCTTGAAGTCTGCAGGTATATTTTTACATATCTGCTCTTCAGGTATCAGATCCTAATTGAGCCGAGTACTGGAAATAAAAAGTTGCTGTGATGATCCTGCTGACCGTGGACCGATGGACATTGTACCGGTCAGCAAGGCCCCATTTCTTGGATCCACTGGCAAGGTAATTTAAGAACAGGGAAAAACTCTTCAATGGGCTGCAGGGTATGGGTTGAGGGAGTGGAGTGGATAAATAATCGCTAAATAACATTGAACAACTGGCAATAACTAACTATTAATTCAACATTTTTCAGTCATCTGGACAATTTCTTTTTTTTTTGTGCTGAAACGTTTCACCTTTGGCTTTATCAGTCAAGGAAACACATAGCAAAACTGATTTTTCCCCCAACAGCTTACTCCAAAGTGGAACAAACCAGTTCTACTTGTGATAAGATGGTCTCTTTGGTACGTCCCCTCCTCCATTGCCGGCCCTCTTCCTTGTTGACAATCTTGTCAAACTGGTTGAAAACAACATAGTCCATGCTCAATAATCCAGGTATATAATCCAACATTTTTCAGTCAGGTCATCTGGACAGTTTCTTTTTGTTGTTGTGCTGAAACGTTTTGCCTTCGGTCCAGTCAGACCATCTTATCACCGACGAGCTCAGTGAGGTTGGATGGAGAGCGTTTGTGAACAGCAGTCTTCAGCTCTTTCCACAGATTCTCAATTGGATTCAGGTCTGGACTTTGACTTGGCCATTCCATCACCTGGATATGTTTATTTGTGAACCATTCCATTGTAGATTTGGCTTTATGTTTTGGATCATTGTCTTGTTGGAAGATAAATCTCCGTCCCAGTCTCAGGTCTCTTGCAGACTCAAACAGGTTTTCTTCCAGAATGGTCCTGTATTTGGCCCCATCCATCTTCCCATCAATTCTGACCATCTTCCCTGTCCCTGCTGATGAAAAGCAGGCCCAAACCATGATGCTGCCACCACCATGTTTGACAGTGGGGATGGTGTGTTCAGGGTGATGAGCTGTGTTGCTTTTACGCCAAACATATCATTTTGCACTGTGGCCAAACAGTTTGATTTTGGTTTCATCTGACCAGAGCACCTTCTTCCATATGTTTCCACACAAAAAGAACCTTGAGACCGTAATACATGCATTCATTACATCTATGCTTGATTACTGCAATTCGCTCCTGTTTGGTATCAGTCAGACCTCCATTGCACGACTACAACTGGTCCAAAATGCAGCAGCCCGATTTTTAACCAGTACAGGCAAAGAGAGCACATTACACCAGTTTTGGCCTCACTGCACTGGTTACCGGTTCACTTTCGAATCCATTTCAAAATACTCATGTATGTCTACAATTCACTGAACAGTGTCGCCC
>NC_056510.1:30485078-30491378 GCF_014905685.2 Nematolebias whitei
CCCCCCCCCCCCCCCCCCCCCCCATCTCTCTGATTTGCTACAACCGTATGTCCCACCACGCTCCCTGAGTTCAGCGGACCAGTTGCTCCTCACAGTTCCAGGAACTCATCTTAAGCGCAGAGGTGACAGGGCCTTCTCTGTAGCAGGACCAAGACTCTGGAACGAGTTACCTCTGCTTGTCAGACAGGCCCCCTCCCTCTCGGTTTTCAGGTCCCGTTTAAAAACTCACTACTATTCAATAGCTTTCAACACAAGATGATCTGTGTTTTGATCCTGTATGCTCCACACTGGTTTGTCGTCCTCGCCTCCCCATACTCACCAGGTTCACTAACTCTTCTGTCTTGACAGATCGGACTACTCCAAAAGCTATTTATTTCCTAATAAACTTTTAAAACCATTTCTGTGTTGGGTGTTGATGTGCTGATCCAAACTGGTTCTTGTCAGTAGATTCTGGCCATTATGGATCCAGCACCCACCCAGGAATGGCGCTCTGGTTTAGAAGGGGCCATAAATAAACTTGAAACTAATAAATGAAATGATGGAAATTTTAAGACCTATGTCTCAGCAAAATCCTTCTTTGAACTCTGCTCATTCTTCCGTTGTCCAGGCTGCTGCTCCTCATGTCCCCACTCCTTCTCATGAACCTCGTTTGTCTCCCCCTGAACTTTTTAAAGGAGATCGTGATCAATGTCGACCATTTCTCACACAGTGTGAGATCCACTTTCAGCTGCAGCCTTCCTCTTTTCCCACAGAACGAGTCCGGGTGGCCTACGTAATCTCTCTACTGGCAGGTAAAGCCAAGTCGTGGGGCACTTCTGAGTGGCAAAGAAACTCCAGAAGTTGTCACAGTTTTGCTTAGTTTGCTAAGGAGTTATGTAGTTGTTTTTATCCCCTGCTACCAGAGTGGAATGCCGCACGTCAATTTTTTTTTCTCTGTAAAACAAGGAAACAAACGAGTCACCGAATATATTATTGAATTTCATGCCATTCCTGCTGGAAGTTGTTGGAACGAGGAGGCCTTAACTGATGCTTTTTTCCAGGGTCTTAATGACACTATTAAAGATGAACTTGCAACTCAGAATTACCCGGAGTCTCTTAAGAGCTTGGAGGACCTGGCCACGCGCGTTGACCTGCACCTTCGGGAAAGAGATCGAGACAGGGGGTAAAGAGCAGCGAGGAGGCCAAGACCCTGGGGTGAGTCACAAGTTTTTTCTAAAGAGTCTCATGTGTTACCTATTTCCAATACCCCACAGACCGAAGAACCCATGCAGCTGGGCAGGAGCCGACTCACGCCAGAGGAAAGGGAGAGAAGAAGGAGACAGCAACTCTGTTTTTACTGTGGTGCAGGTAACCACACAATTGCGAAGTGTCCGTTTAAAGATCAGACTCAACAGGTAAGAGGAGATGCCTGTTGAGTCAGACCAGTACACCCAGGATCTCCTCCCCTTTCATTGTGCCAGCAGAGATCCAAGTACCCGGTAAGAGACCAAGATCGGTATCAGCCTTCATTGACTCGGGGGCAGATACTGAATTCATTGACCACCAATTCGCACTATCTATGGGCATTGAATTACTCCAGTCTCCCAAGTCACACAAAGTTCTCGCTCTGGACGGTCATTCTCTCCATGACTCCAACCTCGAGACCACGCCCGTCACTTTGTTATTAGGAGGCAATCACAAAGAGAACTTAAAGTTTATTGTAATTAACTCTCCACACCTCCCTGTTGTACTGGGTTCGACCTGGCTTGATAAACACAATCCACATATTAATTGGAGAGGAAAAGAGATAGTGGGTTGGTCAGAAGAGTGTCTATCCACCTGTCTTTTGGAGGCGATTCTGCCTTCTGTCAGTCCTGAAAATAGTACAGAAACTTATCCTGGCCTCTCCAAAGTCCCTGCTGAGTACCAAGATCACAAAGAAGTATTTAACAAAGTCAAAGCCACTTCTCTTCCTCCACATAGACCCTATGAATGTGCCATTGATCTCTTACCTGGCACCACTCCACCTAAGGGCAGTCTCTATTCTCTGTCCAGACCCGAACACACAGTCATGCAAGAGTATCTAAAAGAATCCCTTCAGGCCGGTATTATCAGACCGTCAGCATCACCTGCTGGTGCAGGATTCTTTTTTGTTAGTAAAAAGGATGGTTCTCTCAGACCCTGTATTGATTACAGAGGTCTTAATAAGATCACCATAAAAAATAAATATCCTCTACCTCTCATGTCTACAGCGTTCGACCTCATCCAAGGTTCCACAGTCTTCTCTAAACTTGACCTTAGAAATGCCTATCATCTGGTCCGCATCAGGGAGGGAGAAGAATGGAAGACGGCATTCAACACACCCAATGGACACTACGAGTATTTGGTAATGCCTTTTGGTCTCACCAACGCTCCAGCAGTTTGTTCAGGCTCTTGTGAATGACGTTCTGAGGGACATGATTAATCATTTTGTTTTCGTCTACCTAGATGATATTTTGATTTTCTCCAAGAACTTAGATCGTCACTGTCAACATGTCAGAGCTGTGCTTACCAGACTGCTACAAAACAACCTTTTCGTTAACGTTGAAAAGTGTGAATTCCATCAAACCTCCACTTCCTTCCTGGGGTTTGTTATCTTGACAGACCAGGTAACCATGGATATTAACAAAGTCTCTGCTGTTCTTGAATGGCCCATTCCTAAAGATAGAAAGCAGTTACAAAGATTCCTTGGCTTTGGCAATTTCTATGAAAGATTCATTAAATACTATAGCATAATTTCTGGGCCATTACATGCTTTAACATCTTCCAAATCAAAGTTTGTTTGGAATGAGTCAGCTGATCTCTCTTTCAATAAACTCAAAGAACTGTTTTCTACTGCACCGATCCTCCACGCTCCTGACCCTAACAAACCATTCATTGTTGAGGTTGATGCTTCTAGTACTGGGGTAGGAGTGGTTTTTAGTCAGCGTAACAGCAAAGGAAGAGTTCACCCATGTGCCTTTTTCTCTAGGAGCCTTTCTGCGGCTGAACACAATTATGATGTTGGGGATCGGGAACTGCTGGCTGTCAAGCTCGCTCTCGAGGAGTGGAGGCATTGGCTTGAGGGGGCCAAGGAACCTTTCATTGTTTGGACTGACCATAAAAACCTTGAGTACCTCAGGACCGCTAAGAGGTTAAATCCACGTCAAGCCACGTGGGCTCTTTTCTTCTGTCACTTTAACTTTGTATTATCCTATAGACCAGGAACTAAGAACACCAAGCCCGATGCCCTGTCTCGCATTTTGGAGGAGAGCGATGCTCCTAAAGTCAGTTCTGAGATAGAATTTATTCTGCTGGATAAGGTTCACCTATCCATAACCCAGCTTGAATCAGACCTTGAATCAGAGCAGGCTAATCTGAATCACCCACCTCCACCCAATTGCCCCAGGAACCGGATATTTGTTCCAGACAATAAAGTTAAAGAGGTTCTGGACCTCTGCCATAAGTCTCAGATGTTTTGCCATCCTGGGGTTACTAAGACCCTTAGTGTCATCAGATCCCAGTTATGGTGGAAGGACTTGATTAAGGATGTCAAACAGTATGTTTCCTCTTGTTGTTCATGCAACCAGGCCAAATCCTCCCGTCGTCCTCCTGCTTGTCTACTCCATCCTTTACTTATCCCATCTTGCCCATGGTCCCATATTTCTATGGATTTTGTCACAGGTCTTCCCCTCTCCTCAGGTCATACTGTTATTCTTACCATAGTAGACTGTTTTTCTAAGATGGTTCATCTCATCCCTCTCGCTAAACTTCCTTCTGCTAAAGAACTCAGCATCATCATGGCTAAAGAGTTGTTCAGACTTCATCGCATACCTTCTGACATTGTTTCTGATCGTGGGCCTCAGTTTATCTCCAAGTTTTGGCAGGAGTTTTGCAGTCTGCTGAGTATATCTGTCAGTCTCTCCTCAGGTTTTCACACTCAGTCTGATGGCCAAATGGAAAGGGTTAACCAGGAGGTAGAAGCTAAGCTGCGGCTACTGTGTGAAGGGGATCCTAGCAAATGGTCTACCAATCTCTCCTGGGTGGAACATGCCATCAACTCCCTGCCCTCCTCAGCAACTGGTTTGTCCCCATTTTATGTTGTGTTTGGTTTCCAACCTCCTCTGTTCTCTGTCCAGGGCAGAGAGGCCCAGGTGCCATCAGCTCACCAAGCAGCCATGAGGTGCCAACGCACCTGGAGGAGAGCCAGGAGGGCCCTCCTCAAGTCCTCTGCTACCTATGTCAGGGGGGCCAACAAACGCCGGTCCACCCAGCCAACTTACCAAGTGGGCCACAAGGTTTGGCTCTCCACTAAGGACATTCCCCTGCGGGCGGTATCGCGTAAGTTGGCTCCCCGGTTCATCGGCTCATTCCCCATCACAAAGGTCATTAACCCAGTAGCTGTTCGCCTTCAGTCGCCCCGTTCCCTCAAGGTGCACCCTACTTTTCATGTATCCCGTCTTAAACCTTTTTTGAAGTCCTGGTTCTGACCCTCCTCCGATCCCCCTCCTCTCGCCCAACTCATTGATGGTTCTCCAGCCTACAATGTCAGGAGACTCCTTCACTCCAGACGGTGGGGTCTGGGGCTTCACTCTCTGGTCGACTGGGAGGGGTATGGGCCTCAAGAACATTCTTGGGTCCCAGCCCGCCACATTTTAGACAAATCTCTGATCATATAATTTCATAGGTCACATCCTGAGCAAACTGGTGGTCCATCAGAAGCCGGACCTTAAAGAGGGGGTTCTGTCATGTTTTTGCCCCTTTTTTACTACCTCAGCCTGTCAAGTTTCATGTTTTCTCCTGCCAAGTGTTTTCTGTCCTGTCAATCACTCAGTTCATGTGCCTGCACCATGCCACCTCTCCCTGCCTCTGCAATCAGCTTCATTCATTGCACATGTGCACCTCCCTACTTAAGCTCCCTGTTCACCCTCATTCAGTGCCAGATTCTCGAACCTCTCTGAGCAGTAGAAATCCAGCACTTCTTTTTTTTTTGCATCCTGCCTAGTTCTGAACCCAAGCCTGTTTTCTGACTACCCGACCAGCCTGCTCCCTTTTGGATTTTGTCTGCTTCAGTCCTCTTGGTTATTACTCTGCGCCTCCACACCGACCACGATTCAAGATCACGTTTTTGGATTTATTCTGCTCTCTGCCTCCCTGTGCTCGAACCCCTGCTACCCATCTTGGACCCCGGAACTGGATTTGCACTTGTTGGACCTGTACGCCTTCTGTGTGCTCCGCTGCTGCTGTTCACTCTGCATGAGTGATGTCATCGGCTCCAGCGAGACTACAGCTCCTGTTATTCCATCAAGACAGAAGGTTGGTGACATTCAATGTACCTCTCCTCGCCTCCCCATCCTCACCAGGTTCACTAACTCTTCTGTTTTGACTGATCGGACCCGGGCCCAGACCCAGACCTACACCAGAAGCTGTTTATTTCCTAATAAACTTTTTAAACCATTTCTGTGTTGGGTGTTGATGTGCTGATCCAAACTGGTTCTTGTCAGTTTGGTGTGTCTCCCAGGTGGCTTGTGGCAAACTTTTAACGACATTTTATGGATATCTTTGAGAAATGGCTTTCTTCTTGCCACTCTTCCATAAAGCCCAGATTTGTGCAGTGTATGACTGATTTTTGTCCTATGAACAGACTCTCCCACCTCAGCTGTAGATCTCTGCAGTTCATCCAGAGTGATCATGGGACTCTTGGCTGCATCTCTGATCAGTCTTCTTCTTGTTCGAGATGAAAGTTTAGAGGGACGGCCAGGTCTTGGTCGATTTACAGAGGTCTGATACTCCTTCCATTTCAATATGATTGCTTGTGCAGTGCTCCTTGGGATGTTTTAAGCTTGGGAAATCTTTTTGTATCCAAATCCGGCTTTAAACTTCTCCACAACAGTATCTCGGACCTGCCTTGTATGTTACTTGGTCTTCACGATGCTCTCTGCACTTTGAACAGAACCCTGAGACTATCACAGAGCAAGTGCATTTATACAGAGACTTGATTACACACAGGTGGATTCTAATTATCATCATCATCAGTCATTTGGGACAACATTGGATCATTCATAGATCCTCACTGAACTTCTGGAGTGAGTTTGCTGCACTGAAAGTAAAGGGGCTGAATAATATTGCACGCCCCACTTTTCAGTTTTTTATTTGTTAAAGTTTGACACATCCAATAAATTTCATTCCACTTCACGATTGCATCCCACTTGTTGTTGATTCTTCACAAAAAATTTTAATTTTATATCTCTATGTTTGGAACCTGAAATGTGGCAAAAGGTTGAAAAGTTCAAGGGGGCCGAT
>NC_056510.1:30491778-30514224 GCF_014905685.2 Nematolebias whitei
ATGAATGCTAAAATATACTACTACTACTTGTACTATTCCTACTTTGCGTTTTTTCACTTATCGCTGAGCTTCAGGGTACGGATCCCCCACAATAAACAAGGAACTACTGTATACTTGTTTCTCATTAACACCTAATGTGGACTTGTAAACAAAGTAAATGCACTCAAATTGCTTGTGTCAAGGTAAATATGTAAGACAGTTATCTGTCACTGTCTCAAAAATGTATCACCTTTTCATCCTGTTGACTGGGTGTTTCTTTTTGAAAAAAAATAAAATCAGTTGTAGCTTTTCCACCCTTCTTTTTTGAATACAGACTCAACACCACAACATCCTGGTTTTCTGCTTCCTCTCTCTTATCCCTCGTACCTAAAGTAGCACAGAATGTACCACCAGACCCCCACCCGTCAATTTAAGCTTTCCTCGCTCAGCCCTCCCAAAGCCCCTCTTTTTGTTTCACTGAAATAAGCAGTATTCTCTGGCCCTGTTTGATCCTTTGACTATGCAGGGGCTTCATGTCTGGCCAGTGTTTTTGGATCAGCAGGTAGTCGCAGGCAAGCTGTTCTAAGGGTCATCATTCTTCTCTCTCTCTTCTTCTCTCAGCTCCTTGCACACAGATGGGGACCTGTTGAACTCTGCCAAAGGTCAGAGCTAAATTACATATTTTCGGAATTTGTGTTTCAGATGAGTCTTTGTGAGAAGAGGATGCAAAATAATGAAAGGCAGCTGGGAAACAATTATCTGACATTTCCATTAATCACACTGGAGGTGTTACTTCAGTGGCTCAGAAATGTTGGAGATGCTTTATTTTATTAATTCATGTTATTTTTTTTATTTTTTATTTTGCAGAAATTTCACATGCCTAATTCAAATTACATGCTAATTTGGCCTTATCTCTATTTCACATGGATTGAACTAACTGTCATGAATGTGTAATGATTGAAGAAGAGACATGTTAGCTGTCGTCCGGCTTATTGAACACCAAACTGGAGCAGGCTGCCATGGTAGCTTTAACTTGCCATGCAGCAATGCAATGCATGGCAACTACTGGCTGGCAGATATGGACTTAGGACACATTCCTTGACCATGTCTGCTACATTAAGAATGGGACTCAGTACTTGTGTTAGTTGTCTTTGTTGCAAAAGGACTGATTAACCTTTGCTTGTTATACTGAATAATAAATTAGAACAGATTTTTGTGTTAAAAAATTGTTTTTAACATTTAAGACATGTGGCTGAGCTTTTGAGCCTGTGAGCCTATTTATCTACACCTGGATCCATAAAATGCATGTGTGCAAATGACTGTCTACAGATATATTAAGTTGGATAAAGGTAAGGTTTGGTGTGGTTAGATGACAGTTTCCACTTTTACTGTCAGATGTGTTCTCACCAGGGATCCCAAATGGTGCTAGAGACACAAGAATATTTGCTTTTATACTGCTGAACACGACATTTGAACGTTCATGTACACACAAAAAGAAAAAAAAAAACGTGTATGCGCCTATATTCACAAACATCTACTGTATATATACAATTACACACTTCACAAAGCCTGAGCCAGGGTGCAGACTCCAGAGCCTTAGGGCTCTTGAGTCTCCGATGTTTGTGTTGTTTATTTTGTTGTCCCAGGCATGTAGGAGATTGGGGAACATTTAGGTCTCACTCCGACCTTCTATCATTTAGTTTGACTGGTGTGGACAGCAGGTTACTGTCCATGAGAGAAGAGTGGCCAAGCAAAAGACAGGGGAATAAAGGAGGTAGAGATTGAAGGAGACAGAAAGAGATCATAGGTTCTATCTTTCTCCCCCTGTAATTGTTCACATACTGTTTTGCTCCTCTTTTTGGTTTGTCTTTGATCCCTTCTCCTCAAACCTTTGTCCCATGAGTCGCCAGCTGACAGACAGCAAGAGCAGGGTGCCTGTCTTCTTATCCACTTTGCTCTCACTTTTTGCCATTTGGGATAAGCACCATTTGCAGCCAGGACATCATGAACCCCAGGTAAGTGAACCAAAGCCACACAGATGTTAATCTTCCCTCGGCACCCTTGAGACATGCACCACACTCCTCCACTTTCTTCTAGACCTCTTCTCCTCTTTTTCCACCCTTCCTGCACTAAGTCTCTGAAATCACATTGATGACAGCAAAGCAGGAGTTGAAGCCTCTTGATTAGTTTTTTATAGGAGATATATTGGGAAAGAAGTGCATCCTACTCTGGGCATGCAGGCAGGTGAAGGTCTCTTCTCACTCTGCTCCTCTCCTCTCTCTGCTTTCCGTTCTTCTCCAACAATCCGGTTATCTGTGTCTATTGCAGAAGGGTGGCTGACAGCCTGGATAAATCCTCACACTTTTAGACATGTTCTGGGGCCCTATCAGCTGGGGACAGGACCTTGAGCTCTGATGAGAAAATTGGAGCAATAAAATTGAATTAGCTATTGTGCCTGGGTCTTCATTGATTGCTATTAGAGTTGACCTGGAGCTATAGGTGAGGAGAGTTAAGCCTGTGTTAGAGACCAGTGTTGTTCAGCTTCAAAAGGAAGACCGCTCCCATCAAATACAGTGAGTCCCACAGTCCTACGTTTGGGACATTTCATTTATAACATCAAGTGACATTTGAGTTGCAACTGGTGACATTGGTGGTCCATTCCTGAAAAATTACAGCATGCACACAAAGGTGTTTTGCAGCGTTTGTTAAACATCCTTTGCATTTAAGCAGATGGTTGACAGACCAGGGCCTGATGGATCTGATATGTCCAATCTTTCCAATGAAACATACAGAAGAAAACTAGTTTGTAGATTATGTTTTCAATCCCCACTCTTCAATAATCCTGCTTTTAACTGCTGTATTTGTTGTGTTCTTAAATTATTTTTCAAATGACTTGTTACTCATTTCTTTTTTTCTCATTTTGATTTCATACAGATAGTTACACTATTATGGGCTTTGGTTAGAGTGAGAGAGTGAATGGTTGTTTGTCTGTTTGTCTCTATGTGGCCATGTGATGGACTTGCGACCTGTCCAGTGTGCACCACAATGATAAATGGATAAGGGCAACAGTGACCCCAATGACCTGAAAAGGAAGATGTGAGTAAAAATAATGGATGAATGGATGGATGGCTTTATTTGGTATTGTTTGGTTGTATGACTCAGTGCTAATATACTGGCCAGGTGCTGTACAATGGTGATCTAAGATAACATATTGGTTAGTATTGTTGGCACCCGCTTCACACTGAATGATGAGGTCATGGTGGTTTATGATTATACTGGCAGTGTATTGGGGAGTTGTGGTAGTGTATTAATGCTATGGAACCCAAACACACCAGCACGGCTTTGCTGTCTTGCATGCTTGCTACATGTCTAGACTACAATCACATTCAGTCTGGAGACGCTTCAGACAACTTATTGCAATGCTACGACTTGCAGCTGCATGTTAATTTATGTTCTTTGTGCAGCTACAATACCATATATTCTGGTAACTGCAGTCACTGTGTGTTTTCATTCATTCAACCTTTATTTAGACATGTAAATCCCATTGAGCCTCAAGGACTCATTTACAAGAGAGTCCTGATTTCAACAAAGAAAGATGACAACAACGGACAACAGCAACAACAATAAACAATTATAAAAAGTCATACTGCAGTTTTTTTTTACAAATAGGATGACTAAAAGAAAAAGGTAACAAAAAAAACAAAACAAAAAACAGCTAGATTCTAAGGCGAATGTAGAAAACTAAAAACAGGAACATGTCTGCATTGGTCCCTGCCAGGAGTCCAACAGATTCTTAAAGCCACTTATTAGAAAGGACAAGGTCGAGAGCTTCAAATCTTTTTGTAAGATATTCCAGGAAACAAGAGCAGAGTAGGAGAAGGCCCTTTTGCCTAGTTCAGTCCTCATTGAGGGAACACTGCAGGTAATAATGTCCTGAGAGCGCACTCCGTAGCTGCACTCATGCAGAGACATGTAGGAGGAGATGTATGAAGGCAGCAGACCAAGAAATTATTTAAAGATGAAAATATACCAGTGAGAGAGTCTGCGTGAAGTTAATGATGTCCACTTAACCAGTGAATACAGGGTGCAGTGGTGGGTATGATAATCACTGCCAGTTATGAATCTTAGTGCACCATGATAGACAGCATCCAACATCTGCAGGGTTCATGTAGGAGCGTTTATGTAAATAATGTCACCGTAATCAATGGAGGGAAGGAAAGTCACAGATACAAGGCGTTTTCTAGCATTCAGGGTTAGACAGGATCTGTTTCTGAAAAAGAAACCCAGTTTAACTTTCAGTTTCTTTACCAAGTTTTCCACATGGAGCATAAAAGAGAGATGTGAGTCGACCAAGATACCCAAATATTTATAGGAATCAACAGACTCAATGGGGACACCATTTGAGGATAAAATCGGAGGAAGAACTGCTGGGACCAACTTCCTATTTGAAAAAACCATCCCTTTGGTTTTGTCAGCATTTAGGACAAGTTTGAGGCGGAACAAATCTGTCTGGATGTAGTTGAATGCAGATTTCAAAAGCTGGAAAGCCTTATCAACAGTTTTAGCTCAACAATAAACAACTGTGTCATCAGCATAGAAATGTAAGGATGCATCAGGGATGTTTTTACCTACATTATGTATGTAGATTGTAAAGAGGGTGGGTCCTAAGACTGAGCCTTGTGGTACACCATTGTTGACTGTTAAATAACTGGAGGAAGTACCATTATGTTGAACACATTGCCTCCGGTCTGAAAGATAGTTAGCGAACCAACCAATGGTGTGTTCTGAGAAACCAATTTCTGAGAGTTTATGACACAAGATGTTATGATCCACAGTGTCAAAAGCTTTAGACAGGTCTAAGAAAAGTGCAGCACAATAATCCTTAGCATCCAGTGCTTACTTCCAGTGTTAACTCAGTTCTGTCAGTTATCTGAAAGTTTTTAGTTATTTTTTTTACATTAAAATCATGACAAAGTCATGGAATAATCTAGCACAGTCATAACCGCCATAGCAGTGACAGCTAACAACAAAGTTGAAAATGGATATGTCATTAACTCAGACATCATTTTTTTTTTATGTTTCAGAATTTTCTAAATCTTGCTTATCTCAAGTTAGCTAACAAAACTATTAAACTATTTATTCATCCAATAACTCTAAATACATGCACTGAAAAAATATCACAAATGGAAAAAAATCACTGGCAAGTGTTAAAACTGGGGAAAAAAAAGTGATTTCTGTTGACAGTGATCTTACTTTCATGAGTAATGTTTCAAATCAGCCATGTTAGTAGATAAGAATGAGAGTCAAAAGTCTATAAATGTGACAGATCTTTCAGCTTGAAATGATGGATGAAGTCTGTGAAGCAGACACTTCCTGTTTCTCTGACTGCAGAATTGCGGATGAAAGAGCTGCGATGTGTTTTCAAACTGTGGAAGAACAATAGGTCAGAGGAAGAAAGAGTTCCCCTGACCTGCCCCCTCCTTTTCCAACCTCTGTGCAGAAAGGGGCCTGATAGTTCTGACACCACTGATCTCTGGCTGACAAACAAAGAAGGAGATATCTGTGGGCACTACCAGCGCCGCTGCATAAGCACCTGCCTCATTTTGAGAATATTTTCTAGGAAAAAAACAGACATGATCACTGTCATTGTGTGCTGATTTATAACAATGTGCATTGTAATGTTTTATATACAGTGTTCACCTGCTGAAATGTATACAGTTTTGTCACTAAAATAAAAACCACAACAAAAAAGAAAATGAGATGGACAGCTCAAATAATATTCAAAACATTTGTCCATCCATTTTTTAACCTGCTTTTCCATTCTGGTTCCTACAGCCAGCTATCACTGTGCAGGAGGCAGGCTACACCTTGGACAGGTCTGCAGTCCATCATGAGACACATAGAGCCAAAAAAAAAATATCACATTCTCACTCCCACCCAGAGTCAATATGGATTTCAATTAACCTAATATGCATGTTTATGGAAGGATACCAGAGTACCCATTAAAAAATCCATATATGCACAAGGAAACAAGCAAACTCCAACCCGAAAGGCTACTGATAGACAATTCTGTGACCGCTTTGCTGAGAGGCAACATCTCTAACCACTGCTCCTCTGTGCCACAAATTATCAAGACAGGTCTCTCTATTAAATGAGTCCGCGAAACTCAATGGGACTAACCTGTATAAATAAAGGTTGAATGAAAAAAAAAAAAAAAATCTACTAAATAACCTTATGAAAAATTGCCCATAATGATTTTTTTTTTTGTTTTTTTGTTTTGATCTAACCATCACAAACTGCGTTTTACATGATGAGACATGCCGGCCCACCCATCATCTGCTGGAGTAGCAGCACCAGAGAAAGTGACTCAAAAAAGATCAACAAACTCATAAAAAAAAGGCTGGCTACATTCTGGGGACTCCTCTAGAACATTTGGAGACGATTGTACAAAGAAGGATACTTCATCAAATGAAGAACATTATAGACAACCCTCAGCACCCTCTTCATCAGACTGTCATACAACAACAGTGTTTTCAGTCAGTGGTTTCGTCAAATCCGCTGCAAGACAGACCACTACAAGAGATCCTTCCTGCCCACAGCCATCAGCATCTAGAACAACTCTTTAAGGAAACAAGGATGATGAGTTACAATTCAATTCAATTCAGTTTATTTATATAGCACCATATCACAACAAAGTTGTCTCAGGGCACTTTGCAGGCACATTCACATACATAGAAAAGCCAGTTAGTAAAGTTATCTATCTAAGGAAGCCAGCAGACTTGCTGAATCTTCACTTGGTCGCAATCTCCCATCCTGAGCAAGCACAATGGCAACAGTGGAAAGGAAAAACTCCCTTTTTAAAAGGAAGAAACCTCCAGCAGAACCAGGCTCAGGACAAGCTGTCATCTGCTTTGACCAGCTAGGTTTGAGAGGACAGGAAGGAGAGGCAAATGGACACTGAATGGTAGGTCCAGATATAGGTCCAGGTGTACCTGAAAGACAAAAACACATGTCAAGGATAGAAAAAAATAATTACAAAAACAGAACAGGTTGAGCAGAGTAAGTAAAGACAGTAGCAGAGTGAAAAAATGTGGTCAGTTTGTCCTCCAGCAGTCTAAGCCTACGGCTAAACCTAAGCTTACAACAATTACCATATTTTTGCCCTATAAGTCACGTTGTTTTGGATAATTTGCATGCCACACGACTTATACGTCAAAGCACATATTTAAGGATCCCCCCCCCCCCATTTATAAACCAATTTTTGGCTGAGATATGGCTGTTTTCATTCATTCTGGCTGAAAAAATTGAACACTACCATTTTCAGCCGCTAGATGCCACTCGAATAGTATGGCATACTGTTGTGTCATATAATAGGTAAAAGTGGCTCATAATGACACAACCCACCTGCTATAGAAGCCACCTTTGTCCAGCTCGCATGGAGCTACCTTCAAATCAGCTTCATTTCGCTGCGCCGCCTCGGCGAAATGCTACTAATTTGACCATTGAAGTGTATTTATTAAGTAAAAGTTCAACAGAAACACACCTTTGATATAGCGTCGAGCAAACAAGTAATTGTTTTAGGTGATTATCTTGTTATATTTTGAAGAAATACACTGCATTCCTCCTTCCTGATTTCCTCCATGTCTGCGTGCTCCTGGAGCACCGAGGCAGCAAATACTTTTGAAATATAACTGATTTGACGTTAAAGTCCTTGTATTGAGTAAAAGTTCAACTGAGTCACACCTTTACTATTAAGTTGTTTTTACGTGGTTATCTTGTTAAATATCGAAGAAATGCACAGCGAGTCCTATTGTGCATGCGCTTAATTCCGCGTATCGGCTTTTAAAATACAGCTAATTTGACCGTCAAAGTGTATTTATTAAGAAAAAGTTAGACTGAGCCACACCTTTACTATAATTTTGAGCAAACAAATTGATTTTTGGCATAACGGCCCACATTTCTGGGTTCGCCCCACATTTCCAGGTTGTCAGAGGTGACGCGTCACAAATGTGACACGTCAGCGTTGATGCGCAATAGATGCGATGTGTATACGGCAAGGCGACGTATTTATGGATTTTTCCACGTTAATAGACATATATGGATTGATGCAATTTATAGGTTGGTGCGACATGAAAATACGGTAATTTTCCTTTGGGATTAATAAAGTATTTTTGAATTTGAATCTCGTTTTTTAAAAACTCAGACATACTGTGCACAAGAAGTCAGTTTTACACAAAGTAGCATTATTTCAAAATATTTACTCTGATGTGTGTAAATGACAATTTCTACAAAGTAAGGTAACATACTTTGTATTATACAAAGTAAGGTAACATATTATACAAAATGAGTGAACATGATAAACCTCATTTCAATCTTGACAGTGACAAAAAAAGGAAACAGTCACAGCTGTTATTCCAAAACTGAACATTTCTTGGGATAACATTGGTTATAAATGAAAATGCATATTGCCTTTTATTAAAAAAAAGTATCTTGTGTGGTCTGTTAGCAGGCCATGCAAGACCACACCACATGTGTTGAGAGTGACTCAGCTATTTAGCTAATTTCAACAGTTATTGCCAAAGTTTGAAAAAAAAAAAAAGACCTGACATGATCTGTTTGGAGTATGTGTGCTAGCACATTATTTGTGAAATTGACTGAGTTTTAAGCCAGTTTTCTGTTGGCTAAGGTTGATTAGTTGTGGTGGCCACGTTGATTTGAGTTCAGTCCAAAAATAATCACACTCAGATGCAGCTTTACACCCTTCTTGAAAACATCCACCTGGTTGCTTACAATGTTATAGCTTTAAGCTCTTCAAAAATGAGAGTCTCTGCATGAACAGTTTATACATTGAAGCTATTAGACTTGTAAATCCCTAACCAGGAAAATCAATGTAATGTCACTTTAATTGGTGATATGTGACTTTAGGCTCCCACATACTCAGGCGTACTGTGTGTACTCCGTGAGATGCACGGACTCTGCGTGCACTGTCCGCAGACGGTTGAGGCTTCATACTTGAGCGTACACCATGATGGGCTGCAGCCCAGCTCTGCAGGCAAGGGGCATTTACCTTTAGGACAAACTGAGGTCGCCAATTTGTCATTTGCTGACACACCTACTGGATTGATTGACAGGTCTAAAAAATCCCCCCAAAAAAGAAGAGCTGCTGGTGGCCCTGAGTAGAGGCAGCTAGCAGCCAAGGAGCAGTAGCAGCAGAGTTCTGTGTTTATATGTTGTTAATAAAAAGTTATAAAAAAAACAAAAAAACAGGGAGCGCTGGTCCTGCAGCACACACATCAGATCGGCCCACTGGGAAATCTCCAGACCCTCCCGCAGCCACGCTGGACCTGATTTTAATTCTCTTGTGACAAATTCCTTCATTTCTCACAATTTCAGTCATGATGTCAATGGAGGAAAAGAAAGAAATCGCTTGCCTCTTGGCAAAAAAAAAAAAAAGAAAGAAGAGGCCATTAAATCAGACCACAGATGAATAAGGGGAATTTAATACATTGGTGTCACAAACAGAACGGTCTGTCGCTGGGCAGTTTATTGTGCGACACCGAGTATGCTTACGCAGTCGTAAAAATTTATTTTTGCGCGGACATGGCTTGCGGACATCCACTTCGAGCCCGCCTTAAGTATGCATGGACCTCTGCGGAGTGAAGTACAACCAAGCCTTAATAGTATGTGTGCTGCTGATTATCCATGCTGCTGATCTCTTGCCTTTAAGCTGCTGTATTCATACCCATCTACTCACTACAGACTCATGTTCAGACTGCTGTTTAATAAACTGGATTAGTTTACATCATTAGTGTTTAGCATATATCTTAGATCTATGTATACTGCTTCTTTGTGTAGTTTATATTTTTTGCTTTTTTTGGTGTAACTGGGACCTTGAGTACATAATTTCTTTCCACCTCATGTACCACATGTGATGCGAAAGACAATAAAGGAACTTGAACTTGATGTGTGCGTGTGTGGGGGAATAGTGCACATAGTCACATCACTCTTTTATTCAACCATAGTTCTTTCATCCTCTGTGAGAGGCCACAGGTTCTTGCCCTTTGAGCCCCAGAGATGAAGTCCAGAGTTTATGTGCGTTACATTTCCCACCCACTGAGCCGGCCTTCCCCTCTTACTTACAAAAAAATAGGAGGTGTGGATCTGCTTGGTGACTGATTTTATATTCATTTGATAAATTTTGATTAAATTGGGTGTATTTCTAAAAATATATAAATAAACTACAAAGTATTTTAAATATGATGAATTAATTTTTTCACAAATCTTTTTGTTAGTCTGAGAAGAAAATTAGTCAACAAGCTCATTATTGAAATGTGGCCCCTCTGCACATGAACACACATGGGATCAATACAAACCACTTAAAGAAAAACAAATTAGTGTTATGAAACCATGAAGATCACAATGAAATATCAAATATTGAAACTCATAAATAGCACAGTACTATAACATGTTAGCACACTGTTATGAGTGCCTGACCTGTCAAATAATGCACTAAAACAAAATTAGATCAATGATTTATATGTATTTTGACTTAAGTGATAGTTCAGATTTTTTGAAGTTGGAGTCTATGAAACAAATATGTTTGGTTTGCTGAAATCTTTGAACAAGTTCAGCCTTGAAAAAAAATGTAGTGGTTTTTGCAAACATTATTTTATGAACTTTTATATGATCATCAATTTTTTTATTACTGTACTTTCTTATTTACAGTGTTTCTCCTAGGTTTGTGGCCTTGGTAGAGGGGTGATGCATTGTACTCCTCTGGGTTTCTCTTTAAACACACATATTATCGTTTTCACTGAATCACTACATTTTTCTTCTACCATAATGTAATTCAACAAATGATCAAACATGAAAAATAAATTAATTGACATCCAAACTAAAACTTTTTAGTTGGACAAGATTAGAGAAAGAACTCAACATTAGCATCCAGCCAGTAAAGACACATAGAGCTGCCATTTCTAACCCAAACCATGAGCTCGGCCTGGCCTGGTTGGGCCATAATAAGGCGCTTAATGTGTGAGCCGGGCTGGTGTTGGGCTTTTGATTGCGTCAGCGAAGGCGCGTGGCTGATGACCCAATTATATGACAACATGGCTTGCCATTCTTTCACCAGTCGTACAAGCGGCCATTTGACCTCGTGCTGACCGGCCTTGAAAGAGGTAAAAAAAAAAGTTCAGTTAAAGTAAAGAAAGACATTCAAATGAGACATCTTTGGGGGTTTTTTTGTTTGTATTTTTGTTTGTATTTTTCATTTACCCTTTACCCCAATTTTCATTTACCCTATACAGGTAGTCTCATTGAGCCACGAGAACTCATTTTCAAGAGAGACCTGTTTAGGGAGCAGATGGTGGGGGTTGAGGGTCTTGCGAGTGAGGGTGGAGGGAGGTGTGGGTGTTCCACCTTTTCCACCCACATTTTGATGTTGACAGTACCGGGAGTTGAACCTGCGACTTTCCGATCACAAGCTCTGTGCCACCACTCCCCCCACTCACCCACTCCTTTGGTCTTTCCTTTAGAAGGTGGTGGTGTAATTAAAAAAAAAAGATTCAGCTGCACTCAGCAGATACGAGTGGCGGGCGACCCAAACAGGTGAGATCCCAAAATATCCAACATGTCAGAGCAGGGTCCGTGTCTGAATAATGCAAAATGCAGGCAGAAGCAATGCACTTCAAAGGCCATAAAAGGACAAACACCCTCTCAGCTCCGATCTTCTGCACCCTTAGCTGTGCGTGTCCGTCGACCGTTAATAAACTATATAAGTAGTCAAAGCTTAATAAAAAATGTTGTGTGTGTGTGTGTGTGTGTGTTTGTTTCTGGTTCGGACCTGTAATTACTATTAATCTGTCAGGTCGGGTGGGGTTTGGAAATGATGGCTACGAGTTGGGTCTGGGTCTGGGTCGGGTCCGGTTATTTGGGCCTTTATGCAACTCTAAAGACATACCTTGGAATAAGTTGAGTTCCATCTCTGTAAATGCTTTACAGAGGTTCTCAAAAGTAAAAAGCCAAATATCACCATGTGAACGAATATAAAAATTAATAGTATAGAGATCAACTATGTCCTGTGGGATCAAGGCCGGATTAACCATATGGGCAACTGGGCAACTGCCCAGGGGCCCATGATCTCTAAGGGGCAGTTTAGGGCACAAGCAAAATATCTGGTTATCTCCTGTTTTACTTGGAGCGCTGCGCTGCATTTGGGCAGCCTCGCCTCCTTCCAGCGCGGCTGCTGCAGCTCTGATTTTTTGAGAAGGGGTTCTCTGCAGACCAAAACTGGGCGTTTCTGGCAAATAGGCGTTTGTGGGTGGCAAACACTGATTGGCTAACAGTATTTAATAGGCGTTTGTGGGTGGCGAACACTGATTGGCTATGGGTAGCCCTCAAAGTCACGGGGATTATTGATGAGGTAACGTGTGTTTGCGATGTTTGAAAAAGAAATATGATTTATTGTACTTATAAAGTATGTTATGTTTTCACTTATGCATATTATTGAAGTACGTTTATTGTAGGTCACGATAGTTTCGACCGTTCTCTCGTTGTTGTTGTGCTTTAGAAGTTTAGCTCATGTAAAATCATGGTGGGGAATTCCCATGCAAGTAACACACTGAGGTAAAGTGAGCCTCCACTCGGCTCCGGCAGCCCTCACTGGCTTACACGTGCACATTTACAACAACTGTGTGTTGCGTTTCAAAATAAAAGCTGAAAATAAAAGTTCTTAATACTTGAAAAATAAATATTTTAAAGCTGTGTATAACTGAAAAATATGAAAAACAAATAAATGAAAGTTGTTATTAGCTGAAAAATAAATAAATAACAGCTTTTAATTATATCTATGTCTTTCTGCCATGTCAGGAACCACTCTCACTTCAGGTTGACTCTAGAAGACCCAAGATGTTGCTCAAAAACTTTGACCAACATCTGATGTTGACTTTCAAAATAAACAAAGAAGCCTGAAGAATTTCAGGCTGAGCACAGAAAGCCTCATGTAATTTCTGTCTGCTTCAGCTGTGGAGAAGAATTTAAAGATTGTGATGCAGGTTTCTGGGGCAGTGGCAAAAGAGGAGAGCTGAGGGCCTTCCACAGTGAAGCCATTACTCCTGGGTACTGCACCCACTTTTGTGCCATGGATGCAGGGTTAGTAGTCTAGCTTTTGTACTGTGATGCCCACACATTACAATAAGTAACAACAATTTAATTTAATTTAATTTAAATACAATTTAAAGAAAAGAAAAAAGATATACAATCACAGAAATAAAATGAAAGGCAGCAGAAGAAGAATGAGTTCTTATAATATCTGCCCCTTGTCCCCAAAATATATTCCAAACAAAATTACTATACAAAAGCAAGATGAATTAATAAAAAAAATTAAAAAATAATAAAATAAAAACTTAGCTAAAATATAAGATCAACTGTAAACAATTTTTATGAACTCACATTATTTTTTTTCATTTTTTTTTATCATTTAGCCTTTATTTATCCAGGTTATACTTAATTTAAAAAAAAAAACAAATTTTTATCATCTTCTTGAATATGTACATAGTTTTGGCATTTTTAATATCAACCTCCAGATCATTCCACAATCTAATACCCTGAGATCTAGTGGATCGCATCTTCAGACTGGTGCGACACCACGGCTTCACAAACATCTCCATCCCCTTAAGATAATAATTACTTTCTCTTTTAACAAATTTCCCTTGAATGTTAGTAGGTAGTATGTTTTTGTTGGCCCCATACATAAACAGTAAGATATTGTTATCAACCAAGTCATAAAATTTTAATATCTTTAGCTGATGAAACAATATATTTGACGGATGGTTATAATCTTTTCTGGTAATAATTCTTATGGCTCTTTTCTGTAAAATAAAAATTGGATTTGTTTTACATGCTTTACCCCAGACTTCAATACAGTAAATTAAATGTGGAACAATAATGGCATTATACAATAGAAACATTGCTTTATCATTGAATAACTCTCTAACTTTGTACATTACTGCAATCGATTTAGCTATTTTAGTTCTTAAGTTTTTTACGTGAGATCTCCATGTTAGTTTTTCATCAATGATGACACCCAGAAATTTCACCTCATTGACTCTATTAATTTCAATTCCATCGACTCTAAATGGAGTATCAAGCACTTTCTTGTTATTACTAAAAATCACATAATTTGGTTTATCTACATTTAAAGATAATTTGTTTAGTTGAAACCAATTTTGTATTTTCACAAATTCTGTTTGTGCCATCTTCAACATTTGCACAACATTTTCACCCACACAAAGAAAAGTAGTATCATCTGCAAACAAAATACATTAAAAAAAATCCAGACACATTTACCAGGTCATTCACATATAAAATAAATAGTTTAGGTCCAAGTATAGAGCCTTGAGGCACTCCACATGTAATATTACAGAATTCAGATTTTACATCATTTATTTGAACAAATTGTTTCCTTTTTTCTAGATAACTAGATACCCACTGCAATGCATGCCCACTAATACCATATTTATTTAGTTTTTTGAGAAGAATATTGTGATCAATAGTATCAAATGCTTTCTTTAGATCAACATAAATACTAATACAATATTTTTTTTGATCCACAGCAGTCGTTATCTGTTCCATTAAATCCATGAGTGCCATTGACGTAGAATTTTTAGGTCTAAACCCATATTGACCATTACTTAATATATTTTGCTTATTGATAAATTCATCTAATCTAGTGACAAATAATTTCTCTAAAATCTTCGAAAATTGTGGCAACAACGATATTGGCCTGTAATTATTAAACACACATTTCTCTCCACTCTTATATAATGGTATTACCTTGGCTATTTTCATGTTATTTGGAAATACCCCCGTTGAAAATGATAAATTGCATATATATGTAAATGGCTCAATAACATAACTCATAATATTCTTTACAAGCATCATATCCATGTCCATCCAGTCTTTTGATTTTTTATCTGCAAGATGTTTTACGATAGTCATAATTTCTTCTTTATCAGTTCCCCCAAGAAAAAAGCTGTTTGTGTAATCCGTAACCGTATGGTTTACATTTTTATCTATATTTGGGATTTTTGCTGCCAGACTTGGGCCAATATTCACAAAATGTTGATTGAATCCATTTGCGATTTCATTTTGGTCATAAATTTCTTTGTCATCCTTTACAAAATATTGTGGAATGCTATATTTTGTTTTATGATTATTCAGAACACTGTTCATTATTTGCCATGTTGCCCTCATATTACCATTACTTTTGTCTAATAATTCACTGTAATATTTCTTTTTATGCTTTCTTATAATCCCTACCAATTTATTTTAATAATTTTTATATCTCTGTTCTGCTTCGTTTGTTCTTAATTTCAGAAAGTTTGAGTATAAGTAGTTCTTTTTTTTACAAGCATTTCTTAACCCTTTGGTCATCCACGGTTTGTCATCAACATGTTTCTTTGTGTAATTTTCTTGTACACAATTTTTTTCATACAAAGCTCCTAAAATATTCATAAATACATCATATGCTTTGTTTACCATCATCAACATATACATCCTTCCTATTTTGTTTTGTTAAATCTTCTTTTAGTTTATCTAGTGTCGCAATAAACACAATAAGAAAATTCAATGATATGTAGTGAACTTGACCTGATGTCAAAACTTGACCTTAGGATCATATGGTCAGAAACTGTCATTTCATTGATTTGCATCCAGAAATACAGGTCGACCCATCCTGAGACTTTCTTTCTTGAATTAATCAAGTGGAAAAAGACAATTCTCTATGATCATTACTATTTTACAAATGTTTTGATAATCAAATTGTGTTAGTTCAAACAATGTTTACATGTTGAAGTGAACTACTCATTTTTATTTACTTAAAACAGTAATAATGGTTTTTAATCCTCATTCAAAGAAGAATTCAGGTTAATATGCATTTCTTGATTTTCTGTCTTCAATGAGCGAAGTTGTAAGTGTGTCGAAGTTCAAGTTTCGGTCAACTGAAAGTTTACTGAAAAGAAATGTCATGTTTAACTTTTACAGCGAGATACTGGGAGAGGTGGCTCCACGAAGTCTGAATTCTCCATAACAATCTTTCTGTCTGTTCTTAAACAATCTTACTCTTTTCCTTGACTTTCATAACACCTTACATCACAAACCACACCTCTGCTTTGGTCCATCGACCAATCAAAAAGCTCTCAAATGAACCGGAAGTAGAGCCCATTTAAATGTTGGCACTTCCTAGTTCAAACCAGAGAGAGTTCAGCTCAGTCTTGAAGCTGCAGTAAGCTCAGTCTTGAAGATGGAGTAGCAGTTCTGAAACTCAGCAGTTTCAGAGAGAGTTTTTGGAGTTACAGAATGCAGAACGCTGGAATTCAGGATGCTGCTGAATTAGAATCAAGCTGAACCAGAGACGATTTGGGAATTATAACTTCTGTTTGGATAACCTCACGACTCCAGGGGTTTTTAGCTGTTCTCACGGAGACGCTGAAAGAGTTGAAAGAAGAGCTCTACACCGACGCTGAAGCTATCGTCTGCAAGGTAAAAAGTTCTATCTCAACCAAGCGTACCGTTGGCCCAAGCTGATGTCCAAAGGAGCGTGCTGTTCTGGTTAAAACAGACAAATTCCCTCACACATCTCTCTGTTGATAAACCTAATCTTTCCATCTTTAAACTCTCCTATCTGCTAGCAAATTAATCCAGATGTTTTCAGAAATGTCTGTGGTGAAGCAACGGAAAATCATGGCCGTATGGTTTTCCTGGTTGTAAAGCTGATTAATTATGTCGTTATTTTTCAATTCTTGCCAATTAATGTAAATGTGTGATGTGTTAAACTTGATTCTGTTAATAAATGGCCGCATTCATTTTGATGGGTCAAAGATAATTAACGTCTCACGTCCACATTTTATTACATTCAACGCATGTTGATATACAGTCCAGAAAAATGAAAGAATCCGTTTTAATTGATGAATATATCTCAGGATATGTCATACTACAGATACATCAAATGTTGTCTGAGTATGTTTTAAGGTAATAACAAATGTGAAATCTGGAAAACAAAGAGAATTCCTGAATCTGCCTTGTGTGCTTTGATGTATACATAAGTTTATTGGAGGTCCTGAAACAACTTTTCTGAGAACACAAAGATTTTTATTTTACCTTTGGCCAAGATGTCAGTTTGAAATCAGGCTGCTTACTGCAAAACCAACTGGGTATAGGTGTGAGGGCCAAAAGTCTGGTTATGTACTGACTTCTAAATGTGCTTGTTTTCTACTTTTATGGCTTTTTTTTAAATATTTTTGCTGCTCCTTTCTGTAATGTGGGCAAATTTTTAACATTGTCACATGAACAAATGAGATAAAACTGGCTCTTTAAGTAAGTTACATAAGCTCTTTTTTAAAACTGAATGTTTTTAAGAAACAGTGTTAAATCTACTGTCAAACACAAGAAGATTCTCTTTTGTCCTTGGGTTGTAGGCTGCACCTGACACTGGTTGGCTTGAGTGTGATCTGAGTACAATGAAATATGAAGCATCTGAAGTGAAACCTGCTCCCATTTGTCCAAAAAGTCTGGTCTCAATTAAAGATCATCAGTCCTATGACGAGATAGTGGCCCCAAACAAAAGCTAAAAACAAAATTTGCTCTTTAGAAGTGCTCTTCTATGAGATCTGATCTATGAAAGAGGCTGAAACATGGAGTAGGGTTGACCTTTAAAATGTGAGACAGCTGAGGAAGTTAACCAGTAAACAGAAATACCTGCTCCAGTTGCAGAAATCTTACAGAAACTGACAATCACTCATCTGCAGTGACTGCAGGGTGAACAAGACAATGTGAAGTTAAAGGAAACATCCTTCATCCCAAGGCCAGTTTAAGTATCATTAATATTTTTCTTTCTTTATGAATCGATTGTAACTTTTTTCACATTTTTCAACAACCAAAATGGAATTTGTTTTTTTATATTACGGCTAGGTATAAAAAAAAAACAAACAAAACTAACATTTAGCCCTCCCCACTACCCAGTTATGATGCTCTTATTTTGAAACGTAACCGGAAGTTCTGTGTTAAGATAGGCAGAAAAAGAAGTTATGGAGATGCTGCTAATGTCGAACCGAGACGCCACCAGTGTTGATGTTGATGACACCGCTAATGTCGAACCGGTTAACACCATAGACATAATATGCCTGTTGTTAACACAATCTGCCAATAACGCCTTGTTTTTAGACATAATGTATCTGTGGTTACAGCATTTAATCATTCAGCCTTTTTTTCTATCGTCCAATCAGATGTGGCCGGTCAGACACGCCCATTTTTCTATCGTCCAATCAGATGTGGCTGGCCAGACATGCCCATTTTCCTATAGTCCAATCAGATATGACCGCCCAGATACGCCCATTTTCCTATAGTCCAATCAGATATGACCGCCCAGATACACCTTCCGAATTTGGCTGCAGAGATACCTACTTGTTTTTTTATCTTGCTTTTTTTCAATCGGATTCTCGACAGTGCAACCTGTCAATCAACTCAGAAGGCGTGTCAGTAACTGACCAATCGTCGACCTCAATTTGTCCCGAATGTAAACGCCCCTTACCTGCTGACAAGCTCATCCATTTTTTTTTCTTGAGAAACATTGTTTTAATAAAAACAATACGTCTGTATCTGTTGTGAGATGATTTTAGCAGTTTTGCAGATTTTTAATCTACTTAATGAAGAATAGTATGACTTAAAATTGTTCATCAAACAGGAAGGAAGGCTTATTATCCCTCCTTTTACTACAGTGAATGTGGTACTTTGTTATAAGTACGACTTTATTTATAGCATCAGAGAAAGCTGAGCTTAAGTTATCCACATAAAGTAAAATGGCATCAGCATCAAAAGAAGGAATGTTAAGTTTGAAATTAATCCAGTTTCTGATGTCTGACCAAAGATTTGTATTGACATTCAAATAAAAATTGCTTGAGGGATTCATCTTCTGATTTACAAAAAGCACACACATCAACATCAAATTTAAATCTTCCTTGCAGAAACATGGCTACAAGATATATCTTATTTATTATTTTCAAATGTTTCTCCTTCCCTTTAGGAGATTTAGGCCATTTGAAAAATTTAGAATGAGCAGAAATCATTCTGGTTTTATGCTTTATATCAGGAGGTTTCTTGAAGGAATCTTTGTTATAATCAGTAAATCCTTTGTCGTAAACATTCATTGATAATCTTGTTGCATTTGAAGTCAACTCAGTTAAAGGCATTTAGTTTTAATGTGGGCATCAAATCGTCACCTTTAAATATATAATATTTTTAATTAATTAAATAGGCTGTTGGTCAGGCTACTTCTTGTTGTGCCATTAACTCTAAAATACTTATTGAATCAAGTGTTTACTTCCATCCACCCGTGGGGGTAGCAGCCCAAGTACACATTATAAATGCTTCTGACATTAGTGGCCAACACGTTACTAAACAAGTACACATATGGTGTCATGTGGTGTTCAAAGTACTTTCAACTTAATTCAGTCTTGATGATATGTGTCAATGATCATTTGGAGTTTTATACATAAAAATGCACTTGATAGTTAGAAATTTAAGTATATTTACTGTATATTATGGTAATTTAGTCTGTATTTGGCCAGATTATGGTGATTCTGGGGTCGTGATGATGGGGCCCTTGAAGATTGTTGCCCAGGGTACAGCGGAGTGTTAATCTGGCCCTGTGTGGGATCAATAAAGTTCTATCTTGTCTCTTAGCTTATCATTGCTTAACTGCATACTATAATGTTTTGGAGAGACTGATTGAGCTGCAGGTGTTGCTGAGTAGCCTTGGGACAGAAATGGGTGGACTTTTTTGAGTTATGTGTTCACATGCATTATCCCTGTTCTGTGTTCTGTTTCGTGTTGAGTAGGCATTTATGTTAAGGCTGTTGCTGGTGTTTGTAAAACAAATGACACCACAAGTCAGATGTTGCTGATGTAAAAAGAGGGAGCACGTATCTGGTTTATGAAACTGAATGTGAAGAAGCAACATAATCAGAATGTGACTCGAAAGTGGTTTCATTGTTAGCAATTAGCAAATTGCTACAATACTTTATCTAAGATGAAGGCCCAGTTCTGATAGCAATGGTTCAACACTATAAAAACACGTGTGCATGCATGCATTGAGTGTAATTGGTAAATGTGCACATGCTGCATGAGAAAGTGGTGGGTCAGATCAGTAGCAGCGACTGGAGCTGACCTCTAGTGAGAGTGTAGATTTATTCTAATCAGTACTCTGCTTCTGACAGGTTATCTGCGGCCCTCTGACCTGGGGAGCTCTCTAGGTGTCACTGTCCTTGTGTTCCCTGTCTGCTTTTATCGGCAGCAAAATAAAATGTAAATTAAATGCAGCATAAAAATAGATGATGGGAGCTTGTTCTTCTCATCTTTTTATTAACCCCATCCATGTCTTCCTCTTTCTTCCGCTGCATGCTCAAAATAAAACGAAGAAATAGACTCTTTTTTTTTTACGACTTTGATCCTTTTTTTCCCATCATACCATTTTGGTAAGATAACAACTGCAGATGAGAAGAGATCAGGTAGTTTCCTGACGCTTGGTGAAATTCAGTACATTTGCATGTTGTTAAGGGAGTGCTGCAAACAGATTATGATATAAATCTTTTCATCTCTACACCTCACGAAAGAACAAGAGAAAAAAAGTCTCTTCGGCTTTCTGTAAAACTTGCTCTCGTGGTTACAAAAGGCGGCGTTAGATCTGTTGTGCCTTTTTTTTTTAGAGGAGTGGAGGGGGTACTCAAATTAGACAGCACTGTTATGCCCCCATCAGAACAATTTTCCAGCAATGCCTCTAAAAGCCCTCACACACTTCATCAGTATTTTTGTAATTTTTTAGCTCAAGGTTATTTGGCAGCTGCTGAGCCCCACTGGCAAATCCCATTTGTGATGCCGTCCCTTTCACCACAGCAAGAGAATCATTGATTTTTATTTTCTCTCCTTTTGCCTCTCCCAATTCATTTTGGATTGCTCCATATGAAACAATATAATTTCTATTCTCACCTCCACTTAAATAACAGATGTTCTCCTTTACTTCATCTGTATGGCATTTAATAAAAGGATGACAGGAAATTGGTTTACTTTATTTTTTCTTATTTATTAATGCAAGCAAAATAACAATGGAAAACAATATACTTTTATCATTACATTTTTATATAATTCATTTCAGTGTATGAGACAAGACATCATCTCTGTAGCATGTTAATAATGCCACTGTATAAATGTGTGCAGGTGGATATTCTGTATTATCTCTATAATTGAGCATTGGCCAGTATAGAAGCCATGTGCAGTCTGATGGAACGTATTGATGTGTGAGTATACAAGACCTGTTTAATTAGTCAAATACACCCACTGTTTTGGTCTCCATAGAATCTGTGCAAGTGGTGCTTTTTTGCATATGCTATGCAATTTCTTTAGGAAGCTTATCTTTTGAAAATGGTGGATTAAATATCCAACATATACATACGTGATTGGGAATAGAGTTGACTGACTTGTTCACTTTCAGAGTCTGCTTGTCTGACTGACCAACTTCCTTCCATTTTATCATAAACTGTAAATTTTGTATGTTCGTATCTGACAAAATATGTGCACATCACATTTTGCCCTTTGATCTGGTAGCCTTACATTTGGCATGTCAGACAGTTAGAACTGTGTCATTGATTTGGAATCAAGCTCTGCACTTCTTGTTCTTTACTTAGTGTTAAAATCAATCATGCCTACACTTGTCCATGCATTAAAACCTGCCCAACCCTCCCAATGTGCATACACAAACAGACACACACACCCTGTGCATATTATAACACTGGGCTGTGACTGCTGGAGACTAGATTGTATTTCAAAACTGTCTCCTAAAATAATGAGTGTTTGCTACCAAGTCATCACTGTGCCCTGCAACCAATATTTGAAACTTTTGCAATACTCTGTTTTAGGCTGTGCACATTATTTCATAGCCACATTGTACATGTTCGCTCCATTTTGAATTGACCTTGGTAACCAAACACACAATAGGCTAAATTGGACTGGTTTATTTTTAGTAATTATTCTTTATCATCAGTGTGAATTTTTACCTGGACATTCAATGCTGCAGTCTTGTATGTCATACTGGCCTTCCATGCTGATTTAAGAAGGACAGTCCCAGAATACAACCTATTTCCACTGTCTCCAAACCATACAAGGTAGCTGGTCTCAGTATTCTCTTGTAAACTTTTCCTTTGACCCTTGCTGCGACCCTTCTGAAACTTTTGTACATTCATTCCATCCTGCCAGGACTCTCTTCTTCACCTCATTACCCCACTGTAGTATGAACATATGCTGATATATATTCATAAATTAAACGGATTCTTTCATTTTTCTGGACTGTATAATGACGTGCATCTGAATTTAATAAAATGTGGACGTGAGACGTTAATTATCTTTGACTCACCAACGACG
>NC_056510.1:30514234-30527374 GCF_014905685.2 Nematolebias whitei
TTCTTTTGCTTGATTAATTCAAGAAAGAAAGTCTCAGGATGGGTCAACCTGTATTTCTGGATTGAAATCAATGAAATGACAGTTTCTGTCCCATAAGGTGCCTAAGGTCAAGGTTTTGACATCAGGCCTAGTTCACTACACCACTAAATATGAAGTAATCACATTAATATAATTTGAATCCTTGAGGATATATCTTGTAGAAAGATTTGTGCCTAAAATAAAAGTATGCTGCAAGAATCACACATGTTGCTTTTTTTGGTATCTTGATTGGCACCATTATGTCTGTGCTTGGTGAGGTTACCGTTGGTGGGGATATCTAAGGAGACAAGTTTTTCTCATGAAAGGGCTGCCATTATTTCCTTCAACCAACCAAATGTACAGAGAAGGTGACAATAGGTGAGAAAAATTGGAGGCAGGAAATAGGTCAGGTAGATAGAGACTGAGTGGAGCACACAAATGAAGAGAGCATCTTATATGTAGCTCCCCTGTTGTGCACCATTGAAAAGACCCAGCACAGATGTCAAAGCACCAAACTCTCAAGCACATTGTACACATGTCTGTCGCCACAGCACCCAAACAAAATATCAGCAACCAGATAAATATTCTAAATGGCAGGGGGTTAGAGGTGTATGCTGGACTTCTAGGACTTAAGTGAAAATCAATACTGGTGAGCTGTTGAGGCCACAGCGGTGCAGTTTATTGTCTACAATGCAGTGGTTTGACCAGCAGCATTTGTGGTAATGGAAAATGCTTGAAAAGATAATCAGGTCATTGTCATCAGTGAAATCTCATGTTTCTGGACTGTACAAAGAGTGAAAGCATGTCATACATTGATCTTAAAGAATATAACTATCAGTCATAACATTTATGACCAAACATCTCATTTACAGAGGCACGCAAAAGCACAGTGGCTACTCATTCATCAAAAATAAAAATGCATCTACACACTGTTTATCAAGGCACCATGAGAGTTATAGCTAAAAATTTGAAGCAACCTTGAAGCATTTATGGAAGATTTTTGACTTCTTGAGGAGTAGTAATATATTGGATATATGCAGGTACATCTAAAAAAATAATTAAAATATTGCGAAAAAAAAGGTTGGTTTTTTTGTGATGAATAATTTCAGAAAGTGAAACTTGTATATTATATAGATTCATTACACATAGAATGACACATTCCAAGCCTTTATTTTTTATAGTTGCATTTCTAACATCCTTCTACCATTATGATAAATGTCGCTCATCTGGACATGCCCAAACCATCAAACCATCTCAGTCTGCCCTCTCTAACTTTATCTCCTAGTTGTTCAATCTGTGCTGTACCTCTGATGATCTCATTCCTAATTTTATCCATCCTTGTCACTCCTAAGGAGAACCTCAACATCTTCAGTTCTGCCACATCCAGTTCTGGCAACTGTTATTTTTTTTTTTTAATCAGTCTGTCTGTCTCCAAACCATACAACATAGCTGGCCTAACCACTGACTCATAAACATTTCCTTTGGCAATTGCTGCCACGTTTTGTCACACCCGACTCCTGAAATGTTTCTCCCTCCACTCCATTCTGCCTGGACTCTCTTTTTCACAAATTTACCACACTATATAATTTCCTGGACAGTTAACCCCAAGTATTTGAAGTCCTGCACCTTTGTGACCTCTACTCCTTGTAGGACCACTTTTCCATCGGCCTCCCTCTCATTCACAAACATGTATTCTATCTTACCACAGCTGACTTTTATTCCTCTTCTTTCAAGTGCATACCACCACCTCTATAAGTTCTATTCCACCTGTTCCCTGTTCTCACCACAGAACGCGATGTCATCTGCAAACATAATAGTACATGGGGATTCCTGCACAACCTCATCTGTTAGTCAGTCCATCATCAAAGTAAACAAGAAGGGGCTCAGAGCCCATTCTGAGTCTTGGTGGAGTCGACCAAGACAAGATGGCGCCTTTGTTGATGGCACGCAGTCTACCTCTCCTGAATTTGTTAAAGTTACTCATGTTTTGCCTTCTCTTCATCCATGATGTATCCTCACTTCTAGTGTACGACCGCTCAACTCTGCTAAAGATCCAGGATTCGCTAAACAACGCACCAGTTTTTGGTAAAACTGGACATTTTAAGAAACCACCGCCCTTCCTGGCGTCTGTGCCAGCCTATCTACGCCGCACTACCGGGACGTTGCTACGCAACAAACGCCGCAGAAGACGTGGAAGGAGAGCGGGAGTCCTCGTCAAATTCAAATTCTACCTCTCCTCTCACAGTACGGGTGATCATCGGCTTCTACTGCAGGACTTACCTTCAGAGTTTGGCATCGTCGACCTCCGGCGTTCCCTGGTATATCGTCATCGATGCCTCGTTCCTGTCAATCCTGGTGTCAACTTTCAGTTTCCACCTTGTCGCTCTGTGGGGACTAGGAGGGGGGGCTGCGTGCAACAGAACCTCCGCCCGCTTGCCCGAGCAGCTGATGACGCAAATGGCTGTGTACCAGCGCGTGCAGCCCTGTTTAATGCCCGATCGCTCTCAAATAAAACCTTTATGCTAAACGATCTGATCTCTACTCATCATTTGGATTTATTCCTGATGACTGAGACCTGGCTGAAACCAGGGGACAACAGTGCATTTTCTGAGCTCCTCCCACCTGGATACTCCTACCTGAGTGCACCGCGTGTGTCTGGCCATGGGGGCGGTCTCGCTGCTGTGTTCAGTGATAAACTCACCTGCCGCCCACTGCCTCCTAAAAACTACAGCAGCTTTGAGCTTCAGCTGTTTGTGATGGAATTTGCACATCCCCTGCTGTGTGGTGTTTTATATCGCCCACCAAAATATAATAAGGATTTCATTAATGAATTCTCAGAACTGTTAGCTGAACTGTTGCCAAAATTTGACAGTTTGCTTTTATGTGGTGATTTTAACATTCATGTTTGCTGTCCCTGTAACCAACTTTCTGCTGACTTTCAAAGCCTTCTGGATTCTTTTAACCTGTCACAATCTGTGTCAGGGTCCACACACAGTCATGGTCACACTTTGGACTTAATCATCTCTCACGGCCCTCGTGTATCTGTTATAGAAATTTTGGACACTTGTATTTCAGACCACTTTCCTATTATATTTGAATTTTCCACTCCTCCCCCGATAAAGACTATGCTTCCAGCACGTCGCTGCCGCTTCATCACTCCCTCCACTCCAGGTCAGTTTGCTGCTGCGTTTAGAAGCACTGACTTCTACTCTGCTGAAAGTCTGGACTCATCTCTACATCCAGAAGAATTTATCACCTCCTTTCAATACACTTCTACAAAGATCTTGGACTCCATCGCTCCTTTAAGACAGACTTCTACAAAAATCAAACCAGATCCCTGGCTTAATGGTACCACTCGGACTTTTAGACAACGTTGCAGGAAAGCAGAACGCAGATGGAAGAAAGACAGGCTTCGTGTGTCCCAGGACATACTGAGAGACTGTCTTCATGAATATCAAAAAGCTGTTCAGCAGGCCAAATCACAATATCTTTCTAATTTAATTTCTACCAGTTGTAACCGGCCAAGGGTTTTATTTAATACCATTCAGTCTGTCATTAATCCCTCCATCAATGTTCTGAAAACTGCTACACAGTCTACCTGTGATGGTTTTCTTGATTATTTTGTGAACAAAATAGACTCTATCAAGCAGAACATTGTCAGTACATATAATGCTGTTCAGTCATGTGCTCCCTCAATAACCTCTGCTGTGTTTGATCAATTTGACCTGGTCTCACTACCTCACCTCGTTAAGGTGGTTCAGCAGATGAAACCTACAAACTGTACCCTGGACATCATCCCCTCTAAGATGTTCAAGCAGTCCTTGGATGTTATTGGTCCTTGTCTTCTGACATTTATTAATAGCTGTCTAAGTTCAGGTTATGTCCCGTCTGTTTTCAAACATGCTGTGGTCAGGCCTCTTCTTAAAAAACGGGTTTAGATCCTACAGCTTTTTCTAATTTCAGGCCAATTTCACACTTGTCATTTTTATCCAAAGTTCTGGAAAAGGTTGTTTTCATTCAGTTGCAATCTTTTTTAGAACACAACAACTTGTTTGAAAAATTTCAATCTGGCTTCAGACACCGCCATAGCACTGAATCTGCACTACTCAAAGTACAGAATGATATTCTTTTGTCCCTTGATGCCAAAAAACCTGTTCTGCTGGTGATGTTGGACCTCTCAGCAGCTTTTGATACTGTAGACCATCAGGTCCTAATCACTCGTTTGGCTCAGCAGGTTGGCCTTCAGGGTGTTGTGCTCGAGTGGTTTAAGTCCTATTTAACAGACAGAACTTTCTCTGTTATGATTGGTGATCTGTCCTCTTCTTCAGTCTCTTTGACCTCTGGTGTACCGCAGGGATCCATTCTGGGGCCTGTTCTCTTCTCACTTTACATGCTACCATTAGGACCCATCATTGCACGCCATAATCTGTCTTTTCATCTGTATGCAGATGATCTACAAATCTATCTGCCGGTCACTCCCAGTTCCTCACTCGGTTTCAACTCTATTGCCAGCTGCTTAAATGACATTAAGCACTGGCTGTCTCAGAATTTTCTCCACCTCAATAACGATAAAACTGAATGGCTTTTATTTGGTGCTTCCAGTAATTCATGCAACATCTCTCCCAGTCTAGGTTTTCCGCTCCCCCACGCCAACCAGGTGGTAAAAAATCTAGGAGTGGAGCTTGACTGTAACTTAAAGCTAGATAAACAGATCAGTTCTGTTGTGAAAACCAGCTTCTTTCAGCTCCGTCTGCTTTCCAAAGTAAAATCACTCCTTAGCCGTAGTGATCTGGAGAAGGCCATCCATGCCTTTGTGAGCTCTAGGCTTGATTACTGTAACGCCTTATATGTGGGTATTAATCAATCTTCTATCTCCCGTTTACAGCTTGTACAAAACTCTGCTGCTTGCTTGTTGACTAACACACGTAAATATGAACACATCACTCCTGTCCTTTCTTCTTTACACTGGCTCCCGGTTCAGTTTAGGATACAGTTCAAGCTGCTACTGTTTGTTTTTAAAGCTTTGAATGGCCTTGCACCACCTTATATTTCAGAACTTTTGAAAGTCCACCAGCCCAGCAGAGCTTTACGGTCTTCTGGTCAAAATCTGCTGGAGGTGCCACGCTCAAGGTGCAAACAATGGGGGGACCGGTCCTTTTCTGTTGCAGGCCCAACAGCCTGGAATACTCTTCCCTATGAGCTGCGTGCCATCTCTGATCTGGTTCTGTTCAAAGCCAAACTGAAAACATACTTATTTAAAAGGGCTTTTAATGTTTAACTTTTAGTAGTTTAGTATTTACTATTTATTTTTTTTATTTTATCTCTTTTACCTTCTTTTATTCTCGCTGTGTTTTTTAATTTGCACTGATGTATTGTGTCCTGTTTTTAATCTTGTTTTGTCTTGTGAAGCACCTTGGTCAATGCAAGGCGTTGTTGGAAGGTGCTATAGAAATAAAGTTTATTATTATTATTATTATTATCCTTGATGCAATCCCACCTCCACCTTGAAGCTATCTGTCATTTCGAGTCCTACAGCACATCTCACCACTGTCCTGCTGTTCTCATACATGTCCTGTACCGGTCTAACATACCACTACATTACATTACATCACCTATCACTCCAGATTTACTCATGTTATACCACATCTCTTCACATGGCACTGTGTCATATGCTTTTTCTAAATCCACAAAGACACAATGGAGTTCTTTCTGACCCTCTTTGTACTTCTCCATCAACATTCACAAAGCAAAGATGGCATCTGTGGTGCTCTTTCCTGGCATGAAACCATACTGCTGCTCACAGATAGTCACCTCTTGTCTAAGTCTTGCTTCCACAACTCTCTCCCAGATCTTCATCGTGTGGCTCATCAACTTAATTCCCCTGTATTTTTTCAACTCTATACATCACCCTTGTTCTTAAAAATGGGCACTAGCACACTTCTTCTCCATTCCTCAGGCATTTTCTCACCCTCAAATATGCCATTGAATATTTGAGTCAAAAACCTCACTGCCATCTCTCCAAGACATTTCCAAACCTCCACTGGTATGTCATCAGGTCCTACTGCCTTCCCCTTGTTCATTCTTTTCAGAGCTTTCCAGACTTCACCCTTACTAATCTTTCCCACTTCCTGGTCCACAGTTTCTATGACCTCTACTCTTCTTTCTCTTTCATTCTCTTCATTCATTAGCTCCTCAAAGTACTCCTTCCATCTTTCTGTCACACTCTCCTCACTTGTTAGAACATTGCCATTTCTATCTTTAATAAGCCTAACTTGTTGCACATCCTTTCCAGCCTGATCCCTCTGTCTTGCCAATTAGTACAAGTCCTTCTCACCCTCTTTAGTGTCCAGTCTCCCATATAACTCATTGTACGCCCTCTGCTTTGCCTTACCTACTTCCCTCTTTGTTTTACGTTCCATCTCCTTATATTTCTGTCTCCTCTCTTATGTCCTCTCACTGTCATATTTCTTCTTGGCTAATCTCTTTTTTGAACGGTGTCCTGCACTTCATTATTCCACCACCAGGTTTCCTTATCATCTATTCTCTGTCCAGAAGACACACCAAGTACCTTCCTACCTGTCTTTCTAATTACTGTTGCTGTAGTAGCCCAGTCATTTAGAAGCTCTTTCTTACCATCCAGAGACTTTAACAGCTCCCCTCTGAATTTATCACAACATTCTTTCTTCTTCAGCTTCCACCATTTTGGTCTTCTTCTCTGATTTTGCTCTTTTTCTCTTATTCACAGCAACACTCATTCTACACACAACCATCGGATGCTGTCTGGCCACACTCTCCCCTGCCACAACCTTACAGTCTCCAATCTCCCTAAGGTTTCCTCTTCTACACAGAATGTAGTCAACCTTTGTACTCATTCCTCCACTTTTAAAGGTCACTCTATGTTCCTCCCTTTTTTGGAAATAGGTATTGACTATAGCCTTTTCCATTCTCTTCACAAAATCCACCACCATCTGTCCTTCCTGGTTTCTTTCCTTGACACCAAACCTACCCATCACTTCCTCATCCCCTCTGTTTCCATCACCAACATGTCCATTCAGGTCTGCTCCAATTACCACTCTTTCCTCCCTGGGAATACTCTCTATCACTTCATCCAGATCTTTCCAAAATGTATCTTTCTCCTCCCCATCACATCCAACCTGTGGCGCGTAACCACTGATGATATTTAGCATCAGACTTTTTACTTCTACCTTCAGGCACATCACCCTATCAGACATTCTCTTCACCTCTACTGCATTCTTTGACAACTCCTCCTTCAGGACCACCCCAACTCCATTCCTCTTTCTATCCACACCATAATAAAACAGTTTGATCCCTGCCCTCAATGTTGCGAACCTTGCTGCCCTTCCACTTGGTCTATTGGACACATAAAACATCTACCTTTCTTCTATGCATCATGTCAGCCAGATCTCTACCTTTGCCTATCATTGTCCCCACATTTAGAATTGCAACCCTTAGTCCTACATTCTTTACGTTCCTCTTCTCCCTCTGTCTCCTGACACGTTTCCCTCCTCGTGGTCTTTAGCTAACACTAGCACAATTTCTGCCAGCACCCTGATTGCCAACAGCACCGGTGGCGGTCGTTGTTAACCCGGGCCTCGACCGATGCGGTATGGTTTCGTTTTGATGAACTCGCATTATAGATTTGGTAAAAGTGTTTTACATCGGATGCCATTCCTGACACAACCCTCACCATTTACCCGGGCTTGGGACCTGCACAAGAGATACAATGGCTTGTGCTCCCTAGTGGCTGGTTTCTATTGGTCATTCATCCATATTTCATATTTTTCATAATTTCATATTCTCATTCACAAGCTGACAATAAACATTACAGAATTGTGTATTTAAATTATCAATTTTTTTGTCTTTTCTTTGAGTAAGGGGAATTACATATTGTTGTTGATTCCCACATTGGGGGAATTTGAAGGGGTCAGCAAAACCAGACTGCAATAGCTGAGCCTCACCCTGGGTGAACCACCTTCAAGATCATGCTATCTCTCCTGCTAGTTAAGTATTTTCTTATTCTTGCCACTACCTAATGATAACTTTAACAAGGGGCTGCTATGAGGATGTTTAGGGCCTTGAAAATCTTTCTGTATTCATCTCCTGACATGTACTTTTCAATAACCAATAATATCCGATAGTAACTTATCAACAGAGGATGCCATCTCCTCTGTGGTCCACACTGCGCTCAACCACCTGGAGCAGAAAGACTATTACATCTGTATGCTCTTTGTGGACTTCACGTCTGCCTTTAACACCATGATCCCCCAAACCCTGATGGACAAACTATTCACACTAGGACTAAAGCCCCCAGTATACTGTTGCATACGTCCATACACAGAGGTATGCACGTACGTACGCAGAGGTACGAGCATACCCCACAGGGCATGTCTGTGCAAAGCTCAAATTTTTACGACCGCATACGCGGTGTCGCACAATAAACTGCCCAGCAACGGACTGTTTTGTATGCAACACCAATGTATTAAATTCCCCTTCTTTATCTCTGATCTGGCCTTTTCTTTTGTTTTTTTGCCAAGAGGCAAGTGATCTCTTCCTCCTTCGTTGATGCAATGACTGAAATGGTGAGAAATGAAGGAATTTGTCACGAGCGAATTAAACTCAGGTCCAGTATGGCTGCAGGAGGGTCTGGAGATTTCCTGGTGGGCTGGTCTGATGTGTGGGCTGTAGAGCCAGCTCTCTCTGTTTTTTTTTTTTTAGATCTTTTTTAGCAACATATAAACACAGAAAACCGCTGCAGCTGAGGCTGCCAGAGCTAGCTTTTTTCCTTTTTTCTGACCTGTCGATCGATCCAGTAGGCGTGTCAGCAAATGACCAATCAGTGACCTCAATTTGTCCCGAAGTTAAATGCCCCTTGTCTGTGAAGCTGCTCTGCAGCTGCTCGGGGTGTACTCTGGAGTACAAAGTCTGAACCCTCTGCATACAGTACGCGTGAACGGACGTACACGGCAGTATACTGGAGCCTTAAGCCCCTCTATTTGCAACTGGGTACTAGACTTCTACTAGACTACTAGAGGATCTGCGGTGGAAGTGGTTTCCAGCTACAAGTACTTGGGTGTGCACTTGAATGACAATCTCAGCTGGGGCAACAACACCACCAGCCTGATCAAGAAAGCTCATCAGAGACTCTACTTCTTCAGGCGGCTGAGACGAACTGGTCTGGGAAGCTCAGTCCTCACCTCCTTCTACAGGTGTGCAGTGGAGAGCATCCTGTGCTCCAGCATCAACGTGTGGCATGGAAGCTGCACAGCTGCAGAAAGAAAAGCTTTGCAGAGAGTGGTGAAGGCTGTACAGAAGACTGTTGGAGTCCGCCTCCCCACCATCACAGACATCTACACCTCCAGATGCAGGAAAAGGGCCACCTGCATCATGAAAAACCCCACTCACCCAGCTTACACACTTTTTGCCCTGCTCCCCTGAAGAAGGAGTTCAAGGAGCATTAAGTGTAGAACCACTAGACTGAGGAACAGCTTCTACCCTGAAGCTGTTAGACTCATGAATCTCTAACCAGAATAATCACTGTGAAAAATCACATCATGTTGCTGCTGATCTGTTTCATGTTGATGTTCATGTGTGCTCATCTGCTCAGACTCATGCTCATGTTCGTGCTGCTGTTCGACCTAATGTTTTTATGCTATTAGTGCTTAGTGTATTTTTAGTTGATGTTTTTCTTAGTTCACATTTTAGATGTTATTAGTGTTTTTATTTTACATTTTATTTTTGGATGTACAGTAACTGGGACCCTGTGTACATAATTTTGTTCCACCACATGCAGTGCAAACGACAATAAAGAATCTCTAACTCTGATAAACTTTTTTCTGAGTTAAACGTAGGGCCAGGATTCTGCAGTCTACACTCATCTCCAGGCCAGCGGTCACTCGTTCAGGGATGAAGATCTTCACATCCTGGACATAGAGGAACGATGGTTTGAGAGAGTAGTAGTAGTAGATGGAGGCCATCTTTGTGAAAAGAAATCGTCCATCATTAAATAGTGGTGGAGGCCTCCGGGTTCAACTGTCCCCCTCTTACAATGCTGTGCTTGCCAGTATCACTCAACCCCATGTGAATAATAAACAGCCATTAGTGTGCTAATGATCCATTGTTAGGCTGATGGTCCTTCTTGACCATGTGAGCAGCTGGTTTTGGTTGTCAGCAGCAAGCTGGTTGATCCACTCTGAGAAGGTTCTATTCAAGAGACTGAGCTGAAAACAGCACCTCAGACTCAGGAAGTGTCTCGGATGAGAGACGAAACGTTTCTACATTTTTTTTTTCTTTTTTTTTTTTTTTTTTTTTTTGAATGTCCAGAGGGCAAGATTGAACTTTTTTTGAAAATGTAGGACTGTTACTTGCATTCACTTTTTTACATCACATATATTTATTTTATTAGTATTACTCTGTAGAAATGTAATTTCACTTTTACAATGAAGTTTGTTTTTTTTGGTAAGAAGGCCAATTTATATTTACCATAACATATTTAGTATATCAAGACAGTGTAAACCATTCAAGGGATTGAATACTTATAGGCACAGTATTTCTGCAAAAATAAAAATAATAAATAAATTATACAGTGTTATAAATATGTAGTTCATAAATGGTTTGCTTTTAATTATTCGCCTATAAAATACAAAAACAGATTAGACAAAATCAAAACAGCCTGTTTTCAGAGCCACTCCTATTTGCTCTCTTCACTAACCAAGCAGAACAGCCATTGCTCACTCACTCTATAATGAAGACCCTGGGCAAAAAAGCCATGCCTTAGGGCAAACATAAACAACCACAGCAGCATGCAAATGCAGGAGCAGTGTTGGCCAGTTTAATAAACTTTGCATAAATCTTTGGTTGACATTAAAGCAAAGAGTCCGATTTTACCTTTTGAGTTCCGTTGCCATTCTAAATCTCATTCCGTTATAAAAATGTGGTGCTTAAGTGCTGAAAAGCTGCAACATTTTGGTAGTAGGTTAGACTTTGGTTTTGTTTGGGTAAGACTGTGGGGAGACTAGGTGTGATTGGTGGTCTGGTTTAAAGTGAGGACCTTCAGATATACATTCTAACATTTTCTTCAGTTTCTGATCTACATAAAAGCACACAAAATTTATCCACTGCTGGTTATCTTTTCTTTCTTTTTTAGACTCATTTGGTGATCTCTTGGAGTGACACTTTTCCGTGGAGGACAATAGCAGTGGAAATGGATTACAACTGTGAAAGATAGGTCACAGTTTGGCACCACACCTACACTGTTCAGCATTAATTTGGCAAAACACACCCCAGGAGGCTCTCTGTCCTTTCTGCCTACGCTTGTGTGGGCAGAAAGGTTATTTTCTTTTAGCCATTTTCTCTGTGCACTGTGGCTTGCCTTTGGAAAACACCTGACATTTTATCTACTCCTTCACTGAAATCTTCTAGTAACACTGCAAATATTTTAAATTACCCAAGGGTTTTTATTTTCTTTATGAGGGAATTCAAGTGTTAAGGTTCAATGTTCATATAATTAAAATTATTTTAATAGAATCACAAAACAGATACCTTTTTTCTTCCCCCATCAAAAATTAGTAGTAATTTTAGACATTTAATAGCAGTTTGGCCATTAATAATTCATGCCCACTAAATTCATAAAACATCATCGTGTCCCCAGCAAGTAACATTTGATATTACATCCAAGGCCCAAAGCTGAGATGTTTGCCAGAATCCCATCAAAAGAAATTTCTAAAAATACTGACCAGCATATTCACCCTCAAAGGCCCTCGGTGGCCCTTTAAGAAAGACTGGAGGAGAAGTCCCCCGCTATCTATTTTCTTTGGCACCACAGCACCTTTCTGAACGTTTTTCATTTGATTCCTTGCCTCTGCTTTTTTCCCCTCTCCCCTCTTCTTCACTTCCAACTCTTTTCATAATGTCAGTTTAGTTTAATCTAAAGGATTTAACACAACCAGCATCTTTTAATGTCTGTTGAAAAGGCACTTGTAACACATCAAATTTCCTTTCACCTCTGCTGTTTTTTATTTTTTCTCTCCCTTTGGCAGGGGTAGAAGACAAAGATCAATTATTTGCAAAATTTGAAGTTTCATTTAAATCATTTTTTCTATCTATATCCTTGCGACATTTTAAGTGGGCCATCTGTCTAAACATCTCTCAGGGTTCTCTTTCCTTTTTTTCTGATCATTTCCTCGCCTTATTCATGAACCCTAGGAGTCCAGCTTTGTAGTAGTGTTGGAGTTGGAGCAGCCTACCCCCAATGAATATAGCTCTGGGCCTTAGCCTGCATAAGAGCCCCCCCTACAAATAGCCTTACCTCCCCTTTGCTCTCCCCTCCACCTCTTTCCATTAGGGCCCTCAAAATTTCTGAACTTGCTCCACAAAAACAATCTGCTTTGTTGTGATCAGTTCTCCTCACCGTATGTCTCTTGATTTCTAAAAATCAACATAATGTTTCAGATCACCATTTTCTTGTCTGTAGTCTTCCCTCCTTTCCCGGTGTCACCTCCTTATTGCAGATTTGTATGCAAGCTGTGACCTAGGTGGCTACAAAGCACTGCACATTATTCTTGATCATTCCTCTACCCCCCATGAAGCCAGTTACAAGAGAAAATATCCCTTAATGATGTTCTGGCTATTAACAGTGTTGTATAGTGTCCAAATGTCTGCCCCATTTTCCCAACCAACAAATAAACGTAGACTCAAAAAATTGGGAATTGAGAGTGAGAACATTTGTTTAAGCCAGTTTCATATTACAGTAGTCCCTTGCTACTTCGCGGTTCGTTTTTTGCAGACTCGGTCTATTGCGGTTTTTCAAAGTAAGATTGAACATGACACACAATTGGCTGATTGATGGATGAGCTGCACAATCGGCATGAATTTTATTAAAATAAATAATTTTAAAGTACCTGTGTGCAGCCTAAAGCTGTGGAGGAACTTCCTCCTGCAGCTGATCAGCTGATCACTGTGCAGAGCGGAGAAGTGGGCATGGCCAAGAATGCAGCAAGAGGCAGAGAGCTGAGTTCATGATATTCTGTGCTCTTTTAGAGCATTTAGAGCTTAGAAACATTGTTTAGAATACTGCAAGAGTGGGGAAAGGGTTTAAACACCTTT
>NC_056510.1:30547374-30548748 GCF_014905685.2 Nematolebias whitei
TGTGGTAATAAGGATATTGGTCTATAATTATTGAACACACATTTATCACCATTTTTAAAGAGAGGAACTACCTTAGCTACTTTCATATTGTCTGGAAATATTCCTTTTGAAAATGATAAATTACAAATATATGTAAACAGCTCGATAACATAACTCATTATGTCCTTTACAAATATCATATCCATGTCCACCCAGTCTTTTGATCTCTTATCTGTAAGATTCTTTACAACATTCATTATTTCTTCTTTGTCAGTTCCATTAAGAAAAATACTGTTGTCACAACTTATAACTGAATGGTTCACATTATTGTCTACTTTTGGTATTTTAGCTGCAAGGCTTGATCCAACGTTAACAAAATAATGATTAAATCCATTTACAATTTAATTTTCATCATGGATTTCATTGTCATCCTTCAAAAAATATTGTGAAATACCTGTTTTTGCTTTATGACTTTTCAGAACACTATTTATTACTCGCCATGTTGCTTTCATATCACCATTACTTTTATTTAATAAATCACTATAATATTCCTTCTTGTGTTTCCTTATAATCGCTACTAATTTATTTTTATACTTCTTATATTTCTTTTCAGCCTCTTTTGTTTTCAATTTCAAGAAACATGTATACAAATAATTATTTTTTTATAAGCTTTTCTCAACTAGTTCGTCATCCATGGTTGGTCAACAACATTTCTCTTTGTATAATTATTTTGCACACAATTCTTTTCATACAGAGCTCCTAAAATATTCATAAACTCATCATATGATCTGTTTACATCATCAACATACACGTCTTTCCAGTTTTGTTTATGTAAATCATCTTTTAATTTGTCCAATGCTTTTTTTGATGTGTTTAATTGTTTTTTTTTTTTTTAGTTGTAATTTCTTTTGTAATGCTTTGATCATTTTTATAAATCATGAAAACTGGTAAATGATCACTTAAATCACTTGTTAAAATACCTCCCATCACATCCCCATTTGTTATATTTGTGAAAATATTATCGATTATTGTAGCACTATGAGTTGTAATTCTTGTTGGTTTTGATATTAACGGATAAAGATTTAAACTATACAATGAATTTGTAATTGTACTGATGTTATTTGAATCTGTTTTATTTCCCAGGTCAATATTAAAGTTTCCACACAAAAAAATGCTTTTATTAAAACTCTTGTCCAATAGTTGAACGATTTTATCGGTGAATATTTCTATATTTGATCCTGGAGATTGATATACAAAACTTATCAATATGTTTTTATCATTCTTGTGTATTATTTTTATTATTATTTTTTCTATGATATTATCAACAATTATTTGTATTATAAACATTTAGATAGATAGATAGATAGATAGATAGATAGATAGATAGATAGATAG
>NC_056510.1:30548758-30572988 GCF_014905685.2 Nematolebias whitei
GATAGATAGATAGATAGATAGATAGATAGATAGATAGATAGATAGATCATGCTAATAAACTTTTAATGAACTTTAGTTCACCATTAAATCTTTGATGAACCAGATTGTACAAAAAACATCTATATTTAAAATTGTATACATTTTCTTCATCATTTGATGTATTCACACTCATTATGTCTGATTTTATTGTTCATTTTAGATATGTGGTTTTGTGCACATGTGGTGGAACGAAAGGGTTCCAGTTACAACAGTAATGAGATCTAAGATATGAACTAAGAAAAACATCAATTAAACATTGTAGTGAACTAGGCCTCAGGTCAAATCTGGCCTTGAGGGGCCTTCCTGGAACAAGAACTGTATTTCATTGATTTGAGTCCAGAAACACAAATCAAGTCCATCCAGAAGACTTTTTAAGTGTCCTGCACTGATCAATTGAAAGAACACTCTCTTTTCTATTATCATTACTATTTTCTAAATGTTTGATAATCAAAGTGTTTTAGTTCAAACCATTTTTAGATGTTGCAGTGAACTAATCATTTTTAATTAACTGTGAAACAGTAATAATGATTTTTAATCCTCATGCAAAGTAGAAATCATGTTAAGGTCTGTTACAGAGTAATTATGCATTTTCTGATTTTCTGTCTTTGAATGAGCAAGTGTAAGTTGGTCTAAGGTTGGAGTCAAATGCAAAACAAGTTGTTGGAACGAACTGTCATGTTTTAAATCCTCTCAGACGTAAATATAGAGGCTGGCACCTGTTTTCCCTCAACTCGCCTAAATATTTCTCTCGTCTGTCTGAAAAACATTTTCAATCTGTTCCATAACATTCTTGCTGTTTTTCTGACTCCTAGTGACCTCTTACGTCACAAAAACACACCCTGTCTGGTCGATAACGACCAATCAGGAACCTCCCAAGTGAACCGGAAATAGAGCTCTTTAAATGTCGGTACCTCCTAGTTCAAACCAGGTTTTTTCAGTCGAGTCGGGTGGAGAGTTTGCAGAGCTTCAGTCGCTTCAGTCGCTTCAGGCTCCGGCTTCAGTCGTTTGCAGCTCCAGTGCTGGGAGAACAGAAGTTCAGGCATGATCCAAAGCTCTTCCGAGTATTGTGGGATTATGACGTCTTCCACCTCTGAGTGGAACTTCTGACGGACTCCACTCATGTGGGTCCATCAAGAGGTGAACTTGTGTCGAACAAGTAGCGTCACTACTTCGGACGATTCACAGCTGTTCCTACGGAGACGCTGAAAGGGTGCGTTAAATGGAACTCCGTACCAGTGGAATCACCTCCTCCAGGTAAAAGAGTTGATTTATACCACCTAAGTGTACCAGGGAAGAAGCTGGGAACTCACCGGAGAGTGCCGTTCTGATGCCGACACAAACATTTCCCTCGTCCATCCTTTCTCTCAACTTAAACTTCAATTTCTATCTTTAAACTCTTCTTTTGCTAGAAATCATTCCAGATATTTTCATAAATGTCTGTTGTACAGTTTGAAATGGGGAAACCATGGCCGTATGGTTTCCTCCTTGTAAAACTAGCCTAATTAGCCATGTTGTTATTTTTCATATTTTGCCAAATTAATGTAAATGTGTGATGTTAAATTTTGATTCTGTAAATAAATGACCACGTTCATTTTGATGGGTCAAAGATAATTAACGTCTCACGTTACATTTTATTAAATTCAATGCACGACATTATACAGTCCAGAAAAATGAAAGAATCCGTTTAACTTATGAATATATCACAGAATATGTTCATCTACAACATACACTAAGCACTAATAGCATAAAAAACATTACGTCAAAGAGCAGCACGAACATGAGTCTGTGTGAGCAGATGAGCACGCATGAACACATTAACATGAAACAGATCAGCATCAACATGAAACAGATCAGCAGCAACATGATGTGATTTTTCACAGTGATTATTCTGGTTAGAGATTCATGAGGCTAACAGCCTCAGGGTAGAAGCTGTTCCTCAGTCTAGTGGTTCTACACTTAACGCTCCTCAACCTCCTTCCTGAGGGGAGCGGGGTGATGGTGGGGAGACTGACTTCAACAGTTTTCTGTGCAGTCTTCACCACTCCCTGCAAAGCTTTTCTTTGTGCAGCCTCCATGCCACACGATGCTGGAGCACAGGATGCTCTCCACTGCACACCTGCAGAAGGAGGTGAGGACTGAGCTTCCCAGACCAGCTCGTCTCAGCCACCTGAGGAACTAGAGTCTCTGATGAGCTTTCTTGATCAGGCTGGTGGTGTTGTTGCTCCAGCTGAGGTTGTCATTCAGGTGTACACCCAAGTACTTGTAGCTGAAGACCACTTTCACTGGAGATCCTCTTATGTTCAGGGGGGTTTAGGTGGGTTTGTTCCTTCTGAAGTCCATGATCATCTCCTTTGTCTTCTTCACATTGATGTGAAGGTTATTCTCTTTGCACAAGCTCTCCAAGTGTTCCACCTCCTGCCTGTAGTTGGACTCATCATTGTTTGTGATGCATCCCACCACCGCTGTATCATCTGTAAACTTTACAAAATGACAGCCTGGATGGGTAGCTGCACAATCATACGTGAGCAGAGTGTACAGGAGAGGGCTCAGCACGCATCCCTGAGGAGAGCCAGTGCTCAGGGTTATTAAACACTTTGTACAAAATCAGTTTCAACAAAAACTAAACGTATACAACCAGAAGTTACAACATACATGTATGTATAAAACACAAAAAAACTAAGCACAACTAGCTATAAGCATTGACCTTTAATTTAACCATTAAGCATACAACATAATTATGACAGAAAATGGTGGATTTACTTGAAGTTATCTTCATACAGATTAACACGTAGTACTTCCTGCTTATAACAATTGTAATTGGCTGCTCATGGGATAGGCCGCTGGCTTTTTACATTTTTCCAAACTCAGTTTAGTTTTTTAAATAGAATAAACTGTATTCCACCCTCAGTGTAACATGTGTCTGAATTATATTACCCCACTGACAATGTTTAACCATTTTTTTCTGATGATTTTTCTCAAAATCCCTCTGACCGTAAAGCGTTTGTAATGCATAACCCTGATAATGTTGTTGGAGGAAAACCAGGCTGCAGGTAAGAGGCTTTCACTTCAAAACAAATTTAGGTCACTGATTGGTCAGTTGCTGACACACCCATTGGACTGACTGACATGAGGTGTAGAGGATCCATCCATCCATCTGTTATCTTTTACCATCCATCCATCCATCCATCCATTATCTTTACCCGCTTCTTCCATTTTGGGTCACGGGGGTCGCCGGTGCCCATGTCCAGCAATCACTGCGCAAGGGGCGGGGTACACCCTAGACAGGTCGCAGGTCCATCACAGGGCCACATGAAGACAAACAAGACAACAACCATTCACTCTCTCACTCACACCTAGGGACAATTTAGAGTTACCAATCAGCCTAACATGCATGTTTTTGGTCTGTGGGAGTAGAGTATCCGTCTCATGCAAAAAAACCAAAAAAAATTAAATGAGAGCTGCCGCCAGCCCTGAGTGGAGGCGGGGCGGCCCTGGTACAGTGGTAGTATTCTGTGTTTTTAGGTTGTTAATAAAAAGTTCTAAAAATTAAAAATAAACAAGGCCCTGCGACCCACGCATCAGACCGACCCACTGGGGAATGTCCAATTTCTCCTGAGGTCGTTTTCACACCAGATAGTCCGGTAGACTCGGTTCGGTTTGGGACCAATATTCATGACCTTTTGTTTACATTTGAGCTGGTGCGTTTGCATTCACACTGCACTGTGCAGTCGAGCCAACCTGTTGAACCAACCTATTCCCCCGTTCGCCCGAGGGGGCGCTGCACCAATAATTACTGAAAGAAACGACACAAAAACCTCTGAAGACACATCTTCTTCTTCTTCTGTAAATAAAAATAAAAATGAAGTGGCATCAAGTTTTAGCAGTTTTAGGAGTTATATTTTGTCATTTTTCAAAAATGGACTTAGCATGAGCAGAAGATGAGACAGAAGACCATGGAGAATATTGTTTTTCACACAAGGCAGCTGACGGCTCCATATAAGGTCAGAGAAATGCGTGTTTGTTTACCATGCGGAGTGGGGCTCGGTCTGTTTACATTCACACTGTACTTGAACCGCGCTGGAGTTCGCTTCTACCGGACCGAGACCTAGGTTTTAGCCCGGGCCAGAGTTCGCCTTTTTGTTCCGTGACAAAGTTCGATGGCGCATTCACACCTCCCTAAACGAACCGGACTTTCTAGAAAAACGAACTAGAGTTCGAATAAAGCGGAATAAACAGGGCTGGTGTGAATGCACCCTGATTCGCCACTCCGGGCCTGCTGTCAGTTCAGATTCCTTTTTGTTACTAAATATTTGCATTTAAACACATTTACATATTTTACCCTGTTATGTTACCTTAGATGCAGCTTTTCAGTGTTATCGCAGCTCTTAATTCTATGACACAGCTGGACCATTTAACACAAACCATCCTTTACACTTTCTCCATTGCATCTTTCTGTTTTACTACCCATGAGGCAAGGGAATTTTAATCCCACAGCCACGTCTCTCTCTTTGAATAAACGCATCAGTTTAACAGTCAATGGCAGTAGTTTAAATATTATCAATGCACACAAGGGGAATTGGCAGCTTTTTAATTAAGTGGATCAAAATTAGTCAGCCAGTCACTCTGATGCTCTGTGGCAGAAGAAAATGTAGTTATCACTCAGGAAACACAAAGAGAGACATTCTCACATACTGTATAGAAAATAACTACAGATATGGAAGATTTATTCACCTTTTTAGGTGCATTGTGTTTTCTGTATTGCAATACAAAATTTTAAACTTAGTTTCTGACTAAATGCATGGTTGAATATTTTTTAGGGATGCACCGATCCACTTTTTTTTTACTTCCAATCCGATCCCAATTCCTAAATCTAAATATCAGCCAATACCGATCCAGTTCCGATATCATGATCATCATTGATTTTATATGAGGCTGTAATAATCTCCTCTCAAGTACAATTTGTACAAATACATGCATGCATGTCCAAAAAGGCAACTTGAGATAAGTTGTATTAATGTTGGATAAGTTTTAAAGTTAGAATTAAATTATGCTAACACAAAACATGTTTCTTTTTTATTCCTAGTTTTAAAGTGGATATTGAAGTGATTAATTTAAGTGATTGTTTAAAGTTATTTTATATTTTTTAAATAAGGGGCAGATATAAGAATTATTTTCTTTCTGCACTCTTTTCATTCAATGTTTTCTTTTTCATGTTTTTTTTTTTATTTTGTTTCTTTTAAATGAATGAATTAAATTAAATGGCTTCAAACACCTGCTAAGTTCATGGCATAAACCAACAGACATGTTCCTGTTTTTAGTATTTTACATCACTTTATAATGTAGCTGTTTTTGTTTTTAATATAATTTTCAAATCATATGTTTTTTTTTATGATTGTTTACTGTTGTACTGATAAATATCTCCTAGAGGATAAACTATATCTTGGATGCAAGTATCAAGCTGTGAAATTCTTCGTTTTCTACAACTGATATGGGTTGGTCATTAATTATGATGAAGTTTAGCAACTTCTCTGTAAACATTTGAGCTCTGTGGTTTCAGTTATGTCTTCTTCCTTGTTCAGTCCAAAGCAGGCAGCCTGATTTGGGGCAGCCGCGCTCAGTCTGTCCATCCACAGAGACGGACAGACTGAGCGGGGCAGATTGGACGCGGCTGGCCGGGGTCGAGTCGCCTGTTGTGGGTTGAGCAAAGAGCAGCGCCCCGCTGAAGCCACAGAGCTCGAATGTCCATCGTAAAACTAACTTTACCGCAGTTTAATGTGGCGCTATGGCTCTGCAGACACTGCACGTTGCTGTCTTGTTTTGTGGTGTTTCTAGTGTAAAATACTTCCACACATCGGACATGTTTAGATGAAAAGTTTGTTATCTGTTAGCCACAGTGCTGCTAACTCAGTCCTCAGGTTGTAGCTGGCTGCAAACTATGAAATGGATTTCCTGAATGTGAGGCGGGTCTTATTATTCTGAGTTCATGAAACACGCCACTGTTCAGGAAATCCATTCCATAGTTTTAAGTCAACATGCATCATGGATCGGAAATATCGGCAGGTGGATCGGAAAAATCCGATACGTAAATTATGCTGGTATCGGAGGCCGATACCAATACTGGATCAGATCGGCCCCATCCCTAATTTTTATTATAGTTTTTTTTTTTTTATCTTTTTCTCCACTATATACTTTTTTCGTCAGGCTGCAAAGAATTTGGACAGGCTGTTTTCCACATTAACCTTCTCACAATACGTTGTTTTTGAGAGTTCTTTATGCAAATAAAAACATAACTTTTCCTGCATCTGATGGCATTTAAAATCTGGTGTGTTTTGGTTTGATTTTCACTAACCTTTCAGAGGCATGATTGTACCCTGTTGTATTTATGCAAGTGTTTGGATTCTGAGGTTGAGCAAGATAGTGAACATCACTACATGTGCCTACACATGAACACAATTTATATTTATGCCTACAGTGTGCCATGGTTGAAATACAAAGCTAAAAAGACATACAGGCTCTTAGATGTGTGTGTGTGTGTGTGTGTGTGTGTGTTTGCTTTAAAACTGCCCTGTTCACCCTGAGCCACAGACTCGTGGTGCCCTCCCCCAGCTGACCTTTTAATGTAAATGCTTGTTTTAAGATGCCACGTTGCATCAGTGCTCAGAAGCTGAAAGGATGCAACTCTAGTGTTGCAGGGAATGAGGTAGACAATTCACAGGTGGGGATAAGCCATCGAAGTGACCTCTATAACCTTTAACCTTTTAATGAAGCTTTTTATTACTGACAAGCATGTCTGTGTTTTGTTTTGAGTTTAACCCAGACTCATTTTCATAGCTGACATTCTTTATCTTCTTTCTTGTTTTTTCTCCTCCTTCTCTTGTTGTTGGTGTCTTTTCTGTTGCCTATCAAAATGTTTAACAGCTGGTTAAAGAGTTTTTGATTTGTCCGATCCAAGGTTAGCGTTCATGATTGAGACAACATTTAAATACAATATTTAAAATTTGTTAAATATCCTTATTTAACTGAACAAAACAAAAAGAGATCCAGCCAACACATAGGCACAAACTACAAATTTGTTTAGCTTGTATGTGTGAGAGTACAGCACTTCTGCAGCCTGGACCCAAATCATCCACACCTGCAGGCCATCCTGTTGATGAGGATCCTCCACTACTTAAGGCTGCAGATGAGCTCACCTTCCCGCTGGAGCATTAACCAGTGATTCATGGTAGTTATTGCTTCTGGCCCTTTAGTGTCCTTGTGAAAGTGATTACTAATATCTCTTGTTTCTTGTGTCCTAGCTTACCTGTGTCTTCAAGTGCCTCTGTGTGCTGACTTTCTTGGATCTATTCCAGCACCTCCTTGTGTGTTCATTGCCCTCCATCCACTGGATTGCCAAAACCTGTGTCTTTTCATGGAACCTTGTGGAGTCGAATCCAAGACCTGGACCTCCTCTCAGCCCGTAAGATAAGAAATACCTATTTAAAATCATCAGCTTCTAAGTGGAATCTCTCTGATTTATATCCTTGTCCCTCAGGACTCCAGTGGATCATCATTGCACATTTTAATATCAATCTGTGAAAATAAACACTGTTTACTTTTCTACGTGTGGAGTCTTGTCTCGCTCACTGGTTTTCATACTAATTGGGTTCCTTGAGTTCTGACAGAAATGCTCCAGCCAAATCAGAACACCCAGAATGAGACTCGGGGTGTGCAAGCTTCTCTCCTTTCACAGACTAAATGGATTGACAAGCTTGAGTCAACGTTACAACAAATTCTGACCCAACAACAGACAGCCAAGTCCAACATGGAAGAGGTTGGAGGTATGTTGTACTCTATAACCCAACAACTCGCTTCTGTGCTCCCTACACTTGCAGCTGCAAAGCCTGAAACTAACATAACCTGAACCACCACAGAGTTGGTACCACATACTCTCCCTGAGGTAAATATTAAAACCTCTGAGTTTTTTTCTGGAGACCCGGATCATTGTGGGGGATTTATGCTGCAGTGTCGGCTAGCCTTCAAAAGGGCGCCCCAGCTATATGCTTCAGACAAAGCCAAGATTACATATTTAATTAGCCAACTGAAGCGGGGTGCGCTCTGTTAGGCTAATTTATATATGTCATCTCATGATATTGACTCGCTAACTTTTGATACCTTTCTTGAAGAGTTCATCCTCGTATGTAGTAGAACATATGGATGAGATATATTCATACTGTTAAAACGGATTCTTTCATTTTTCTGGACTGTATAATGTACGTGCATTGAATGTAATAAAATGTGGACGTGAGACGTTAATTATCTTTGACTCACCACGACAGTGGGTCATTTATTAACAGAATCGAGTTTAACACATCACACATTTACATTAATTGGCAAGAATTGAAAATAACGACATAATTAATCAGCTTTACAACCAGGAAAACCATACGGCCATGATTTTCCGTTGCTTCACCACAGACATTTCTGAAAACATCTGGATTAATTTGCTAGCAGATAGGAGAGTTTAAAGATCGAAAGATGAAGTTTATCTACAGAGAGATGTGTGAGGGAATTTGTCTGTTTTAACCAGAACATGCACGCTCCTTTGGAAATCAGCTTGGCCCAACGGTACACTTGGTTGAGATCGAACTTTTACCTTCTCTGAAGATAGTTTCAGCGTTGGTGTAGAGTTCTCCTTTCAACTCTTTCAGCGTCTCCGTGAGAACAGCTAAAGACCTCTGGAGTCGTGAGGTGATCCAAAACAGAAGTTCATAATTCCCAAATCGTCTCTGGTTCAGCTTGATTCTCTTTCAGCAGCATCCTGAATTCCAGCCTTCTGCATTCTGGAACTCCAAACTCTCAACTTCTCTTTCAGCAGCATCCTGAATTCCAGCCTTCTGCATTCTGGAACTCCAAACTCTCAACTTCTCTGGTTGAACTAGGAAGTGCCAACATTTAAATGGGCTCTACTTCCGGTTCATTTTAGAGCTTCTGATTGGTCGATGGACCCAAACAGAGGTGTGTTTTGTGATGTAAGGTGTTATGAAAAGTCAAGGAAAAAGATTAAGATTGTTTAAGAACAGACAGAAAGATATTATAAAGAAACCAGACTTCGTGGAGCCACCTCTTCCAGTATCTTGCTGTAAAAGTTAAACATGACATTTCTTTTCAGTAAACTTTCAGTTGACCGAAACTTGAACTTCGACACACTTACAACTTACTCACTTCAAACAGAAAATCAAGAAATGCATATTAACCTGATTTCTTCTTTGAATGAGGATTAAGGATCATTATTACTGTTTCACAGTTGATTTAAATGATTAGTTCACTTCAACATTTAAAAATGGTTTGAACTAAAACACAATTTGATTATCAAACATTTGTAAAATAGTAATGATAATAGAGAGTAGTTTTCTTTTACTTGATTGATTCAAGAAAGAAAGTCTCAGGATGGGTCAACCTGTATTTCTGGATGCAAATCAATGAAATGACAAGTTATGTCCCAGATGGTCTTTAAGTCAAGGTTTTTGACCTCAGGCCTAGTTCACTACACGTATTTGACCATCCGTTGCAAGAAGCAGCAGCTGTAAAGCAGCTCCTCTCTTTACGTTAAGGCAGGCGGACAGTGTCGGAGCACGCCCTCGAGTTCCTCTTCATCGCGGCTCGTACCGGCTGGGAAAAGAAAGCTCTCCAAGGTACATTTCTAAGCTCTTTATATGAAGAGATTAAGGATCACTTGGCCTTTCACAATGAACCTGAGGATTTTGATGAATTAATTTGTCTTGCCATCCGGATTGATGGTCGTCTTCGTGAACGACGGATAGAAATAAACTACAATTCCCAGCGTCATTCCACTTCTGTGTTCGGCAGTTTTTGTGACGTTCAGCCCACCTACAAGCCCGAACGGAGGGATTACAACCCGCAGAGAATTTTTGCTGCCAGGACTGACTCTACACATGTTGACAACCCAAACTTCTCATCCACGTCAGAAACAGAGCCAGAGCCTATGCAAGTGGGTCGAACCCGTCTCACACCTAAGCAAAGGCAGAGACAAATTAAGAATAACTGCTGTATTTACTGTGGAAGACAAGGTAACTACATTGACCACTGCCCGTTTCAGGGAAATGGGTCAGCCCATCAGTAGATAAGGAGATACTGGTAAGAACTTCTTTAGTTTTTCCTTCATCTCAGTTGACTTTGCCCACTATTATCCAGATTCATACCAATCGTTTACCCATTTCAGCCTTGGTGGATTCTGGATCTGAACAAAACCTGATCAACAGAGACCTGGTCGAATGACTATCCATCCCTACCTAGGTGATTCAACTCCTACTGGCTGTGGCAGGTTTGACGGGACACACACTCACCCAGATCAAGACTGAAGGAGTCCATATTATCATTTCTGGGAACCACCATGAGGTCAGGGATTTTTTTGTGTTTGACTCCCCCAACCCACAATTAATTTTGGGATTCCCGTGGCTAAGGCAAGATAATCCTAATATTAATTGCGACCATGAACGGATTGAAGGGTACAACTTGTCTAAAGAATTGTCTATGTGCTGCAGTTTTCTCTCATATAAGGAAAGACGAACCTTGTGAGGATTTAGATATTTCCAAGATCCCCTCTGAGTATCAATATTTAGCGCCTGTCTTCAGTAAGCAAAGGGCTTTGACTCTATCTCCTCACCGCCCACACGGTTGCTCAGTCAATCTTATTCCTGGAGCAGCCTTACCTTCCAGCAGACTGTATAATATTCCTGGCCTTGAGAAAGAAACCATGCAAAAATATATAGAGGAATCACTTGACTCAGGGATTATTCGCCATTCTACTTCTCCTGTGGGTGCAGGGTTCTTTTTCGTGGCTAAGAAAGACAAGACTCTTAGACCTTGTATAGATCATTGTGGTCTTAACCTGATAGCTGTGAAAAATAAGTATCCTCTGCCACTTATTGACTCTATGCATGAGCAACTTCAGTCGGCCTCCATATTTACCAAGCTGGATTTGCATAACGCATATCACCTAGTGCGAATAAGGGAGGGCGATGAGTGGAAGACGGCATTCAGAACACCCCTGGGACATTTTGAGTATTTGGTTATGCCATTCGGATTGACTAACACCCCTGCCTTATTACAAGCCCTTGTAAACGACGTCCTACGATACTTCATTAATGACTTTGTGTTTGTCTACCTGGATGATATTCGCATTTACTCCTAAGATATGAAACAACACATCCATCAAGTGAGAACTGTTCTCCAACGCCTTTATGAAAACCAGTTATTTGTAAAGGAGAGAAGTGTGAATTTCATGTGACCTCTGTCTCTTTCCTAGGCTTCATTTTTGAGGGTGGCCAGTACAGAACTGATCCGGAAAAGACTAAGGCAGTGGTGGAGTGACCTGTCCCCGAGACTAGGAAGCAGCTGCAATGCTTCCTAGGTTTCGCTAATTTTAACAGACGTTTCATAATGAATTATTGCCGTATCGCCACCCCCCTCTCACAGCTGACTTCCACTTTAAGAATTTTCAAGTGGACCCCTGAGGCAGACACAGCTTTTGGTAAGCTCAAGCAGTTATTTTCTTCTACACCCATCCTCTGCCATCCAGACACCCAGAGACAGTTCATCCTTGAAGTTGATGCTTCAGACACTGGGGAAGGAGCAGTATTGTCTCAAAGGTCTCCATCAAACAACAAAGTGCACCCTTGTGCCTTTTTTCCTGACGGTTGATGCCAGCAGAACAGAACTATGATGTTGGAAACCGGGAACTTTTGGCTGTTAACCTAGCCTTGGAGGAGTGGAGACACTTGCTAGAGGGCACAGAGACACAATTTCTTATATGGACAGATCATAAGAACTTGACTTACCTTAGAGATGCTAAGCAGCGTAATCCCAGACAGGCACAATGGTCTTTATTTTTTGCTCGTTTTAATTACATTCTAATTTTCAGACCCGGATCGAATAATGTTAAACCAGACTCCCTGTCCTGTCAGTTCTCTCCTCCAGATGTTACCGAGATCGAGGAGAACATTATTCCTCCTTCCTGTGTTGTCGGGTTCATTACCTGGTCCATTGAGGAGATTTGTGAGGCACAAGGGACGGAACCTGACCTAAGCATTGGACCTGCTGGGACCATTTATGTGTCTTCAACAGTCAGGTCTAATGTTTTAACTTGGCTTCACACCAACAAACTTTCAAGACACCCTGGGGTTTCCCGTATGTCTTCCTTAGCTAAGAGGCACTTTTGGTGGCCATCCATGGCCCAGAACATAAAGGAGTTTATTGTAGCATGTACCACCTGTGCCAGGAACAAGCCTGGGAACCAACCTGCTGCTGGGCTTCTACAAAGTACAACCATTGTCTACCCCCAGTCGCCCCTGGTCACACATCGCTGTTGACTTTGTTACTGGACTCCCTCCAATCCGAGGGTAACACAGTGATCCTTACCACTATTGACAGATTTTCGAAGGCAGCCCATTTCGTGCCTCTGCCCAAGCTTCCCTCGGCCCTTGAGATGACCCAATTTTTGGTTCAGAATGTCTTTAGGATCCATGGCATCCCCTTGGATGTGGTCTCAGACCGAGGACCACAATTTGTTTCCCAGGATTGGCACAACTTTTGCAAGGCTTTGGGAACTTCTTCAAGTTTAACTTCCAGTTATCACACACAGTCAAATGGACAAGCAGAACGCTGCAACCAGGAGTTGGAGACCACCCTAAGATGCATTGTTGAGTGTAACCCATCTTCTTGGAGCCAACACCTGGTATGGGTCGATTATTCCCACAAATCTCACACGACATCTGCAACAGGTATGTCTCCATTTGAGGCCTCCCTAGGTTATGCGCCACCTTTATTCCCCAGCAAAGAGACAGATATAGCCGTGCCTTCTGTCCTACACCATTTCCGGCGTTGCCGGAGGGTCTGGTGACAAGCCAGGGCAGCCCTTTAACGTACGGCAGCCCAAAATAAGAGGCTCGCCGACCGACATCGTTCTTCTGCACCATCCTTTCAAGTGGGCCAATGGGTCTGGCTGACCACCAGGGACAGCCACCTAAACGACATCCCCAGGAAGTTGGCACCCCATTTCATCGGCCCTTTCCCCATTGTGAAGATCGTCAACCCTTCGGCAATTAGACTTCAGTTACCTCCTTCGATGAGAGTCCGCCCTACATTTCATGTATCTCAGGTAAAACCAGTTTCAGAGAGTCCTTTGTGCCCTACGGGTGACCTTCCGCCTCCCATCCGATTGATCAACAATCACCCAGCATTTACGGTGTGACGTATTCTGGATGTGAGACGTTGGGGTTGTGGATTTCAGTACCTCGTGGACTGGGAGGGTTATGGTCCAGAGGAACCTTCCTGGATCCCACGCTCCTTCATCCTTGACCCCAGCCTCATAAACAGCTTCTTTCAGGCACACCCTGAGAAACATCTCAGTTCGCTGAGAGGCGACTCTTGAGAGGGGGGTACTGTGAGAGTACAGCACTTCTGCAGCCCGGACCCAAATCATCCACACCGGCAGGCCATCATGTTGATGAGGATCCTGCAGCCTAGTTCCAAATCATCCACACCTGCAGGCCATCCTGTTGATGAGGATCCTCCACTACTTAAGGCTGCAGACGAGCTCTCATCCCTGCTGGAGCATTGACTAGTGATTCATGGTAGTTATTGCTTCTGGCCCTTTAGTGTCCTTGTGAAAGTGATTACTAATATCTCTTGTTTCTTGTGCCATAGCTTACCTGTGCCTTCAAGTGCCTCCGTGTGCTGACTTTCTTGGATCCCAGCACTTCATTGTGTTCATTGCCCTCCATCCACTGGATTGCCAAAACTTGTGTCTCTTCCTGGAACCTTGTGGAATCAAATCCAAGACTTGGACCTCCTCTCAGTCTATAAGATAAGAAATACCTATTTAAAATCCTCAGCCTGTAAGTAGAACCTCTCTGATTTATATCCTTGCCCCTCAGGGCTCCAGTGGCTCATCATTGCACATGTTAATATCATTCTATGAAAATAAACCCTGTTAACTTTTCTACGTGTGGAGTCTTGTCTCGCTCACTGGTTTTCATACTATCTGGGTTCCTCGAGTTCTGACAGTATGAAATAATATACCCTGTGCTAATTTACAATTAGGGGTAGAACTGAGTACTGTATACGTAGGCAGACTGGGCCAGTGTGAGTGATTGTTTGTCTCTATGTGGGGCTGAGATGGACTTGTTATTTATCCATGGTGTACCCCACCTCTTGCACAGTGACTGTTGGACAGAAAAGAACATAAGCAAGAAGAAAACAGGAGGACATACAGAATGTTTCAAGCAAATCGCTGGCAAATAATATGCTTACCAGAGAATAATGCACTGTGACAGACTTGGAAGCTATCCAGGGTGTACTCCACCTCTTCCATGACTGCTGGAAATAGTCACCAGCTCCCACAAGACCCTGAACAAAAAAAGCAGGTAGAGAATATGGATGGAGAAAAATGCAAATGTATTATTTTTGAGACCCAAAATTAAATTAAAATTAATTTTTTTTAGCAAGTTAAATTGGTTTGTCTCATCCTAAACATTTCATTGTACTGTTAACATTGTGTTAACCTTGCATACAACAAATAAACACAACTTGAACTTGAACTTAAAATACTTAAAAGGCACTGAAAACATTTTGAAAACAAGCTTACAAACTCAATTGCATGTAGAATCTCTGTCAAAATAGCAAGACGCACCAAGAACGCAACAAGTCAACCAGTAATTCTGTGATTTTCATCAGTGTTTAGTGCGCTCCTTTTCTTTGCATTTGAGTAAGCAGTAGACTGAGCAGAAAACAGCAGTCTTGGTATCTCTACCATCCTACAATATACTCTGATTATTAGCTGTCTGTGCAGCCTGTGGCTGTCTGGCACACTGACCCCCTTAAGACAGTCTATTGTGTGTGTGTGTGTGTGTGTGTGTGTGTACGTGTGGAGGGGGTTGCACACGCTTGTGTGCATGTATGTGTGTGTCATTCCTCCTCTGCCCTCACATCAACTCATGTATTTGCAGCTATAAATAATTCATTGGCCGTTTGAGGACCCTGGAGCAGGAGAGCACTTGTGCAAACCTTGATGGCCTTTAGTTACTCCTTACAAATACCCACTTAAGCAGTCCTCACACACAAACAACGCTCCTCTCAAATCACACCAAAGCTGACACTTTAACTGTCACAGCGAATCAAAGGGAAGCGTAAACTCCACTTTATCCTCTTATATCAAAGCTGAGACTTATCTTTTTACCTATTGGTAACTTTCAGGTTTTCTTTTTCTCAAGCTGTCATTCATCACTTACCCTATCTGAACTTACCCTGAACTTCAGATAATGAGTGATGTCCTGATTGAGTTTGTGTGGCAAAACATCAATTTTAGTTCTGATAGACTGCATACCTTTATCGTGTGTATCTAATGTGGCATGCAAACAATGCATTGAAAAGAAAATTAACGGAGAGAGAGGCAAAGAAGACATGGTCAGAGCATGACAGGCAGAAAGAAGTGGAGGATAAGATGCTAGGGAGGTCAGAGCAGCATCTTGACTCCTGAGGAGAAGGAAAATGTCCGGTAGCACCTGCCTCATTATCGTCTGCATCCCCCCTTGGTCTGATGTAACCCTGCTAACCCTGAAGAATATACATTAGCTGTGGGCCATACCTATGGGCCATGCGAACACATTTGTACAAGTTTTTGACAATTAACTAATTCAGAAGTGAGCTTCATTATTCCTCTGCACTTAATTGAGATAACAATGCAAATTCCCTTCATTAACTGTGACATGGACAATTTCTCGCGGGCTCCACAGAGACACCATTATATTCAGAACCTGGGGAGCAGGTTGCAAGGTGTCATCATATATTCAAATGACATGCTTGTTTAATTGCAGTAAATGTAGCATGTCTGGATGGCTTGGTGGAGGACATTTAGAGCATGTGCCTGCCCTCTTTTTTGTTGATTTTCAGGTGTGTATGTGTATGTTATTGTTTGGTAATAGAGGCATTTGAGCAGTAGTTAAGGTAGGAGTCAGTTCAAGGTGTGAGTGTGCCTGTATGCGTGAAAGTGTAGGGCCAATTCAACCCCCCACCCCCCCACCCCCCCCCAAGGCAGCTGTTTGCAGGCCCCTGTACAATCCCGTGGGGCTTCTGAGAGACTGTATTGTTGGACTCTTGTCTTTTATGGAAGCAGCAGTAAACATGACAGGCTGTTTGGAGACCATCTGTTTCCAATGGCTGCCGCATGGTAACAGGGAGCTCAACCTGAGATCTGCTTGGTGTCTGTCTCGGAGGTAACCGTCCTGTCTTCTGGCTTTTACAAGGGGATTCTGACAGGTAGAGAGATGGCACGCAAATGAGACAGAGCAAAAAATATGAAGGACCCCAATGAGTTGAACTTCCCATCTGCATGCGCTGCCTAGTATCACACAGCACCCCGAGGACCTACAAGAACACCTGATCCAACTTGGCCTCACAGAGATATATAAAGTAAGTATGACCTGCCAAATCAGTTCATTTGTTGGAGGTGAAAAGTAATGTCATAAAATAACGTGATGGTACCAAGTAAATTATGCCAGTGGGAAATCTTTATCATAGTCATAAATACACAAAGAGAATAATCCTAAACCATTTCTCTGCGTTCACTTCAGCAATCATTTTACTGTATATACACATTTATTTTCATGGATTTCAGTTGGTATAAAAAAAAACTACAATTGATTTGGCTTCCTTCACTTTATTATTTTGAAGCTTGTTAAAAATACATAAACAATAGTTTTTTAATAGTCTATTCCAAAATAGCTCTACCACATTTTACATACATGTTCAAGCTGGGGATAAAGTCTGTGATCATTCACTCTGGGGTCTTGTTGCGACACACAGGACATAAACTATGTTCAAGACATCTCCATTAACATCAAACTTGTTCTTCCTTTCCTTTGGTCATCTGAAGTAGTGTAATGGCAAGCAAAAGTCTACATTTTGAGATAATGTAATTTGACTTTCTATTGGAAAACAAAACTAAAACTCAAAGTACAGTAGTGTTCAAAAAAGTTCAAGACAAAAACAACTGGACTTTATTTGTAACAGATGTTTCGCTTCTCATCCGAGAAGCTTTCTCATTTCAAAGAACAGAGAGTATGGGGTTTGCGTTATAAAGCTGAGGTAAGCTCAAAGGAGTGTTATAACTATCTTAAATGAGTTGTTACATTTCCTTTCAGTTTTTGGTATTCAGAAAGTTTTTAAAAACTTTAAAAAAAAAATTCTTTATTGAGCTTGTTTTTTTTTGTGCCATTAAAAAAAATAGACATGCTGTTAGCACGGTGGTGCAGTTGGTAGAGCTGCCGCTTCTCAGCAGGAAAGTAGCTGGATTGAATCTCGGCCAGGGATCTTTCTGGTTTGAGTTTGCATGTTCTCTTCATGCATACGTGGGTTTTGTCCAGGTACTTGAGTTTCCTCCCACAGACCAAAAACATGTGTGTTAGTGTGATTGGTAACTCTAAATTGACCCTAGGTGAGAGTGAAAGAGTGAATGGTTGTTTGTCTCATTTGTCTCTATGTGTCCCTGTGATGGACTGGAGACCTGTCCAGGGTGTCCGCCTCTCACACAATGACTGCTGGATATAGGCATCAGTGACCCCCCATGACCCGAAAATGAAGAAGTGGGTAAAGATAATGGATGAATGGATGGATGGGTAGTAGTGTTGCTTATTTGTGCCAGTTACATGTCGATGGAGTCCAAACAGATGGAGCAGGACTGAGGCAGACTGAAGTCGGACCCCACAGTCACAGACTGGGAGGGGATGTGATCCTCACAGTAAGACGGAAACATTTCGGTAAACTGCGATATGAACTTCTTTTTTCTGCCGCAGGGGAAGTGCACCATCTTCCTGCAGTTTCGGACATAACAGTCGACGCACGCGCCCTTCTTCTTACAGCCACAGCAGACCAAACAAGCCGACCTTCGGATCTCATGTTTGATGTCCTCGATCAGAAAATCAAAGGCGCCCTCGTCTTCCTCTCCTTGCTGGAAAACTCCACACAACGTCAGCAAACAGAAGTAGTGGACCGACATCTTGTGCTCCAAGAGTTTGACCATTTCTCCAAATAAGGCTGGATCATCATCACTGAATCTGCAAAGAGCACAACAGTTTTCCGTGGGCTCAGCAGCAACCTTCGATCTCCTCGTCTTCTTCTTCATGTTGGCGTCAATCAAACCTGTTTACGTTCGAAGGAACAGAATGCTAGTTTCTTTCCATATGTATGTCCTTTTTGGTGAATTAATTCTGTAAATTCCTTTGTTTACTAACGCCATTAACTTTTAAATTTCCCTCTTTCAAAACAAAAGAACGGGGCAGCTGTGGCTGAGTGGTTAGAGCAGTCGTCCTCCAATGCGAGAGTTGGGGGTTCGAATCCACCAGCAGTCACATGCTGAAGTGTCCCTGGGCAAGACACTGAACCCCTCATAGCCTCTGATGTGTGTCCCATCAGTGTATGAATGTGATCTAAAGCACTGATTAGTCTCTTTTGAATGATTTGTTCAGTTAGCTTTGTAGAGATCTAGTTGAGTGTTGTATGAATGGGTAAATGAGGACACAGATTGTTGTGTAAAGTGTTTTGAGTGTCTTGAAATAAGATAGAAAGGCGCTATATAAGTACAGTCCATTTACCATTTATATGTAGTCACTGAAAAGGGAAAGGGTATTAAGCTAAAGAAATATCAACTTCTAAACATTGCAAACTGAGCAGATTATTTTTGACACTCTCTTTTGGAATAAGGCTGTCCTTGTTTGTCAATTACCCTGTGACGTGTGCTGATGACCACTTGACCAGGTCACCCTTGTGAAAGAGATCTCAATCTCAACGGGCTCTACCTGGTAAAATAAAGGTGATTGATTGATTGATTGATATTTCCCTCTAGAACGTCTCCTGACAAATTCTGTTATATGAAGTGTATGACTGTCACACTCCTCTAGCACACAAAACAAATATGTCTTTGATGCTCTAATTTGTTCATTTCCCCTATTCATTTCACTTCAGCAACATCTAAATTTGAGCAAAAGGATAGTTTGATGTGTAACTGAATGATTTACATGTGTCAAGGCCTTCTTGTCATTACAATTTCGCAGGTGCACATGTTCATTCTCTGTTGCGCTACGTTAGAAGAACTCTGATCGACAATGTTTTGTATGAATCCTGAGGTGTATTTGTTGAGGCATTGTTGTCTTTCATCTTATCTCAGCCTAATTATTTTTTTAAAGTCATTTACTTCTCCATCATTACCCCGCTTGAATAACCCAATCTTGAAAGGCCTCAAACCTGTTTTTCCTTCTGCCTTGTCATTTCCTTCTCTCTGAACGTACTTGACCATTAAAGAGTCGCTGCAGTCCTCCACTCTTTATTGCTCAGTGCATTTACATTGAATAGGTCATTGGTACCCAACTAAGTGGAACTAATGTGAGACAGCATAGTTGAGGGTTTTGCTTCAGTGTTACACGACCCCTCTGCTCTGTAATGAGGACTCTCTGATTACTGTTTAGTAGGAAGGAGAACACTTCACTGATCTGAACTATGTCTCACAAAAATTTAGGGTTTGGTTGTGGTTTGTTTTGTGACTGTTTGTCATATAGTTTTTTTTATGTACAATACAGATCAGGTAATCACATAGTAAAAGAAAGCTCATCTGTTTATCAGTAGTGAACAGAGTCATGAAGGTTTTCAGAGAAAGTGTGGCCCCAAAGGGAAAAAAAAGTGACTGATTTTTTTTATCAACAAAATAAATTTAAATGATTCATGTCATCATTTGATTAGAAAATGACACTGGAGAATATACTTGGTTTATTTTTTTTAGTTCAAGTGCTGCACATTTTAATACAGTGGTTTTCATCAATCCGTCCATCCATCCATTTTCTTCCGCTTATCCAGGGTCGGGTCGTGGGGGTAGCAGCTTAAGTGGGGAGGCCCAGACGTCCCTCTCGCCAGCCACTTGGGCCAGCTCCTCCGGGGGAATCCCCAGGTGTTCCCAGGCCAGCCGAGAAACATAGTCCCTCCAGCGTGTCCTGGGTCTTCCTCTGGGTCTCCTCCCGGGGGGACATGTCCAGAACACCTCACCAGGGAGCCGTCTAGGAGGCATCATAACCAGATGCCCGAGCCACCTCAACTGGCTCCTCTCGACGTGGAGAAGCAGCGGCTCTACTCTGAGTCCTTCCCGGATGACCGAGCTTCTCACCCTATCTCTAAGGGAGAGCCCATACACCCTGCGGAGAAAACTCATTTCGGCCGCTTGTATCCGAGATCTCGTTCTTTCGGTCACAACCCAAAGCTCATGACCATAGATGAGGGTAGGAACGTAGATCGATCGGTAAATTGAGAGCTTCGCCTTTTGACTCAGCTCTCTCTTCACCACGACAGACCTGTACAGCACCCGCTTCACTGCAGATGCTGCACCTATCTGCCTATCAATCTCACATTCCTTTTTTCCCTCATTTGTGAACAAGACCCCAAGATACTTGAACTCCTCCACTTGGTGCAGGACCTCCTCCCTGACCCGGAGTGGGCACTCTACCCTTTTCCGGCTCAAGACCATGGCATTGAATTTGGAGGAACTGATCTTCATCCCGGCCGTGTCGCACTAATAGCCAATAGGACCACATCATCTGCAAAAAGCAGAGACGCAATCCTTAAGCCACCAAAACAGATCCACTCAACACCTTGATTGTGCCTAGAAATTCTGTCCATGAAAGTTATGAACAGAATCGGTGACAAAGGGCAACTTTGGCAGAGTCCAACTCTCCCCTGGAACAAGCCCGACTTACTGCCAGCAATGCGGACCAGGCTCTGACACCAGTCATACAGCGACCTAGCAGCCTGTATCACAGTGGTTTTGAGTTTTTAAAAAGAATCAAATATATTTTTTGTATGCAGTCTTTGGGCAGGCTTTGTCAGGTTTTGTAGACCTTGTAAAACAAATGATAGCACACTGTAAGTTTGGTTAACTCAATAAGATTTGGAGTTGTAGCTAATGGGCATGCTCTTTTATCCGGTCTGTTGCAGAGACATGGAATCCATCCCACTTTGAATGGAGCAGCAATTCTCTCTAAAAATGTAACTGATTCAGTTGGACATCCAAATTATTTACAACTAACGGTCCAGTCTACAAAGTAGAAATCAGTCCAGGAAGCAGAGTTGTAGTCTTCCACATCTCTGCTACTTCTCATCTGTTACCCACCCTAAACCCCATTGAAACAGTGCCAGCTTGCCCACATCTCAAATTAAGTAAACCAAAAATGAGCTCTAAAAATATAAACCATAATAATCTTATTAAAACTTGTGGGGAGTGGTGGCGCAGAGGTTAAAGAGGTGGACTCGTGATCCGAAGATTGCCGGTTCACGCCCTGGACCCGACAACATCAAAATTGTGGGTGGGGTAGGTGAAGCACCCACACTCGCCCCCATCCTCATTTGCCCCACTCTGGGCCCATAAGCAAGGCCCTTAACCCCACATCTGCTTCCTAAACAGGTCTTGTGGCTCAATGAGACTACCTGTATAAATAAAGGGTAAATGAAAAAAAAAAAAAAACACAGTTAATTTACCAGAACAAAATAATCAAATAATTATACATGGTTTATTGAACACCAGCTCTCTTTCCTTTAAATCCCTGTTAGTTAATGTCCTGATAACTGATCATCATAGTGATTTATTCTGTTTGACAAAAACCTGGCTAAAACAGAAAGATTTTGTTAGTATAAATGAATCCACTCCACCTAATTATGTAAATTTTCATGATCCTAGAACGGGAAGCACGGTGGAGCAACTGGTAGAGCTGCTGCCTCTCAGCGAGCAGGTCCCTGGTTCAAATCCCGGTCCGGGGGCCTTTCTGGGTGGAGTTTGCATGTTCTCTCCGTGCATGCTTGGGTTTTCTCCGGGTACTCCGGTTTCCTCCCACAGCCCAAAAACATGCACGTTAGACTGATTGGTTACTCTAAATTGTCCCTAGGTGTGAGTGAGAGTGTGAATGGTTGTTTGGCTCGTTTGTGTCTATGTGGCCCTGTGATGGACATGCGACCTGTCTAGGGTGTACCCCGCCCCTCACACAGTGATTGCTGGACATGGGCACCATTGACCCCCGTGACCCAAAATGGAAGAAGCAGGTAAAAGATAATGGATAGATGGATTTTCCTAGAATGACAGATTGAGGTGGAGGTGTAGCTTCTATTTTTCAGTCGGGACTATTGATTAATACTAAACCAATTATTAGTTATAATACTTTAGAGTCACTGTCTCTAAGTCTATCCCATCCAAAATGAAAATCAGAAAGGCCATTCTCACTAGTTATTATATATCATCCACCAGGCTCCAATGTTCAATTTTTGTCTGAATTCTCAGATTTCTTAACTCACTTACTACTAAATACTGATAAAGTCATAATAATGGGTGATTTCAATATTCATGTGGATGTTGAAAATGATAGCTCAAGCATAGCCTTTAAAATTTTAACAGAATCAATTGGTTTTACACAAAACGTCCAAACACCCACTCATTCTCATGGATGCTAAGGATTATTGTATTGCACTTTTCTTAGACCTGTCTAAAACTTTTGACACTGTGGATCATAACATCGTTCTTTAACATCTTTCATATTGTAGGCAATGTGTTCAACATAATGGTACTTCCTCCAGTTATTTAACAGTCAACAATGGTGTACCACAAGGCTCAGTCTTAGGACCCACCCTCTTTACAATCTACATAGGTAATGTAGGTCAGAGCATCCTTGATGCATCCTTACATTTTTTATGCTGATGACACAGTTGTTTATTGTCGAGCTAAAACAGTTGCTAAGGCTTTCCAGCTTTTGCAGTCCGCCTTTGACATCATCCAGTCTGGTTTGTTCCACCTCAAACTTGTCCTAAATGCCGATAAAACCAAAGGGATGCTTTTTTTCAAACAGGAAGTCGGTTCCAACAGTTCTTCCTCTGATTTTATTCTCAAATGGTGTCGCTATTGAGTTTGTTGATTCCTATAAATATTTGGGTATCTTGGTCGACTCGCATCTCTCTTTTAAGCTCCACGTGGAAAACCTAGTAAAGAAACTGAAAGTTAAACTGGGTTTCTTTTTCAGAAACATATCCTGTCTAACTCTGAATGCTAGGAAATGCCATGTAACTGTGACTTTCCTTCCCTCCATTGATGACAATGATATTATTTACATGAATGCACCTACAAGCACCCTGCAGATGTTGGATGCTGTCTATCACGGTGCACTAAGATTCATAACTGGCTGTGTTTATCGTACTCATCATTGCACCCTGTATTCACTGGTTAACTGGACATCATTAACTTCACTCAGACTCTCTCACTGGTACATTTTTGTTTGATTTTATCATTGATTTTAGATGCACTCTGTAGCACTTTGAGATTTTTGTTAATGAAAAGTGTGTTACAAATTAAATTCATTATTATTATTACATTTTCATCTTTAAATCTCTTCTTGGTCTGCTGCCTTCATACATCTCGTCCTACATGTCTCTGTGTGAGTGCAGCTACAGCGTGCACTCTCAGAGCATAATTACTTAGTGTACCCTAAGTGCGGACTGAACTTGGCAAAAGGGCCTTCTCCTACTCTGCTCCTGTTTCCTGGAATATCATGCAAAAAGATCTGAAGCTCTCGACCTTGACCTCTCTAAGTGGCTTTACGCATCTGTTGGACTCCTGGCAAGAACCAGTGCAGATATGTTCCTGTTTTTAGTTTTCTACATTCGCATTATAATCTAATGTTTTTTGCTAAGTTTTTGTTTGCCAACTTATTTTAATTTGTAAAAAAATAATAATCTGTATGCCTCTTTTATGATTGTCTATTGTTGTTGTTGTCCATTGTTGTCATCACTCTTTGTTGAAATCAGGTCTCTCTTGTAAATGAGTTCTCGAGGCTCAGTGGGATTAAACTGTCTAAATAAACGTTGAATAAATGAAAATTCTCATTATCACACTCTTGATCTGGTTCTGACTTATGGTATCTGTTGTAAGTGTGGTCAACCCAGTTGTAACGAGAACCCAGAACGACACAAGACTGAGATACAAAAAATGATATTTATTTACAGTGAAATTAAGATTATATACAATATATACAGGGGCCTGGAACTGGAACTCCTGGAAGAGGGAAATAGTTCGTTCAGACCGAGACCAGGTAAGTGACGAGAGAAACAGTTTTGATTTG
>NC_056510.1:30572998-30583274 GCF_014905685.2 Nematolebias whitei
TACCGAGAGGGAATCAATGCTCCAGCATCGAGTAGTCTTGACTGCAGCCTTAAGTAGGAGTCGATGCTCATCAGGGAGATGACCGCCAGGTGTAGGTCGTTAGCGGCCATCTTGGAAGCTGCAGCAGAGCTACTCTCACTGTATCAAAATTAATAACTTACAAATACATCCTCAAAATCCTGTTCTGTCCAACCATGTTTTAATAACCTTTGAGTTTACATTAAACAACTAGACCAAAGGGTACTAATAGGCAGACCTCGGTCCAGATTCAGACCGAGCAATGGTTCTGTCCGGACCCATACCCAATAAATTCAGGAAAATAGATGATTTTCATGGAGCATTTTTCCAGCGATAGACAGCTTAGGTGCAGAGCCAAGCAGAAACACGGGAGGTGTGTTTTGGAGGTTCACTCTTCTTCAGGTGTTACAGTAATAACGTCATTCAATTAATGAGCCAATCAAACATTTGTTTTCCCTGAACGGCCGGTGCAGCGAGCTCTCACCAAAGAGTTGAGAAGGAACCGAGACGAAGGGACTGCATGTCATGCACCAAAATAAGAAAAACTGATGCCTAAAACTTTTTTTAAAAGATGAATGGACAGAGAAAGTTTTGTTCATTTTCCAGCAGGCAGTTCAAAACCTGTTTGCATTTATGCTCCAAAACGGTCGCATTAATTAAAAGTGGCAACTTGAAACGCTCTTCACTACATCTCTTTTGAGCAACGTCATTTGCTGAACTCGAGCAGAGAGCAGTAAATTAAATGAATTGCAAGCCCAGTATGACAGATCCACCCTACATCACAAATACTTTTACAGCCCAGCAGCATGCTGAATGTTCACTCAAGGTATCGTGTATTTTGGGACAACATAAAAAAATAATAATTTAGTGACGGGACAATCGTGAAGGAGTGCTTAAATGCTGTTGCTGAGACATTTGATGGAAAACAAAAAGACAAGATGTGTGGAAAAAAAAATCAAACAAATCCCAATGTCAGCTTCAACAGCAAGCAGAAAATCTGAAATATTAGTAGATGATGTGCTGGCACTGTTGCAGCTGTTCAGCGTCATTGATGACTACAGATGTTTCTGGTAATGCTCAACTACATGAGAATGGCTCTGATTCCATTCCAACCAAGATTTATTTTACTGGCAGGACAATCCCATGTCCATTTTACTCAAGAAAAGTAAAATAAAGAATAATCAAAAGAGAAAAGGTGGTGTTAAATTATCTGTTTTCAGTATTTTCCCTAAAAAAGCCATTTATCTTTTTTGCTTTCTGAAATGTTTTACTTGAAAACTTAAATTTTTATAGATCGGTGCCTCTTTAAGCCAAAAAAAAAAAAAAGGGAGAAAAACTTTTCTTGCTCTGTTTACACTTTTATACGAAAAGAGACCATTTTAAATTGTTTTCTGTTTTCTAAGATGTTAACCTTTTTTTTTTACTTTAAGTGTAAGCCTTCAATTATAGGCTTGGACCACTTCAATTTAAGAGACAGGCTTTTTAGGCACTGTTTGCACATTTAAGATGTATTTTATTCCGAGCTTTCTGTTTTAATCTGAAATAAAGGCCCTAAATTAATTTGTCTGGGACAAATTTTAAATATGGTAGAAATATTTTAATATTTAAACAACTAGAGCTAGTTGTTTACTATAAAGTGCAGTTTGTTAACAATGAAAATGTAAATATAGGTAGGCAAGACAATAATAGTCAAACATTGGACTTTCATTCGGTCTTTTTACTAGGAGGGAATTTTAGTAACTGGACTTCAGCAAGTTTTAATTGGATACCCTGGACTAGACCGTCACTGAGAGTAAATTTAATTTTAGCAGGTGTTTATTAGAAAATGCTGTAACCAAATTTAAAGATTCTCTTCCATGGTTTTCCTTTGTCTTGCAGAGTAATACATCAGAGAGCAGTGACTTAGATCATCTAGTTGATAAATTTTTATTTTTTTCATTTACTCTTTATTTATCCATGTAGTCTCATTGAGCCACAATAACTCCTTTTCAAGAGAGACCTGTTTAGGGAGCAGATGGTGGGGGGTGAGGGCCTTGCTCAAGTGCGCAGGGTGGGGCGAATGAGGGTGGAGGGAGGTGTGGGTGTTTCACCTTTTCCACCCACATTTTGATGTTGACGGTACCAGGAGGTGAACTTGCGACTTTCCGATCACAAGTCCATCTTCTAACCTCTGCGCCACCACTCCCCACTAGTTGATAAATTTACAACTTCTTTGCAAACTTTACTTGATGAAACTGCTCAGCTGAAAAATAAAGTAAATAATCAGAAAAGACTGGTTTCTCAGTTCAATTCTGAGTTATGTACTTTAAAACAGGCATCTAGAAAGCTGGAAAGAAGACGGAGCTTCACTAACGTTAATGAATTTTACTTATCTTTGGGAGATAGCCTACTAACATATAAAAAAAATTGCTCCATAAAGCTAGAACTATATATTATTTATTTTTAATTGATGAGAATAAAACTAGCCCCAAGTTCCTTTTCAGTACCATACAGTAGCTACTTTAATAAAAATTCCCATCTTGTTGAACTATGTATTCTTATAACTATAAGCAGTGATGAGTTCATGAGATTATTTATAAATAAAATTATTGCAATTAGGGAAAAATATCAAACCCACCTTCCTACTATTGTTTCTGATTTCATGTTAGATGAGACAACTTCAAAATGTCACTAGAACCAGATTTATGTTTGGACTGTTTTTGTCCTGTTGAGCTCTCTGAATTGTCCAAAAAAACAAAAAAAGCTTCATCCAAACCATCCACGTCTGCTAGATCCCATCCTAACCAGGCTAATTAAAGAGGTCCATCCATCCATTATCTTTACCCGCTTATTCCATTTTGGGTCATGGGGGTCGCTGGTGCCCATGTCCAGCAATCACTGTGCGAGGGGTGGGGTACACCCTGGACGGGTCGCAAGTCCATCACAGGGCCACATAGAGACAAACGAGACAAACAACCATTCACTCTCTCACTCACACCTAGGGACAATTTAGAGTTACCAATCAGCCTAACATGCATGTTTTTGGTCTGTGGGAGGAAACCGGAGCACCTGGAGAAAACCCACGCATGCACGGAGAGAACATGCAAACTCCACCCAGAAAGGCCCCTGGACTGGGGTTTGAACCAGGGACCTGCTCGCTGAGAGGCAGCAGCTCTACCAGTTGTGCCACCGTGCTGTCCTAATTAAAGAGGTATTTCCCTCAATTAATAATTACATACTGGATCTGCTTAAATTGTCTCTAATGAATGGTTTTGCACCACAGCATTTTAAGATTGATGTAATTAAACATTTACTTAAGATACTTAACTTTGAGTTAGGAATTCTAGCCCATTATAGACCTACAGGTATATCTAATCTAACTTTCATCTCGAAAATTCTAGCAAAAATAATTGCAGGTCTGTTGAGTGAACATCAGCAAAGAAATAATCTGTTTGAAGAGTTCCAGTCGGGTTTGGATCTCACCATAGCACAGAAATAGCACAGGTGAAAGTTATTAATGATATTCTCATGACCTCTGACAATGGACTTGTGTTTACACTGGTCCTGTTAGACCTCAGTGCTACATTTATTACAGGTGATAATAATATTCCATTATAGAGACTTAAATATGATGTTCAGATTACAGGAACATCTCTAAATTGGTTTAAATCATATCTATCTGATATATTCCAATTTGTAAATGTAAATAATGAACCTTCATCATACACCAAAGTTAGTCATGGAGTTCCTCAAGGTTCAGTGCTTGGAACAAAACTCTTTATCTTATATGTGCTTCCCTTATGTAAAGTTATTGAACAGCATGGGATAAATTTTCATTGTTATGCTGATGATAAACAATTATATTTGTCCATGAAACCCAATGAATCCAATCAGTTACTTAGACTACAAGCATGTCTTAAAGACATAAAAACATGGATGACCCGAACTTTTCTGCTTTAGAATAGAGGTTTTGGTTTTTGGACCTGAGCATCTTAGGGAAAAAAATAATTCTTTTGCCATCCTTGGATGGCATTAATCTGGCCTCCAGCTCTAATGTTAAAAATCTTAGTGTTATTTTTGATCAGGATTTGTCTTTTATCCCCCACATTAAAAACATTACTAGAACTGCCTTCTTCCACCTGCGTAATATTGCTAAAATTAGAACCATCTAACATCTAAAAATGATGCAGAAAAACTAGTTCATGCATTTTTCACATCTAGACTGGACTATTGCAATGGTTTTTTTTTACCTAGGTGTCCAAATACTTCTTTTAAAATGTCTTCAGTTGATCCAAAATGCTGCTGCCAGAGGCTTAACTGGAGTTCTCAACAACCTAGCTCCATCTTATATTTGAGATCTTGTTGTTCCATATTTTCCTAACTTTTATTCCACTTTGCTCTCAAACTGCAGGCTTACTTGCAGTTCCTAGAGTTTTCTGAAGCAGAATGGGAGGAAGATCTTTCAGTTATGCATGATAAATGAAAGATCTTCCTCTCTTGTGGAGCCAACTTCCAGTTTCTGTCCGTAAGGCTGACACATTGTCCAGTTTTAAGACTGGGATTAAGACTTTCTTTTTTGATAAATCCTATAATTAGGGTTGGCTTGTTATGTTGCCTAATTATGCTTAGAATACTGGTGGACAAATTGACCTAATTCCCTTAAATGAATTGTTAAAATTGAATAGTTTTCATTTGAAACTATTTCTATTTTAACGTGATTTTCAACCTGCCATTGTGTATCTGTTCTTCCTTCCTGTTCCTCTCAAACCCAGTCGGTTGAATCAAATGGCCACTTGTCATTTTTGCCATCTTATTTGTAAAAAAAATAAATAAATCTGGATGTCTTTTTTATATTTGTCTATTGTTGTCGCTGTTGTCCATTGTTGTCATCATACTTTGTTGAAATCAAGTCTCTCTTGTAAATGAGTCCTCGAGGCTCAATGGGATTTACCTGTCTAAATAAAGGTTGAATGAATGTCCTGAGCCTGGTTCTGATAAAGGTTTCTTCCTCATGAGGGAGTTTTTCCTTTCCACTGTTACCTTCGTGCTTGCTCAAGATGAGAAGCTAGATGAAGTTAAATTCTAAGCCATCTGCTCCTCAGATAAATAGTGCTAACTTACAATTTTTTATTCATATGGATGTTTCTGTTCAGTGCCCTGAGATGACTTCTGTTGTGATTTGGTGCTATATAAATAAACTGAACTGAATTGAATTTAAACTTATATGTGCATTTAATCTGACCAGTTGGTCAATTTCATCACAGACAGTTATTGTGGTTTTATTTGTTGTTGTATTTTTAAATGTTATTTTTTTATTATTATTTGTTAATTTATTTATCATTATCTTAACACTGAGCTCATCAACAGCACCTGTTGTTAATTGATCTGTGTCTATTTGAACTGGACACTTGGAATCAGTGCATGTGCCTTGGGAGGGAGAGAGGATACACCCTACTGTTTCGGCTCTTTTTCTGCAAGTTGCTTGTTCGGCTGGCCTGCGATGAGGCATCAGTGTGTTGGCCTTTGATTCAACCCTCATTATACTCCAGCTAAAGGAAAGTGCTCATTTCTTCTATTGGGTTTTGTGGGTATTCAGTATGTTATTTGGAAATGATTGGGTCTCTTCTTAGTCCCCAATCCCTGTTTTAATATAGAGCGCCTGGTGGAGAAAGATCATGACACTGATGGTAACTAGGATGCGCAGACTCTAACTGACGAAAGTACGACTGCACTGGAAAATCAGGATGATTATTCTACTTTCTGTTTCACTGGCTTGGAAACCTGACAATGCTTTTTACCATATGTGGAAGGGACTAAATGGTCTTTGTTTGTATTTTGTAGTTCTCTCCCCTTGCTGGCATGGAGGACTAAATGATTGGGACTGTTCTTGTTACAGTGGCACAGTGGGGCAGTTGGTAGAGCTGTTGCCTCTCAGCACTAACGTCACTGGTTCAAATCCTGGCCAGGGACCTTTCTGGGTGGAGTTTGCATGTTCTCTTCATTCATGCATGGGCCTTTTCTGGGTACTCCGGTTTCATCCCACAGACCAAAAATATGCATGTTAGACTGATTGGTAACTGTCCCTAGGTGTGAGTGAGGGTGAGAGTGAGAGAGTGAATCGCTGTTTGTTTTGTTTGTCTGTATGTGACTCTGTGATGGACTGTCCAGGGTGATGGATCGCTTCTTGACAGTATAGACCCATCTGAAGCTTAACTTAATGTTTTACCTCTTTCAGGGCCAGTCAGCTCGCTATGAAATGGCCGTGTGTAGCTGGTGAAAGTATGGCAGGCCATGTTATCATATAATTGGAACGCAGCTGCTCCTGACCCAATTAAAAGCCTAACACTGACCGGGCCTGCCCATCCAGCAAGTTATCATGGCCTGGCACGCCCCGAATTTGGGTCGGGTGGGGCTGGGCTTAGGGCTCAGTTTAGAAATGACAGCTCTATCCAGGGTGTACCCCACCTCTTGCACAGTGACTGATGGACATGGGCACCAGTGACCCCCTTGACCCAAAAAAGAAGATGCAGGCAAATATAATGGATGCATGTTCTTGTTACAGGAGTATTGGTGAAAACTCTGTTTTTAATGCACAACCCATTGTTGCTTAAGTAATTCCAACTATTTTAAACGTATTTTAATGTAACCTTTGCTGAGATTGACATGGACAAAAGCACTGGAGTTGGAAGTTGTTCACCCAGACTGGCATATTGTTTGTCCAACATCCAAGACTTTTGGGGTTTACAGCTATACTCATGACATCATCTCTGACCAGCACCTTTTCAAAGAATGAGAAACTTTTTGTAACATCTTGTCAGGTTGGAGACATCGCTGGAAACTAGTGGATTGGCACAACAACATTATTGGTCACTTTTTAAAAATGATAGTGCAACAAAAAAGAACGTTTTTAAAAAGTCATTCACACTCAAACATTCAAAGTTCTTTTTACCCTTGATTTGCTAGCTGTTTGATTAGTTAGCAACTGGGAATTATACAGATGGTTCAGTTTGCTTCATGAGGATCTGCTGCTAAGTGTGCTTGCTGCACGAGAAAGACAATATTGAGTGGAATTGAAAAAAGTAATTATAGGATTTCATTTAAAACCCGGTAAAGTGGCAGCCCCCTCCCTGGGCTGACACCTTACCGTGGTGGAGGGGTTTGAGTGTCCCAATGATCCTAAGAAATATGCTTTCAGGGGCTTGTTGCCCCTAGTAGGGTCACCCAAGGCAGACAGGTCTTAGGTGAGGAATCAGACAAAGTGCAGCCCAAAGACCCCTTATGTTGATTAAAATTAAAAATTTGTCTCCATCAAGGATTTTAGTTCCGCAGCGGCATAGCTTTTATGGGGGGTTCCGCAGGGGTCCATCCTGGGTCCCCTCCTATTCTCTTTATACCTGCTCCCACTTGGTGCTATTTTCCAGAAACACAACATACCCTTTCACTTCTTCGCTGATGACTGTCAAATTTACTTCCCCCTAAGACACAATGGTACATGCTCTATTCAACCTCTGCTCGACTGCCTGGTTGACATCAGGGACTGGATGGCTTTAAATTTCTTAAGTTTCAATGAAAAGAAGTCTGAAGTCATGTTGTTCCCTCCCAATGACACGATCACAAACCACTGCATTGACCTTTCCGCTCTAACCCTGTCAGAAAAATAAAGAGTCACTAATCTGGGCGTGATAATGGACCCTTCCCTAAAACTTAACAATCATGTAAACATGATTGTTAAATCATGTTTCTTCCAACCGAGGCAGCTGTCTAAACTGAAGCCCATATTATTATCCAAAAATAACCTGGAGAGAGTAACACATGCATTAATTACATCTAGGCTTGATTACTGCAATTTGCTCCTGTTTGATATCAGTCAGACATCCATTCCACAACTACAACTGGTCCAGAATGCAGCTGCCCGATTTTTAACCAGTACAGGCAAAAGAGAGCACATTACTCCCCACTGCACTGGCTACCGGTTCACCTTCGAATCAAATTCAAAATACTCCTGTATGTCTACAAATCGCTAAACAGTTTTGTGCCCCCCCCCCCCCCCCCCCCCAATCTCTCTGATCTGCTACAGCCATATGTCCCACCACAATCCCTGAGGTCAGCGGACCAGTTGCTCCTCACAGTTCCAGGAACTCGTCTTAAGCGCAGAGGTGACAGGGCCTTCTCTGTAGCAGGCCCAAGACTTTGGAACAAGTTGCCTCTGCTTGTCAGACAGCCCCCCTCCTTCTCGGTTTTCAAGTCCCGTTTAAAAACCCACTGAATACTACTGAATAGTAATTCAGTAGCTTTCAACACCAGATGATCTGTGTTTTGAACCTGTATGCTCCACACTGGTTAGTCGTCATATTTATTATCTGCATCGTTTTTATGTCTATATTCTGATTTACCTCATTTTGTATATTGCTTTGTGTGTTGCCTGTTTTTTTTTTTTTTTTTTTTTTTTTTTTTGTGATGGCCTCTCTTCTCCCCTTACAGCCATCCTCTCCACACCATTATTATGAAATATTTATTATAGTGACATTCTAGTGTAGGTTTTTTTTTTTTTTTTTTTTTTTAATAGGATAGAAAGAAAGAAAAGACAAAGTAAGACTCCAAAATATAAGAAATATATACAAATAGAGCACACTTCAAAACACCCGGCCACTGTCTGTTCACCTGCAAAGAACATGACAAAACACAGCAACAAAATACATATGTATAAAGAACTTAAAATATTCATGGCTTTGCAGTAAGTTTCAATAAATATATATACCCATACCTACGCCTATATACATACATACATATATACATACACATGAATATACACTCACATACATATCTATATATCTACATATAAAGCCTACATAAACATCCCTGCTTCTATTTGTGTGTGATTGTGAGCATGCATAAGTGTATAAGGCTTCTCTAATAGAACATTTATTAGTAATTGTGAAGCAGCAGAGACCCGACCCCCAAGACCAGAGGCAGACGAAAAAGGGGGGACCAGAGCCCAAGACCCCAGGAGGGACCCCGACCGCGGAGCCCCCAGAGCCACCCACACAGGGCGAACCACTCACCCACCCCCCAGAACGGACCACAGGGGAGAACCGGAAGATCCCCACCAGCAACCACATACAGTGACCCCCCGGGGCCAACAGCGACAAACTCATAGGCCTCCGTCGGCACCCGCCGCACCGATGTAGGTCCAGGTCCAGGCACCGAGGCCTGGGCACCGAGGACTCACACCACCCAGGCCAAGGCCCGACAGGGCCAGAGGACCCGAGCCCCACCAGGCAGACACCAGGCCGAGCCGACACACGCCCAAGCGCCCAGCCCCCGATACCAAGGGCCCCAAGCGCGCCGGCAGGCAAGGGCACACCCCACCAGGGGGCCGCGCGATAGGGGCGCGATGCCAAGCACCCCCAGTTGTATCAAAGAGGGGGCAGTCCGAGTCTCGGCCTAACAAATACCCATTCATACACATACACAATCACACTATCCCAACCTCAATCTCACATTCATTCACTCAAAGACATACAATAACGATACATTTCATTCTTATTCCCGATACACACTCTATACCCCCCAGGTCCAAGACATGTACCCGCCCTCTACAGGGGGCAGCCCATGCCCAAACCCAGGAGGTAAACCCATTCATTCTTGAGCGGAGAAGAGCCAATACCCCAGACCCAGCCCAGGCCATGCCCCGTCGACAGGATACCCCCCCACCATGAAGAGGACACGCCACCGACCACCCCCACACACCGCCAACAACCAAGCACGCACCCCCAGCCGACCGCCCGCCAGGCCCCGGCAGCCACCCCGGCCAGCGGGCCAACCATGGCACCCAAGAGCCAAGCTCAGGGGGTCCAAACAACCCCAGGGAGAGCACAGCGCCAGCACCGCCCATGGCACCCCCCAGACCCTGAACCCCCACATAGTCCTGGTCAACACCCGACGGCCTGCCCTTCTCCCGGACCCCACCCCCGGAATGGCAGTCAGGGAACTAGGTGGGTAGGAAGAGGAGAAAAAAAATAAAATAAAATAAATAAATAACTAAAAATAAGACCCCGACACATACACCCCCACCCCTAGATGTGCTGTTGATGTGTGTTGTTGTATAGTGCCATTAAAAAGGAAAGAAGAAGGAGCAAAGGCTGGCATGGTGCCAGTTTCCCCTCCACCCCAACTCTATCCAAACCCTAGTGTCTAAATGCAACCGTTGTAAGTGAGCACAGGCACAGGGGGTGAGAGTAAGGTCATCCCACCACCCATAGCCATGTGCCCACCTCAA
>NC_056510.1:30583374-30585121 GCF_014905685.2 Nematolebias whitei
ATATATATATATATATATATATATATTAGTACTGAGCAAAGATACATTTTTTTATCCCAATTAATCTAAAATATTTTTGTGATTAATTGCGATTAATCTCCTTAGTATGTGCAAAATTTAATTATGACTTAAATATGTTTAGAACATTTTTAAGGTACTGTTGTATATAAAAATGTTTGCTATATTAAAAAGTCACTTTCTAACAGCAGTGTTCTCCTAACAACTAAAGTATTTCTAATAACATAAACATGAGCATATCAAACATAAAACCAAAGCTATTTGCTAGGGCAAATTGTTTTTAGTTTATTTTAGATAGAAAATAATAATAAAAAAATATTTCAAACAATCATAACAGATTAACAATAAATTTAAAAAATATACATGTTTTTTTTCTGAAATCTTACAAGAATAAACATTTTTCAATCAGGAGCATCATGACCAGTTTATCTCCTGATGCTGCTCAATAATTCAGACAAATCTAACAAGAGCTATGTTTACATGGACATAAGTAATCAGATCAAACGTCCGTTCGGAATAAAAATGCGTCATGTAAACACCCTATTCAGGTTATTTTTTTGTTTATTCAGCGCGATCCGAAATAATTTGTGATCAGAACAAAACGAGTGGTTTACACCGATTGAAAACCTGAACGGTGCGCATGTAAACATTTAATCTGTTAATTTTTTTCTGATTGTGAAAAACTGACCTGATTGCACATGTGCGACTTACATCATTTCGGCCTGGCTAATGCTAATAACATTAGCATGTCGGAGAAGCAAAACTGGTCGGTGAGCGACACAACAGTTCTACTAGAAACATTGAAAGAGCTCAAAATAATCTGAATTACCTGTAGCTCAGTCAGGGAGTGCAGTAATGTCTCCACTGTCAACAAACAAACAAAGATAACCAAGTATCAGAGCTCTGATGTGAGGATGGCAGGTGAATGTAAAGAGTGGGTTTTGTCTCATCGCTGCAGCCTCTGCTCTAAACCCAGCACTTCAGATATGATTTTCAGGAAATAAGATGTGGCGGATTAATTTATCATAACTCGGGGTTGACTTGACCAATCAACACTAACAAGTCGGTAGCTTAAAGCCTGTACTTTTGACACAAACGAAAACAGAATTGTTGAGTTGCTGCGTAATTCCCGATACAGCGACTGAAATCAGTTGTGTGTCTATCACGCACGGGGGGTCAGTTCGCTCCAAAGGGGGAAAAAGTCAGTCAGAGCAGAAGGAGAAATGTCCACCTGTTATGGAGAAATCAGAGGACCATTTGTTTTTAATTGCACTCTCCAGTAAAACTGTATTTTGTCCAAATGTGAGGAAGAAACTCCCTGCTGCATTTGTGACCGAAGTCTGCCGCTCTAACAGAACCGGACCTTCAATTCTCTTCACCGGCTTGCTTTTGATCCACCTTACTGTTAGTAATTGGTCAAGAAAAAGCGAGCTTCAATGTGATTAGATGGAATACTTGTTAAGGCAGATCTTGTCTCACTCTCAAGCTGGAAAGCCGGCCCCCGGCCAGAGTGCTGTGTGTATGTGTGTTCAAAGATGCTGAGGAGAGACATTAAGCAGGAAAACAAAACTTAACAGTATTAATGCACGTTAAAATAATTGTCCGCGTTATTCATTTGCTGCGTTAACGAGTTAATGTGATGTTAATGTTAATGAGAACACAATTTATACATACATACATACATATATATATATATATATATATATATATATATATATATATATATATA
>NC_056510.1:30585221-30590342 GCF_014905685.2 Nematolebias whitei
ACATATATATTGTTGAATAAAAACTGCCCATTGGGATACATTTTCAAAAAGTCTTCTTGATTTTGATTCTACAGACAACAAGCGAGTATTCAGCACGTTTTTCTCTCACCTCCTGCATGGCATCTATCCATCATCTCATTGGTTGGCATGCCTTGCTCCTGCCATCATCACCATGGCAATGCAAGTGTCCTCCCAGTTGCCATCACCATGGCAATGGGAGTGTCCCTGAGCAACTATCCACATAGGCCCAATGTAAGCCTCTTAACCAGGATCACCATGGTAATAAGTTTGTGCTGAAGAGCCAGGCTGTGGAATTTTTGTGGTATTTAGGAAAAAAGAAGCAAAATAAACAAGTAAACAAACGTGAACTTTATCACCTGCCATTGATGGTTTATGGGTAAAATTTAGAAAGGGTGTACATCAGAGAGAGAAACGTCATTTCTTTTAGATTTATGTGTGTTTGATAAACATCAGGACACCCTTGTAAAAAAAAAACACTGTAGATCTAGCACACATGTACAAAATGTTCAGCTACACTTCTGCAGAGTCTAGAACTCACACCTGCATACAGGTAATTGTGCATATTCATGAGCACACGTGCAGGGTGTTCTGTTCCGCAAGGCTGACTTAGTGCACACATGCACGCTAATATCAAATGTACCAGTAAGTGCAAGTGTGAAAACACACCTCTGTGAGTGCGTGTGTGTGTGTGTGCGCGTGCGCACGCGCGCATTTAGCTAAAGCGCTTAGTGAGTACAAAGAAGCATAGCTTTAAGGTATGATATGTTAATAAAATGTGTCAAGATGTCTGGAACCTCTTTCTCTCTTTATAAACAAACTTACAGCTTGAGCTCTGCTAATTAGCAAGCCCATCTGTTCAGTTTAACAAAGTTGTTGAGATTTACCAGGGAAACTGTAAAAAGACAAGCTTGCTTCATCATGGCAGATGACAAGTGTTAAAAAATCCCAAATTCAATCCCCCTGCCTCCAGTTTCTTGTTGTGTCTCATTCAATTACTTGTCTGTTTATTTATTCATTTATGTATTTATTGATAAAAACACTTTTCTCCATGTCAAACTTACAAGTCTAGAGTGCACCAGTAAGAAAACACTGTTTGATATAATGCAGCATATAAATATGCAGGCAAACGTTCCCCAAACACCATAATCTAAAGCTGCAGCAATTTGCTTGGAGAACATTAATTGCTATGGCCGAAGCCCAGATTGTGCACGCTAAGCACTCTGCGGCTAACTCTGAAATGTGTGTTTGGGACAGGGAGAGTTTAAATTTGTGCATTTTCTTATGTGTGTCTGCGTATGTGTGTGCTTGAGTCAAGAGGAAGGATGGGGTGTACAAGGGGTCCATCTGTTCTCTTCTGCTCTTCTGCACTGATATGAGATTACGTTAATCTGGGTACTTGTCAAGACAGGTTAGTGAAAGCAGACAACTGGGTGGGACTCATGCTAAACTGGTTGGCTAGAAAACGACTGTTTTTGCTCTCAAATATTGCTGAGAAGGATTTGGAACAAGTCAGAAGATGGTAAACAAAGAGGCCTCTAACCGTTGTGGATTTTTTTTTTGTGTGCAAAATTTGACATTTGGCCTCCAGAAAACTCCAAATCAGTTTCATATATCAGCCTCTTTAGAAAAAAAAAGAAACAAATAAAAACAACTCATCTCTGCTTATGCCTCGCTGCCGTGAAAAGCAGACAACCATGTAAGTTCTGATGTCTGTTTGTCTGTTAGTAAAATATCTTGTCATCTATTATAAATATTTTAATTAAACTCACAGAGGGTAATTATTGGATGCAAATCTGCAACTGATTAACTTTTAGGAGATACTGAAGATGGCCATTACAACTATTTGACCTGAACAAACAGAATGATTACAGTAACCCACACACGATAGGATTACACTGACCTTTAATCTGAAGAACTGATGTGAGATGGCACATTCCATTGGACATAAAAGTGTATTAAATGTGTACACAAATTTCTTAAATTTTAATTCAGCCAATTCTAAAGAAAATTTAAAGTCCAAGCTATTCAAAGAGCAATTACAATACAATAAAACTTTATTTATAATGCACTTTAAAAACAACACCGTTGGCCAAAATACTGTACATTAACACATACAGTTCCATAAATTCCATGATTTCTATGAAAGCCTTTCAGTTTCAAGAAACAATGCTTTCTGAATGTTCAGCCATGGGGTGACTTTTAACACCTGATTATATAATTCCTTGCATATTTAATCAATAAAAGTGTTTCTGAGTGAGAGTCCAGCTTAATCTATATCATCTGAATTGAACTGATTTTAAATTGAAAAATTTGACACCAGATTCAAAACATTTTCTTCTTACAGAGTGAAGTAATCTGCACGTATGTTTCACATCCTCAAAATTCTGATCCCACAATAAGTAAGGCCGTGGTCGAAAATTGATCCGTGTAAGGTAGTGAGACCCAATTTATTAATTTATTTTTACCATTGAACCAGAATGGTGTTCTGTTGTTGGACTTCTGTGCTCGTCATGGATTGTCAATAACGAACACCTTGTTCAAGCATAAGGGTGTCCATATGTGCTCTTGGCACCAGGACATCCAAGGCCGCAGTTCGATGATCGACTTTGTCATCGTCTCATCTGATCTGCGGCCACATGTCTTGGACACTCGGGTGAAGAGAGGGGCGGAGCTGTCAACTGATCACTACCTGGTGGTGAGTTGGCTCCGATGGTGGGGGAGGATGCCGGTCAGACCTGGCAGACCCAAACCTATTGTGAGGGTTTGCTGGGAACGTCTGGCAGAGTCTCCTGTGAGACGGAGTTTCAACTCCCACCTCCGGGAGAACTTTGAACATGTTCCGAGGGAGGTGGGGGACATTGAGTCTGAGTGGACCATGTTTCGTGCCTCTATTGTCGAGGCGGCTAACCAGAGCTGCGGCCGCAAGGTTGTCGGTGCCTGTCGCGGCGGCAACCCTCGAACCCGATGGTGGACACCGTCGGTGAGGGATGCTGTCAGGCTGAAGAAGGAGTCCTATCGGGCCTTTTTGGCCTGTGGGACCCCGGAAGCAGCTGATGGGTACCGGCAGTCCAAGCGACATGCGGCTCGGGTGGTTGCTGAGGCAAAAACTCGGGCATGGGAGGAGTTCGGAGAGGCCATGGAAAACAACTTCCGCATGGCTTCGAGACGATTCTGGTCCACCATCCGGCGTCTCAGGGGGGGGAAGCGGTACGCCACCAACACTGTTTATAGTGGGAGTGGTGTGCTGCTGACCTCAACTCGGGATGTTGTGGGTCGGTGGGCGGAATACTTTGAAGACCTCCTCAATCCCACCGGCACGTCTTCCACTGAGGAAGCGGAGCCTGAGGACTCTGGGTCGGGCCCTCCAATCTCTGGTGCTGAGGTCACCGAGGTGGTTAAAAAGCTCCTCGGGGGCAGGGCCCCAGGGGTGGATGAGATTCACCCGGAGTTCCTTAAGGCTCTGGATGTTGTAGGGTTGTGTTGGCTTACGCGACTCTGCAATATTGTGTGGACATTGGGGGAAGTTCCCCTGGATTGGCAGACCGGGGTGGTGGTCCCCCTATTCAAAAAGGGGGACTGAAGAGTGTGTTCCAACTACAGGGGAATCACGCTCTTAAGCCTCCCTGGTAAGGTCTATTCGGGGGTTCTGGAGAGGAGGGTCCGTCGGATAGTCAAACCTCGGATTCAGGAGGAACAGTGCGGTTTTCGTCCTGGCCGTGGAACACTGGACCAGCTCTACACTCTCAGCAGGGTCCTGGAGGGTGCGTGGGAGTTTGCCCAACCAGTCTACATGTGCTTTGTGGACTTGGAGAAGGCGTTCGACCGCGTCCCTCAGGGGGCCCTGTGGGGGGTACTCTGGGAGTATGGGGTACCTTTGATACGGGCTGTTAGGTCCCTGTATGACCGGAGTCAGAGCCTGGTCCGCATCGCCGGCAGTAAGTCAGGCTTGTTCCCGGTGAGAGTTGGACTCCGCCAAGGTTGCCCTTTGTCACCGATTCTGTTCATAACTTTTATGGACAGAATTTCTAGGTGCAGCCAAGGTGTTGAGGGGATCAGTTTTGGTGGCCTTAGGATTGCGTCTCTGCTTTTTGCAGATGATGTGGTCTTATTGGCTTCATCAGATCGTGATCTACAGCTTTCGCTGGAGCGGTTCGCAGCCGAATGCGATGCGGCCGGGATGAAGATCAGTTCCTCCAAATCCGAGGCCATGGTCTTGAGCCGGAAAAGCGTAGAGTGCCCTCTCCGGGTCAGGGAGGAGGTCCTACCCCAAGTGGAGGAGTTCAAGTATCTTGGGGTCTTGTTCACGAATGAGGGAAAAATGGAGCGTGAGATCGATAGGTGGATAGGTGCAGCATCTGCAGTGAAGCGGGCGCTGTACAGGTCTGTCGTGGTGAAGAGAGAGCTGAGTCAAAAGGCAAAGCTCTCTATTTACCGATTGATCTAAATTCCCACCCTCATCTATGGTCACGAGCTTTGGGTTGTGACCGAAAGAATGAGATCTCGGATACAAGCGGCCAAAATGAGTTTTCTCCGCAGGGTGTCTGGGCTCTCCCTTAGAGACAGGGTGAGAAGCTCGATCATCCGGGAGGGACTCGGAGTAGAGCCACTGCTTCTCCACGTTGAGAGGAGCCAGTTGAGGTGGCTTGGGCATCTGTTTAGGATGCCTTCTGGACGCCTCCCTGGTGAGGTGTTCCGGACACGTCCCACCGGAAGGAGGCCCAGAGGAAGACCCAGGACACGCTGGAGGGACTATGTTTCTCGGCTGGCCTGGGAACGCCTCGGGATTCCCCCGGAAGAGCTGGCCCAAGTGGCAGGGGAGAGGGAAGTCTGGGCCTCCCTACTTAGGCTGCTACCCCCGCGACCCGACCCCGGATAAGCGGAAGAAAATGGATGAATGGATGGATGGATTTTTACCATTCTTTTTCTTAAAGAGTGCACCCTAGGGTACATGAAAATATCAGAGAAGTTTAGTAGTTGTTTGATACGATGCATTATGACCCATCTGAGCCCATGGACTAATAAAAAACCCATAAAAGCTGTTTTTGTTTAGAAGTGTAGTGGACTAGGCCTATGTCAAAACTGAGTCTTAGGTCAAAACTC
>NC_056510.1:30590442-30591707 GCF_014905685.2 Nematolebias whitei
TTGACCCATCCTGAGACTTTCTTTCTTGAATTAATCAAGCAAAAGAAGACTACTTTCTATTATCATTACCATTTTACAAATGTTTTGATAATCAAATTGTGTTAGTTCAAACAATGTTTACATGTTGAAGTGAACTACTCATTTTTAAATCAACTGTGAAACAGTAATAACGATTTTTAATCCTCATTCAAAGAAGAAATCAGGTTAATGATGCATTGTCTGATTTTCTGTCTTCCATGAGCAAGTGTGTAAGTTGGTCAAAGTTCAAGTTTCGGTCAACTGCAAGTTTACTGAAAAAGAAATGTCATGTTTAACTTTTACAGCAAGATACTAGAGAATTGACTCCACGAAGTCTGAAGTTCTTCATAATATCTTTTGTCTGTTCTTAAACAATCTTAATCTTTTTCCTTGACTTTTCATAACACCTTACATCACAAAACACACCTCTGTTTTGGTCCATCGACCAATCAGAAACTCCCAAATGAACCGGAAATAGAGCTCTTTAAAATGTTGGTACTTCCTAGTTCAATGGAATAGAAGGAGAAGTTGGCAGAGAAGTTGGAGTAGATGGAAAGTTCTGCAAGAGGTTCCACCTCCAGTTGGAGGAGATGAAGAAGTTCTGTAGGAGCTTGAGCAGTTCTGCAGTTCTGAAACTCGGCAGTTCCAGAGTCCAGAATGCTGGAATGCAGCATGCTCAGTACATCTGCCACTAAGCTGGACGAGAGAAGTTCAGAGGAATTATGAAGTCTGTTCTGGATGATCTCACGACTCCCGAGGTTTAGCTGTTCTTACGGAGACGCTGCAAAGTGGCTCGAAGTGAACTTTATGCCGGAACTGACATATCTTCAGAAAGGTAAAAAGTCGATCTTCAACCAAAGTGTACCGTTGGGACAAGCTGGTCCAAAGGAGCGTGCATGTTTCTGGTTAAACAGACAAATTCCCTCACACATCTCTCTCAAGAAAAACTTCATTTCCCATCTTTAAATTCTTCTATCCTGCTAAGAAATCATTCCAGATATTTTTAGAAATGTCTGAAGCAAAGTTTTTCAACCACCGCCGTGTGGTTTAATGTCTGTTGTTCAGCTGGAAGTGAGAAAACAATCGCTGCATTGTTTACTTCCTGTAAAACTGATTAATAAGCTGTCGTTATTTTCAATTTTTGCCAATTAATGTAAATGTGTGATGTGTTAAACTTGATTCTGTTAATAAATGACCCACCGTCGTTGGTGAGTCAAAGATAATTAACGTCTCACGTCCACATTTTA
>NC_056510.1:30591807-30597884 GCF_014905685.2 Nematolebias whitei
TGTACTACTATCCCTACTTTTGCAGTTTTTCACTTAACACGGTGCTTCAGGATATGGATCATGAACATTAAAATGGTACTGGATGATTGCTGATGACAAAGTTTTGGAACTGCTGTGTTAAATTACACTTTGTTGTTTTGTATGTATTACTACATTTTACTCTCCTCAAATTCATAACTTCTGCATGTCTAAAGTTTGATGCAGCTCTCAGACTAATGAATTATGTCTCTTGGAACATGTGTGAGCATGAGATAAGTCTTTATTGGTGTGTGTTGTCACTGTGCCAGTATTGTGTCTGCAACCAGTGTGTCCAGTCCCATTACAGGCCACTCGTCCTAAACTCATCCCTCTGTCTGCAGAAGACAAGTCTCAGCACCAGCCTGGCTTGGAGCCAGTGTGTGTAAGCTCTGTGTAAATTCTTGCCAAACTGGGATTACACTGAGATGTTAATCATTGGAGAGCACACTAAAACAATTACGATGCTTTTCAAACTAAGTCAACTTTTCAGTAAAAGCAAACAAGTCCTCTACAAGACTCTCTGAATCGTTGTCTTTTATGAAGCTGAGTCAAACAACAAGAAAAAAAATGCATCTAGTTGAAAATCCATATCTTTTTTTTATGAGTTTGGTAAGTAGTGCGAAATGTTATTTAAATTCCAGTCCCTTTTGTTGTTATTGTTTCAGCTTATAGTGTCATAAGAAATTCTATCTGCTTTCAAAGGAATCTGGGGCTGCAACTGTAGGGTTGTGGGAAGCACTGTGGATGTCAAGCAACGCAAACGACCTCTCTCAAATGGAATAAACGAGATTTCTCTTGTGAAAACAACTAGCTTCCATTTTTTCTATCCTTTGGATTTAGATGTGACCCAAATTTGGCGATTAAAACTTTATTTCACTGAAACCGATGCCAAACCTGACCTCCCCAAAGGTTATGAGCATTTCTTCCCAATGAAATGTGTGTGTGTGTGTGTGCTTACCTACAAGGTTGACGTTAAATGGGTTTTGTAGAGATGAGTGGGAGAAACCAAAATGGCAGAGGGACCAACACAGACATAGATTGAGTTACGGGTTTGTATTTTGTTGTTTCTGTTTTTTTGTTGTTGTTTGTTTTTATATCCTAATAAACCGAAGCAATATTTCAGAATTACAGATAATTATGTTTTTTCAATTTTGACTAAGTTAATTAGCAAGAGATGTGTGTAGGTGAAGAGATGACTGTAACCAATTCACTCAGGGGTATGTATGCTTTTACACCCCTATAGTGAAGCAAACAAACAAACTAATTTGAATGATGAATTTTGTTGTTTTACCTAATCTATCATTTGTAAATTTCAGCCCATTTTAGAAGCTTGTCCTCCATTAAGTATTTTCACTGGATTTGTGTGATATGAAGTTGTGCCAATGTGTGTGTGTGTGTGTGTGTGTGTGTGCGTGCGTGCGTGTGTGTGTGTGTGTGTGTGTGTGTGTGTGTGTGTGTGTATTGGTGCGTTTATGATGCAACTGTAACAAATAACACAGCTGTCATTCATTTAGTTGTTATGAAGTCTTATGACTGCAGTCCTATTCCAAAGAACGGAAGTGACACTGAGAAAAAATGACTGTCATGCAAGAAATAACAGAGGATGTACATTATTCATACACAAACATAATTATATAGTTTTTAGAGGTATTTTAGTTGGTGTTTTTTACTTAGTACTTTTGAATTAATTGTACCTTTTTAGGTTTTGTTCATCTGTTACAGGCATGTACAGAAACAAACTTGCTTGTAAGATCAAGTGTTTGTGAAGAAAGTAACTAAACTTCATCTCTTGTTAGCTGTCAATGTCAATTTATTTATATAGCACATAAAAACAACAAAAGCTGACCAAAGTGCTTTACAGTTAAGACAGATTAAAAATTAAAAAAGAGCAAAAATGCATCTAGTGCCACTCGAAAACATAAGTTGACAGTAAAAACATCACACAACAACAATACAATCAGCTCAACTTGTTCTCAGACTCTGCGTGGATGAAATGCCAAGGAATACAGATGATTCTTGAGCAAAATTTTAAAAGTCTCAACAGTCTGAGCGTTTTTTAAATTCTCAGGTAAACTGTTCCACAGTTTTGGAGCAGCAACCGCAAAAGCCCAATCACCTCTGGATTTCAGTTTGGATCTGGGGACATCTAAGAGGAACTGGTTGGTAGACCGGAGTGCTCTTACTGGAGTGTAGATGTTAATGAGATCACATAAATATGACAGGGCCAGACCTTTTAAGACTTTAAAAACAAGCAATAAAATCTTAAAATCAATCCAAAAGTGGACCGGAAGCCAGTGGAGAGAAGCCAGGTCAGGGGTTATGTGTTCATGTTTTTTAGTTACTGTTAAAAGACGAGCTGCTGCATTCTGGACAGATTGTAAACGATGCAAAGATGATTTGTCTAAACCAACATACAATGAAAAACAGTAGTCTAAACGACATGTAATAAAAGCGTGAATCACCTTTTCAAGACTTCACCTTGGCAATAAGTCTTAGCTGGAAGAAACTGCATTTCACAACTGTATTTATCTGTTTGTCTAATTTAAAAGCACTATCAAAAAATAACTCCCAGATTCCTGACATTGGAGTGGCTGTATGAAGCCAAGGGGCCAAGCACATTTAGGGTATTACATTTACCAAAGCTGATGACTTCCCTTTTATTTTCATTTAGATTCAGAAAATTTAGTTTTAACCAGACTTTAACGTCGTTTAGACAGTTCAAGAGTGGATCCAGTCAAGTGACCCTGTCTGACTCAATCGGAAGATATAACTGAGTATCATCAGCAAAGCAGTGAAAAGGGATATGTTTTCTAAAAATGGACCCCAAAGGCAACATGTAAAGATTAAAAAGCAATGGATCTAAAATACACCCTTGAGGCACCCCACAGATCAGAGGAGCTGGAGATGAAGAACATTTCCCTAAATGAACAGAAAAACTCCTGTCAGTCAGGTAGGATCTAAACCAGGATAAAACTGTGCCTTTGATACCAACCACCTGCTCCAGTCGTGACAACAAGATGTTGTGGTCCACACTATCAAAGGCAGCAGAAAGGTCTAAAAGCACTAAAACAGCAGAGCTTCCTGCATCAACAGTTAAAAGAAGGTCATTAAAAACTCTTAAAAGGTAGCTGAATATGTTTTATCTGAAATGCTTCTTTAGCTCCGATACATATTTAGGGAATTAAAAAAGACTAGTTGCCTGTTATATAAAGACTTGGGATCGTCATGTTCTTAATGACTAAAAATCTGCATGGTTGTTTGCAGAATCGTCCCTGCTGCTTGTGCTGCTGCCCTCACTGCTCTTGTTGTACAAGCTCTTGTAACCTGTTGCATGCACCACTCACGCAGTGTGCAAAAGGTTACAAACATCCAGGTGACCAAGGAGGTGAAAATGAATCAAAGCACTCAGCATGCAGGTATTTTGATGTGAGATCTAGCCTCATTAAGCTTTTGTTAAACTAAACAAAAACAAAGATTGAAAAAGGCACTGCTTTGCATAGTAGCAAAAAAATATGCAAGGCCATCACAAAAACAGATTTTTGGAAGGTAGTTTGAGGTAGGTGGTGTGTGTGGCGGGGTACAGATCATGGGGGGGGGGGGGGTGTGTGTGTTCATACAATCAGTGTTTATACACCACTGAAAAAATCTCCAGAAGAGGATAGAGAACCTTTTGCTTTTCTACATTTAAAACGTCAGATCAAACCTCAAATACATTTCTTACATATTTGCAACTTTGATTTGGCAAACATGTTTATTTACATATTGTAAAGCTTTAAAAGTACCATTGAATGCTATATTTCAATGAAATAATTTTTTTTTTATTTAGGAACGAAAATAAATATGTTTTATTTCTAGAAAAATATCAAACATCGAACAGCAGTCCCAGTATTTCAATACAGCACTGGCTGTATTTTCAAATTTACAAAACAAGGCAGAAACAGGAAAGGTTTATTTCACTCTTGACAACCATGAAATCCTTTCACCACAAAAAAAAGTTCCATCTGCACACTGCAGCTGTCATAACTTTTCAGTGAGAACACAATGTGTTTAGAGAATGCACATGTTACATGTATGATGTGCTGCTTCCACAGAGGGAATACTTTGTGTTTGCATATGGGATGTGAAGTCACTTACCTACATCACACAGATACACATCCAGATCTGTTCTGAATTGGATTTACATTTTTTTACTATAGGTGTATTTCTACAACAGAAACCTTGTCCAGGAAGCAACATCTTTTAGGGATTGTTATGGTGATCACTTTGTTTTGTCTACAGAAACCATTGGATAAATGAAGCAGACATCTGAACATTGCACATAATTTTAGGGGTAAGTCTTTTCTTATTTTATGAGTGTACACTGAGCTTTACTTTTCTTAGTTTGTATGTTTTAAAAAGTTTCATATCCACCACGAATTTTAAATTTCAACTTGCCACATAGTTATAACACAAAATATGCTTGTCATAAAAGAGTGACATACTTGGTGTAAAAAAAATAAGAAACAGTAATACAGAGATGGATTTCTTAGCATTTACTAATCTTTCCATCTCCATCTTTTACCGCTTATCCTTAGTCAGTTTGCAGAGGCAACAGGTCCAGGAGAGAATCCCAGACATCCCTCTCCCCAATGACACCCTCCAGCTCCTCTTGGGGTCCCGCAAAGCATTCTAAGGCTAGAAAAGATTTACAATCCATTCAGCAAGTTCTGGGTCTACCAAGGGACTTCTTCTCAGTGGGACATGCCCAAAACACCTTTTAATGGTCTAAAGGCATGCAGGAGGCATCTTAAACAGATGTCTGAACCACCTCAACTTTTGTCGATGCGAAGGAGCAGCAGCTTTACTCTGAGGTTCCACCTGAAGGTGGAGATCCACACCCTACTCCTAAGGCTAAGCCTGTCCACCCTACAAAGGAAGCCCATTTAGGCCACTCATATATTAGACCTAGTTTTTTTTTTAAATCTTGATCCATACCTCGAGACAATAGGAGAGTGATGGAACATAGACGGACCAGTAAATCCAGAGTTTTACATTTTGACTCAACTAATGCCTCTTTTCCATAGTACTTTTAAGTGCCGGCACAGCATGGTTAGACTCGGCTCATTATGGTACACGTTGTGTTTCCATTATGCTTTCAGTACCGGTACCAGTGGGCGAGTTTCAAATTGACATCACACGTCATACCAGCTGGTGGCGGTAAGACCTTGAAACAGGTTTCAGTACCGGGTCAGAATTAATTAAAATTTTTCTGGTAAATTATAAAGAATACAGATTATTAAAATGATTGAATTAAACTATGTATATATATATATATATATATATATACATACACACACTCATCATCCTGGTTTCATTAAAGAGTTGTTATAGATGCTGATGGTTGTGGGCAGGAAGGATCTCTTGTAGTGATCTGTCCTACAACTGATCTGAAGAAGCCTTTAACTGAAGACATTTTGTTGTTGTATGACAGTCTGATGAAGAGGGTGCTGAGGGTTGTCTATAATGTTCTTCGTTTTATGAAGAATCCTTCTTTGTACAATCATCTCCAAATGTTCTAGAGGAGTCCCCAGAACTGAGCCAGCCTTCTTCATGAACTTGTTGATCTTTTTTCTGTCACTTGCTCTGGTGTTGCTCACCCAGCAGATGATGGCAGAAGAGATTGCGCTCTCTACAACCGACTTATAAAAGATATGCAGCATCTTGCTGCAAACGTTGAAGGACTTCAGCTTCCTCAAGAAGTACAGTCTGCTCTGTCCCATCTTGTAGACAGCTTCACTGTTGCATTTCCAGTCCAGTCTGTTGTCCAGGTGAACTCCAAGGTATTTATACTTCTCCACCACCTCCACTTCTTCTCCCATGATGGAAATAGGGTTGAACCTGTTCCTGTTTCTCCTGAAATCTACAATCATCTCCTTTGTTTTTCTTCACATTCAAGATGAGATGATTGTTTCCACACAATGCCACAAAGTGGTCCATCAGTTCCCTGTACTCAGCTTCTTGTCCATCTCTGATACACCAGATGGACAAGAAGCTGAGTGTATATATTATATTTATATATA
>NC_056510.1:30597984-30601453 GCF_014905685.2 Nematolebias whitei
TATATATATATATATATATATATATATATATATATATATATATATAAAGAACTTGCAAGTGAATGTGTAATAAACCAGACATTTGCCGTTTCTGTATAGGTAGCTCACGGCACACATTTACTGAATAGACCTGCAGTTAAAGTCAAAATGTTTAAATTTCAACATGCTAAACATCATATACAACAAGTGTAGTGTGGGGGGACAAAGTAAGGATTGTAGAAACAGCTTGTAGAAATGTGATGTTCAAAACCAAATATTTTGAATGGCTCTTCAAAATGAACAATATAAACTGAGTCAAAGACAATGCAGAGCCCTTTTTTCAACCTCTCCTGATTTCCTCTTCAGATGCAGACACACATGCTATGCTTTTCCGCTGACACAAAAAAGAACAGGCAAAGTGAAGGAGGGCAACAGTTTTATATGGGGAGCATGTACAAAGAAGGGGAGGAGGGGTTACGTGTTTGACAAGTCATGTGGTACGGTCCTTACGCTGTGATGTCAAAAACCATTCAAAATTGAATGACTTTTTGAAATGAATGGATCCACATGATTCTGTACCCTCTAACGAGCCATAAAAATAAATAAACTACTACTACAAAAAATATCCCGATTCATGCTCAATAATTCAGGTTGAAAAATCCAACAAAGTTAAGTCAGGTCCTCTGCATGGATTTTTTTGTTAAAACGTTTCGTCTTTCATCCAAAAGACTTCATCAGTCCGAGGAGCCACAATAAACTCAATCTTATAAATAACTACCTGATCTAACCTTGTTGGATACTACTACAAAACTTGACCAAATAAATGGTTTAACTCACCATTGGTGTTTATTTGAAAATAAAATTAATTCTTGGATGAATTTGTTTTTAGGAATTTATCTGTTTTCCCTTTTTTTGGCCTTTGTTGTTTTTAAATGTCCATCCATCCATCCATTCATCCATCCATCCATCCATCCATCCATCCATCCATCCATCCATCCATCCATCCATCCATCCATCCATCCATTTTCTTACGATTATCTGGGGTCGGGTTGCGGGGGTAGCAGCCTAAATAGGGAGGCCCAGACTTCCCTCTCCCCAGCCACTTTGGCCAGCTCCTCCGGGGGAATCCCAAGGCGTTCCGAGGCCAGCTGAGAAACATAGTCCCTCTAGTGTGTCTTGGGTCTTTCTCGCGGCCTCCTCCCGGTGGGACATGTCTGGAACACCTCACCAGGGAGGCGTCCAGGAGGCATCCTAACCATAGATGAGGGTAGGAACGTAGATCGATTGGTAAATTGAGAGCTTCGCCTTTTGACTCAGCTCTCTTTTCATCACAACAAACTGGTACAACACCCACTCCACTGCTGGCGGTGTATCTATCTGTTTATCAATCTCTTGTTCCATTTTTCCTTCATTAGGGAACAAGGCCCCGAGATACTTAAACTCCTCCACTGGGGGCAGGACCTCCTCCCCGACCTGGAGAGGGCAATCTACCCTTTTCCGGATCAAAACCCTAGCCTCGGATTTGGAAGAAGTGATCCTCATCCCAGCTGCATTACATTTGACTGTAAACCACTCTAGTGAAAGCTGTGGATCCCAACCTGATGAAGCTAATAGGACCACATCATCTGCAAAAAGCAGACACTGTCCTAAGTTATGAACAGAATTAGTGACAAAGGGCAACCTTGGCGGAGTCCAACTCTCACCGGGAACAAGCCCGACATACTGCCGGCAATGCGGAACAAGCTCTGACACCGGTCATACAGAGACCTAGCAGCCTGTATCACAGTGTTTTTGAGTTTTTAAAAAAGAATCAAACATGTTTTTTGTATGCAGTCTTTGAGCAGGCTTTGTCATGTTTTGTAGACCTTGTAAAACAAATGATAGCACACTGTTATATGACACCGGTCATACAAGGACCTAACAGCCCGTATCAAAGGGCCTGGTATCCCATATTCCCAGAGTACCCACCACAGGGCTCCCCAAGTGTCATGGTAGAACACCTTCTCCAAGTCCACAAAGCACATGCAGACTGGTTGGGCAAACTCCCCCACACGCTCCAGGACCCTGCTGAGTGTGTAGAGCTGATCCATTGTTCCATGACCAGGATGAAAACCACACTGCTCCTCCTGAATCCGGGTTCGACTATCCGCCGGACCCTCCTTTCCAGAACCACTGGACAGATCTTACTAGAAAGGCTTAAGAGCGTGATTCCCCTGTAGTTGGAACACATTCTAATGCACTCAAAGTTCTGCCGGAGGTGTGAGTTAAAGCTCTGTCTCAGGGGAGACTCTGCCAGACGTTCCCAGCAGACCCTCACAATACGTTTGGACCTACCAGGTCTGACCAACATCTTCCCCCACCATGTGAGCCAACTCACCACCAGGTAGTGGTCAGTGGACAGTTCCACCCCTCTCTTCTGTCCAAGACATGTAGCCGCAGATCCGTTGAAACAACAACAAAGTCCATCATTGAAATGCGGCCTAGGGTGTCACGGTGCCAAGAGCACATATGGACACCCTTATGCTTGAACTTGGTGTTCGTTATGGACAATCCATGACGAGCACAGAATTCCAATAACAGAAAACCACTCAGGTTGTGAGCGGGGGGGGGGGGGGGGGGGTCATTCTTCCTAACCACACCCCTCCAGGTCTCACTGTTATGTTATTGCCCATGTTAGTGTTGAAGTCCCCCAGCAGAACAAGACAGTCCCCAGGAGGGGCACTCTCCAGCAGTACCCACTCCGACTCCATAAAGGATGGGTAATCTGAACTGCCATTTGGTGCATAAGCACAAAGAACAGTCAGAACAACATCCCCCCACACCTAGACAGAGGGAGGGTACCCTCTCATTCACTGAGGTGAACCTCAATGTACAGGCACCAAGATGCGGGGGCAACAAGTATGCCCACTTCTGCTCGGTGCCTCTCACCAGGGGCAACTCCAGAGTGGAAGAGTGTCCAACCCCTCTCAAGGAAACTGGTTCTAGAGTCATGCATCAAGGTGAGTCAGAATATTTCTACACAGAACCTCTCAACCTCACACACCAGTTCAGTCTCCTTCCCCACCAGAGAGGTGACATTCCACATCCTGAGAGCCAACTTCTGTAGCCAAGGTTCCCACCCTCGGCCACCACTCATCCCACATTGCACCCGACCCCTTGGCCCCTTCCACAGGTGGTGAGCCCATGAGAAGGGGGACCCACATCTCTTCTTCAGGCTGTGCTCGGCCGGGCTCCATGGGTAAAAGCCTGGCCACCAGGCACTCGCCAGCGTGCCCCACCTCCAGGCCTGGCTCCAGAGTGGGGCCCCAGTGACCCACATCCGGGCACAGGAGCATTGTTTCAATTAATTTTACCATACCACTCCATACCATACCATTTTATTTATAGAGCACTTAAAACATCGACAAGGCCAACCAAAGTGTTGTACAGACAGAAAAACAGGCAAAACTTTATATACTCCACAAATAAATCCAACAGATGAAGATATTAA
>NC_056510.1:30601553-30610183 GCF_014905685.2 Nematolebias whitei
CGTCGTTGGTGAGTCAAAGATAATTAACGTCTCACGTCCACATTTTAGTAAATTCAGATGCACGTCATTATACAGTCCAGAAAAATGAAAGAATCCGTTTAATTTATGAATATATATCAGCATATGTTCATACTGCATCTGGTGGCCTCGTACGGTTCATAAATGGACTGTTATATTCGTGTAACAATTGATATTACATGTTGGCATGAAAAAAAAGTGCAGTGAATCAGCTGCTGTGAAACGCAGCGAGCTGAGCTGCGATGCTTGGAGAAAATACAGCATGCTTGCAGCTAGTGATGCTTTGAAAGCTGATATTGAGAGTCAATGTGTCTGTTTAAAAGCTGAAATGTACGTCTGTTGTGTGTGACAAAGCTGATGAGCTGTGGAAAACGTTTATTCTGTTTAAACGGACGGAGGTTCTACTGCCGACCCGGTTTTGGTCCGGTTCAGTTCTGAGAAATTCGAACGAGTTGTTTTAAATAGATGGAGAAACGTTTTAAGGACTGTGCGAAGTCTCAGTGAAGCTTTGAGAGCTTATTGGTTACATTTTTAACAGAAAATAGTGCATTTTGACAGTTTAAAAGACGAAAAGTTGACGGACTTTTTTCAGGCTAAGGCTAACATGCTAGCTGGAAAAACGATGCGTGATTAGTTGAAATCAGCTGCTGTGGAGCGCTCTGATACGCTGAGAAATGAGTGACATGTCTGTCGGCACTTCCTCTGACGTGTCAGGTCATAAAGCCCACCCCTGTGCTATTGTCATTGGTAGATTCAGTCACGTGACCCGGAAATGAAACTCGTTTTCATAGGGAATTTCAATCTGCTTTTTAAAGTTGAAATACGCTTTAAAGTTACATTCTGATCCGCTGCTCATTTCTTTGAAGCCTAATCGCTGAAATTTTGCCACGTTTGACTTTGAAATCCGTCATTAAATGATGTTTTTGAACAACGATAGCCGATGCTAATTTTAAGCTAACAGCTAACGACCGGATGTGTGACGTGCCTACGTCACTTCCTCCATGTCAGGTTGTAAAGCTCGGTTGCACCGAAGCTTTTTCTGTGCTTAAAATCACTAAATGAAGCTGCCACAAGTCCCCAAAAACTCATGTTCATGCAAAAAAGTCGTGCTTGTTGAAACAACGCCACGTTTTAGCTTGAAATACGTTCAGAAATGTTGATTTAACCGAGTTTAGCCGAAGCTAATTTTAAGCTAAGCGGCTAACGACAGGATGTCAACAGAACGTCCACAGGAAGTTGTCATACGCTCCTGCTGGTAGAAAGCTAACACTGCCCCCTCCTGGGAAACTTGATATCACAGTTTCACTTCGTTTTTAGGTTATTTTGAGTGAAATTAAACGTGTTTATTTTCTGTAAGACGAATTTTTGAGTTAATAAACATTCCTCAAGCTGAATTTTACTGTTATCTTGCATTTAAAAAGTGATTAAGGTATTTATGCAGCAGGCATTTACCAAATACTTTTTATTCACTGGTAATTCCTCATGACAGAGGTGCAAAATAAAAATTAGAAACTTTTTAAAAGATACAGATACAGATATTCACAGAGTAGATAAAGTTTACTCATTTGCTGGAAAGATAATACACGTTTAATTGCTAGATCATTAAATAAGAGTAAACTTATCAGAAAAAAGAAACTTTTCTGATTTTATTTTACCACCTAAAACATTATATTCTTCTTATTTAATTTTTAAATAGAAGATATTGGCAGGAGAACAGGAGTATAACAGTTTTTCTGAAGAAAGACTGATTATTCCTCATCATCAATTTTCTTTTCTCTTTTCACCCAACCTGGGTTGATGAGTAACTGTTAAAATAGCGAACTTCTGGAATAGAACGGTTTAAAAAGCGTTTTTAAACTGATGTTGCTGTGAGACTTTTTAGAAAATTGCAGGTTTATAAAAATTCAGTGCTTTAGAGTAAGAAACACTGAGAAGCTTGGTAATCTAGTATTTGTTAAAAAATAAGCACATAAAAAGTAACACTGCAGAGAAGCATTTACTTAAATATTCATGAATTGGGGTAAAACCTATGACAGGTGCCCACATTTGAATAAGTTGACTTATAACAGTACTTTTGTGTAAACCCAGAGCTTAAAATAGTGTGAAACTCAATGACACTTGAATACAAATATTTACCTGTAAAATATCTGAAGCTGGCAACTGTTTAACCAGATAAAGTGCTACACAGTGAAAACATGACAGGTGTGATAGAAAAAGATTTTGATCCTTATGAGATGAAGGACTGTTTAGAGAAAGCGTTGAAGCTGCTGACAGGATCCTTACATCCATATGGCAAACAGGCGGACAGCATGAACCCAAAAGAGTTAGTGGACAATCTGATGGAGGTTGCAGAGAGTGTGACCTCTACAGAAATTACAAGGTCAAGCTATGAAAAGCTGGCTAAAATGGCAATGTTGCTGAAAGAATCATACTTTGCATTAAGACGGGACCACATCGTGACAGTGTCACAAGTTTCCCGCTGCAAAACTGAGATAGATGTGCTTAAAAAAGATCTGGACAAACGCAAAATGGATAGAGAGTTATTACTCAAACAATATATGCGTATACTAAGTGAATGTCAAACATCACAGGAATGCTTGAAAGCTTGTGAGGAGAAACTAACCGTGGCAACATATAAAAGTTCTGACGTGGGGCGAGTTTGTCTGGAACTCAGAGAAGACCGTGGACAGAGTCCAGGTCACCCACAACCACCTCAGAAAGATGTTGTTGCACCTCCACATGTGTGGAGAGAAAAACCTCCACCCTCACCTAAAGTGGTAGGAACAGACCTGAACAGGTCTCCTCTACCAAACATGTAACAGAGTGCATGGAAACTTCCTCTTTCAATAGATGTTCTGCTAAAACTCTCAAAATATGTACAACGCTTTGTACCTAGACCGATGGGTTCAACTGGAACAAAAGCGTACCTGAAAGATCTTGAATTCAGATTGAAAGGTTATCCTAATGCTACGGTTGAGGATAAGATCAGTCTGATAAGGCTCACTTCAGACAGAGAGGTGTTCGCCTTCATCGAGCGTCTACCTGATGCAACGAGAAGGGATTACAACCTTCTGTGTGAGGCTTTGATCAGAGAGTACGACCCCTGCACGGGACCTGCTGGTTTCCCAGCCGCTGACAAGGTCACGCAGGGCAAGAATGAACATCCAAAAGTTTATTACAAAAGAATCTTCCAAGCTTATTTTGGTTACAGAAATGAAACCGGAATGGAGGAAGAAGAAAGTTTTAAATATGTTTTCAGCAAAAATCTCCACACTGACATACGCATGTCAGTACAAGTTATGGCAAATTTCAGAGAAAAATCCATCAATGAGATTAAACAGTGTGCTGTGAATGTGTTCGAGGCATGTTCTCATGCTAAGACGCCCATAGAGGTGTTTCCTGGTATAAAGGTTAAACCATCCATCCATCCATCCATTTTCTTCCGCTTATCCGGGGTCGGGTCGCAGGGGGGAGCAGCCTAAGTAGGGAGGCCCAGACTTCCCTCTCCCCAGCCACTTGGGCCAGCTCTTCCGGGGGAATCCCAAGGCGTTCCCAGGCCAGCCGAGAAACGTAGTCCCTCGAGCGTGTCCTGGGTCTTCCCCTGGGCCTCCTTCCGGTGGGACGTGTCCGGAACACCTCACCAGGGAGGCGTCCAGAAGGCATCCTAAACAGATGCCCAAGCCACCTCAACTGGCTCCTCTCGATGTGGAGAAGCAGCGGCTCTACTCCGAGTCCCTCCCGGATGATCGAGTTCTCACCCTGTCTCTAAGGGAGAGCCCAGACACCCTGCGGAGAAAACTCATTTCGGCCGCTTGTATCCGAGATCTCATTCTTTCGGTCACAACCCAAAGCTCGTGACCATAGATGAGGGTGGGAACGTAGATCGATCGGTAAATTGAGAGCTTCGCCTTTTGACTCAGCTCTCTCTTCACCACGACAGACCTGTACAGCGCCCGCTTCACTGCAGACGCTGCACCTATCCGCCTATCGATCTCACGCTCCATTTTTCCCTCATTCGTGAACAAGACCCCAAGATACTTGAACTCCTCCACTTGGGGTAGGACCTCCTCCCTGACCCAGAGAGGGCACTCTACCCTTTTCTGGCTCAAGACCATGGCCTCGGATTTGGAGGAACTGATCTTCATCCCGGCCGCATCGCATTCGGCTGCGAACCGCTCCAGCGAAAGCTGTAGATCACGATCTGATGAAGCCAATAAGACCACATCATCTGCAAAAAGCAGAGACGCAATTCTGAGGCCACCAAAACGGATCCCCTCAACACCTTGGCTGCGCCTAGAAATTCTGTCCATAAAAGTTATGAACAGAATCGGTGACAAAGGGCAACCTTGGCGGAGTCCAACTCTCACCGGGAACAAGCCCGACTTACTGCCGGCGATGCGGACCAGGCTCTGACACCGGTCATACAGGGACCTAACAGCCCGTATCAAAGGGCCTGGTACCCCATACTCCCAGAGTACCCCCCACAGGGCCCCCCGAGGGACGCGGTCGAAAGCCTTCTCCAAGTCCACAAAGCACATGTAGACTGGTTGGGCAAACTCCCACGCACCCTCCAGGACCCTGCTGAGAGTGTAGAGCTGGTCCAGTGTTCCACGGCCAGGACGAAAACCGCACTGTTCCTCCTGAATCCGAGGTTCGACTATCCGACGGACCCTCCTCTCCAGAACCCCCGAATAGACCTTACCAGGGAGGCTTAAGAGCGTGATTCCCCTGTAGTTGGAACACACTCTACGGTCCCCCTTTTTGAATAGGGGGACCACCACCCCGGTCTGCCAATCCAGGGGAACTTCCCCCGATGTCCACGCGACATTGCAGAGTCGCGTAAGCCAACACAACCCTACAACATCCAGAGCCTTAAGGAACTCTGGGCGGATCTCATCCACCCCTGGGGCCCTGCCACCGAGGAGCTTTTTAACCACCTCGGTGACCTCAGCACCAGAGATTGGAGGGCCCGACCCAGAGTCCCCAGGCTCCGCTTCCTCAGTGGAAGACGTGCCGGTGGGATTGAGGAGGTCTTCAAAGTATTCCGCCCACCGACCCACAACATCCCGAGTTGAGGTCAGCAGCAAACCACTCCCACTATAAACAGTGTTGGTGGCATACCGCTTCCCCCCCCTGAGACGCCGGATGGTGGACCAGAAACGTCTCGAAGCCGTGCGGAAGTCGTTCTCCATGGCCTCTCCGAACTCCTCCCATGCCCGAGTTTTTGCCTCAGCAACCACCCGAGCCGCATGTCGCTTGGACTGCCGGTACCCATCAGCTGCTTCCGGGGTCCCACAGGCCAAAAAGGCCCGATAGGACTCCTTCTTCAGCCTGACAGCATCCCTCACCGACGGTGTCCACCATCGGGTTCGAGGGTTGCCGCCCCGACAGGCACCGACAACCTTGCGGCCGCAGCTCTGGTAAGCCGCCTCGACAATAGAGGCACGAAACATGGTCCACTCAGACTCAATGTCCCCCACCTCCCTTGGAACATGTTCAAAGTTCTCCCGGAGGTGGGAGTTGAAACTCCGTCTCACAGGAGACTCTGCCAGACGTTCCCAGCAAACCCTCACAATACGTTTGGGCCTACCAGGTCTGACCGGCATCCTCCCCCACCATCGGAGCCAACTCACCACCAGGTAGTGATCAGTTGACAGCTCCGCCCCTCTCTTCACCCGAGTGTCCAAGATATGTGGCCGCAGATCAGATGAGACGATGACAAAGTCGATCATCGAACTGCGGCCTAGGGTGTCCTGGTGCCAAGAGCACATATGGACACCCTTATGCTTGAACAAGGTGTTCGTTATTGACAATCCATGATGAGCACAGAAGTCCAACAACAGAACACCACTCTGGTTCAGATCAGGGGGGCCGTTCCTCCCAACCACATCCCTCCAGGTCTCACTGTCATTGCCCACATGAGCATTGAAGTCCCCCAGCAGAACAAGGGAGTCCCCAGAAGGTGCACTTTCCAGTACCCCCTCTAAGGACTCCAGAAAGGGTAGATAATCTGAACTGCCGTTTGGTGCATAAGCACAAACGACAGTCAGAACCCGTCCCCCCACACGTAGGCGGAGAGAGGCCACCCTCTCATTCACGGGGGTGAACCCCAATACACAGGCACCAAGTTGGGGGGCAATTAGTACGCCCACGCCTGCTCGGCGCCTCTCACCAGGGGCAACTCCAGAGTGGAAGAGTGTCCAGCCCCTCTCAAGGAAACTGGTTCCAGAGCCCGAGCCATGTGTAGAGGTGAGTCCGACTATTTCTAGCCAGAACCTCTCAGCCTCACACACCAGCTCAGGCTCCTTCCCCACCAGTGAGGTGACATTCCACGTCCCAATAGCCAGCTTCTGTAGCCGAGGATCAGACCGCCAGGGTCCCCGCCCTCGGCCACCACCCATCCCACATTGCACCCAACCCCTTTGGCCCCTCCCACAGGTGGTGAGCCCATGGGAAGGGGGACCCACGTCTCCTCTTAAACCCCACTCCCTAGAAATGGAAGGATGGAGTGCATCGCCTCCTCCTCCTAAAACAGGCGAGAAAAAGCAGTATTTTCAAACTAACAAACCGCGTTATGAAGGTGCACGCTGGGACAGAAAAGCTCCTCTTTCAGAGGATGAACGTGATTATCGTAAATGGGGTATGCGTAGGACGCAAAGATATGGGATCCAAGAGGACCCATATTATCAGGGGAAGTCCGAAAAGGAACCCCCAAAAGACGTACCTAACCCTCCCCCACCTCGGACGAAACGAACCGAGGAGATAAAATCACAAAAGTTCCAGATACAATGCCCTACACCTCTGAGCTCGGAAGAGACAGAGAAACTACAAAGGTTTCTAGAAACTTTGAAAAACGCTGAAATGGGAAACCAACCTGGAACGCTGTGTAGTGAGGTGATCGCTACTAAATCTGAAGGCGCGAATGACAACATTACAGTTGTCAGTGAAATACACCAAGACATTGCTGTGGTTACCTCCAACAACCCCTCATCGGACGAAGGGGGGGTAAACTCACACACAAACGATGATGAGTCATCGCAAGCTGAACACTCATAACCTGATTTTCATGATTTTGAACTAGGCATTCCAGTTCTGGGAGGACTCCCAGATAACCTGGTACCGAGTCAAGAAGCTGGGCCAGTATGTTTCACAAAACCAACACAGGCCATAGCTCTTTCCTCAAACAATGACGTCGACCAAGGACCTCAAACCTATGGTGTCTTACCCATAGACAGGTCCGACGACTCAGAAAGGGATTCGTTGGAGCTCCCCAAGGAGCAAGAACCCTCATCAGTCTCATCACAGATTGAACAGGTGGTCGCCCAAGCGGACACTCTGACATCTGATGAAGAAAGAGACAACCTTCGCCAAGTTCTTTTAAAATATGAAAAGTCATTTTCAACTGACCCAGACATCATCCAACTTCAGAAGTTGGATGATCCTGCAATTAAATCGATGATACTGTATCTGACTGACCCAGACAAATACACTCCATCGAAAGTCGAACTGGATTCCAATCCAGTGTCACGCTCAGCGGCCCCCGCTGCCCCCCCATCTGCCTAAGCCTCTGCTCTTCATATCACAGCACCTGCTTTAAGATCATTCACGTTTTTTCCTGCCTCAGTTTTCTGTTTATTTCATCCTGTTTGGTCCTGCACTGCCTATCACCCATTTTCTGCTCCTGTCACTCTCTCTCAGCAATCTGCACTCATCTGCTGCACCCTGTCTCTGCAATCACCACTCACCTGCCACACCTGTTCAGCTCACTACTTAAGCTCCACTCTCACTCTCCTCAGTGCCAGATTATTGAAAGCCTCACAGCAAGTAAATTATCCAGCAGTCCTCGTCCACAGTTTCTTTGTTTATGACCCCAGCTTTGTTCTTGACTCCTCGCCTTGTCTTGCCCTTGTCTGGATACCACGCCTGCAGCTTACACGCTCCTGGCTCTCGACCCCTGCTACGTCCCTGGATTCTGTTTCCTGCCCAGCCCTCCAACGTTCTTTGTCTCAGCTCTGCTCCTGCCACAGAAGGTTAGTGACGTGCACACCACCTCTCAGCTCCCAGAACCTTTTTGCAGTCACTAACCTGTCTGTCTTCATAGATTGGACCAGAACTGAGGCTCAGATCCTTCAGACGAACGCCTTTAATAAAATAAAACCTTTTATTTTAATGTTGTCCTGAGTCAGGTGTTGTGCCGATCCATACAGACTCGTTACATCCAGACCTTAAAGTCCTCTTTCAGCTGCGCAAACAGTTAAAACTACTCAAGGACAGCCTAACTTTAGCTCATGGAGCGACGTCCTCACCCGTGTTCGCGGTCTCCCATGACCGAAGGGGGGTGACGCCAGTTAGGATAATGCTACCAGACGCGATAACGTGAGCAAATCTGACATTCAGAGTGAGTGGCGCACCGAAACGTCGTTTTCTAGTTGCTTAATCACTGCTTTTGTCAATGTTGAAACGTTGTTTTACTGGTTGCTTAGTCACTGTTTTTGTCGATGTTGAGACATCGTTTAATTGGTTTTTGGTATTGTTTCTGAACACCCCAAGCAAGAATGAATTTTGTGTGTAGTTAAGTTAGAGACTAAGAGGCCTTTAACCATGCCAACATG
>NC_056510.1:30610283-30611257 GCF_014905685.2 Nematolebias whitei
GGGGATAGCTAATTCTTTTTGATGAGTCTCGCCATAGACTTCCAAAACATTTATGGGGAAACCAAACACCCAATCTCAAGTCGTTCGTCTAAAAGACAACAGACAATTGAACCAAACTATATTTTGCCATGTAAAGCTAACTTAAACCAAGTTAGAAATGGAAAAATAGTTTGGAACACTCTTCTATAGGTATAAATCCCTATAATACCCTATTCAGCATGTTCCACCCCTTAACTGGTAGCTGTAGCTGTTCCCAATCATAATAGCTTACACACCAGGTGCATATAGTTTAAGGCCTAATGTAAAATCCCCTTTATAAGCCCACCTTAAACCACATAATTGCATGGCACATTGAACCAGAACGGTACAGACTGGACGTCGCCCAGAGACGACCGTCGCTGGAGGAGACCTGCAATCCTGACGTTGGTCTCCACTCTTCATCCAGTGGCCGCATCTTCAGTTCAATTCAAGGGAACCCTTTGTATGCTGATCAATCAAAACTTCCAATCGTTGTGGATTAATCGTTGTGGATTATATGACTTTTTCCAATGGATTACAGACTCTGTTTCCAAAGGGTTAAAGCATTGCTACAATGGAATTACCAACAACATTATGGAATTGTCATCAACACAATGGAATTACCAAGAACATTGTGGAATTACCTTTGACTTTTGTTTTCCTTGCTGGATTACTTTTGACTTTTGTTTTCCTTGCTGGATTACTTTTGACTTTTGTTTTCCTTGCTGGATTACATCAAGCTCAAGGACATTCGAAGGCGTAAGTTCATGTTGGAATTCATCCCCATGGACAGGCGATGATTTCCAAAGGGGGGACTGTAGTGAACTAGGCCTGATGTCAAAACCTTGACCTTAGGCACCTTATGGGACAGAAACTGTCATTTCATTGATTTGAATCCAGAAATACAGTTTGACCCATCCTGAGACTTTCTTTCTTGAATTAATCAAGCAAAAGAA
>NC_056510.1:30611357-30613812 GCF_014905685.2 Nematolebias whitei
TTTGGATGAAATGAAATGAATAAATAAAACATACATACATACATACAAATACTTTGGGTTTTTCTGCAATGATGGCTTTAGTTTTAATAAAGTGGTCAAAAAAGCTTTTTGACCCTAAATTATTTGGAGTAGAAATATAAGAGGCCTTGTCTACTCATTAAAATAACGTGATGTGTTTATGTTTGTCTCTGGGGGCATTTACTACTGTTTAAAACCTAAAAACTTCCCAGAAAAAGAAAGATTCCCAAAAGAAATAAGGATTTATTCATTCATAAAAGACATACAGTGAGTTAGAGTTTTGGTTTGTTGTCATTATGATGTTTTAATAAAAGATGTTATAATGTAATTATATTTTAGTATAATATATAAGTAAATAATATATTTATTTATATATTTATTTTTTATTCCATTGTGGCTCCTTTGCTTGTACAGTAAGTTGATTCAACTCATAACTACGAAACAATAATTTAAAATTATTATTTTCTTAACACCTACTTTTTGTGTTCAGTTTAAGGGCAATCAGCTAAAAATTACATTTTATTACAAATAAAAAGACCAATAAAAGTGTGTTTCTGTTTTTGTCTCATTTTGTGTCGGCTCTAGATCTCTTTGTCCCACACATTTGCTAGTGTCCTGTGAGTTTTCTTTTTTTTTATATACAAAGTATATAAAATGATTATTTACTAAGACAGATAATAAAATTAAATACAAAGTAGTTTATGATTATGTAAAATCAAAACACATCATGTTAAATCTGATCATTTATTATTATTAGTAATATTATTATGAATATTATGAGAGTTAAAGCAGTTTTATGAAGCCATAATGTATTTCTGGAGGGGATTAAATAAAGACAAGCTGTGGGCTGAGAGCCAAACCAAACCTTTGCTTCTTTGCTCTGCAGGGACTGGCCACTCCACTCAGCCAGCTAAGTGATGTAGAGGAAATACTGCAGTGACCTTGACAGGACCTGACCTCTGCAATTACAATCCCTATTTTAAGATTATATTCTGGGTTTTTTTTTTACCCATTCTAGTAACCTTTGCATTTAAAGGAGGTTTATTACTGTTAAACATCCACACTTCACATTACACACCTTGCTTCTATATTCACCTGTATGATCAGCTTGTCCCTGCTTCATGCTTTACAAGTTACATTTCACACCTTATCACTATGGATATTGCCTTTCCCTTCCCTGTTCTTGCCCTAAGGCCTATCCACTTCAGGTCTTGCCCAGTGAAAACTCCCGCCTACAGTAGCCTGTCCACCCTGTGCCCTGGCTGTCAGCTTTCCAGGCAGGCTGCGTTGACAAGGGGAGGCCACTTGGGCTGTCTGTCATGGGGTTATTCTCAGGGCGGAGACGGTTCAGCTGATTCGCTGACACCGACTGGTGTGCGCAGGGGCTGGAAGGGCGGGCATTTGGCGGGGATACACAACATGTGTATGTGTGCGCATTTGGTGGGGGAGATACCAGGGGTTAGCCTTGCCAGATGACAGGGTACAAGGAAGGCAGGGAGAGATATTAAGGAGGTGAAAATACAGAAATACAGAGCTATACAACTAAACACACTCAGATTTTTTCACACACAGCCAGCTGAAGGACAGTGAGTAGGGAGACAAACCTCCATGACATAACTAGAAATAAAAGTCTTCAAGGAGTTTGAGTCAAAGACTGAAGATCCTGGATAGTGTGTAATTGGTTTTGACCAATTCATACAGTAATATTAACTATCCCAAAGCTACAGTTTTACCAAAAGTCAACAGTGCCTTACATGCCAAAAGGACAGGAGAGACATGCTCACTGGCATGTTTATTTGGTCACTTATAAAATGAGGCCATGTTCACACATGTCTTAATGATCCATTCTGATTTTTGCTCAAATTCATTTTTTTTGGTGTGTTGCTCACACATTTTAAATGTAATTCTCATCAGACTCCAGAATTAAATCTCTTTGGACCTGATACAACTCACATGCACAATAAATATGTGACGTTACCTGCAGCGTACTGTGTTTAAAAAAATAAATATGGAAGTTATGCATGTTAGCATGTGAGTATCTATTCTGAAGTTGTTGTGGAATCAGAACCAATGAAACTTATCCGATCTTGCCTCTTGCCAGATATTCCGATGCAGCATTGTATATTTGGAATTGGGAAGATGTACTGAAAGTAACAAACTCAAGTATTGATCCCATCATGTTAGTACTGATATGGTCTGTCACCATTGTTGGCATCATATGTTGAAGTAGATTATCAGTCATACATGGCAAATACAAAGAAAGAACAAGCAACTGGAATTTTGTTCTGTAGCTGACAATTTGGGGAATTCTAAGATTTAAATTGTTGGGATCCTGCCCTGCACTCCTCTCTCTCCTCAAGCTCCTTAATTACCAGCAGCTGCAGCTGATCAGCACCACACCTGAGGAGAAGTATAAGAAGACTCTGAAGCCACTCTA
>NC_056510.1:30613822-30614383 GCF_014905685.2 Nematolebias whitei
GTTCAGTTTTCTGGTCCTTCATCCTGGGTACAACCTCGGTCATAACATAAATAGCTCAAGTTTGGTATCAATATAATAAATACTTGGACCAATCCTTATACCCAAACTTAGACAGACATAAAAGTTGGATGATATGTGGCATGACCTGACATCAGTATGAAAAACAATGAATTGTGTATCTGATTTAGTATCACATACAAAAATGACCTGGGTCACACTTGAAAATTTTGGACTTGTCATGTTCAGACATAAAAACAATCTGTTATGGGTCACACAGAGGAAAAAAAAGGATTTGTACCACTTTTGACTGCAGTGTGAATGTAGCCTTAAAGCACATTTGTCGATCTCAGGACCCCATGTCATTTTATTTGGCCTGCAAGAGGTTTAAAAGAGATTACAAATCTCATTTACAAGCATGCCCTGGCCAAAACTGACAACAAAACATAAAGTTTCATAAAGCAAACTTTAGCAAGAATAACAGTTAACACTGTAATAAAATAAACCATAAAATATGAATCTAAAAAAGTTAAATCTGGTCCTCTGGACATTCAAAAAAACAAA
>NC_056510.1:30614483-30620991 GCF_014905685.2 Nematolebias whitei
CACAGAAGATCAACATCATCAGGCCAGGACTCTGCGGTCTACACTCATCTCCAGGCCAGCGGTCACTCTTTCAGGGATGAAGATGTTCACATCCTGGACAGAGAGGAACGATGGTTTGAGAGAGGAGTAAAGGTGGCCATCTTTGTGAAAAGAAACCGTCCATCGTTAAACAGGGGTGGAGGCCTACGTGTTCAATTGTCCCCCTCTTACAATGCTGTGATTGCTAGTATCACTCAGCCCTCTGTGAACAGTAAACAGCCATCATTGTGCTAATGATCCATTTTTAGGCTGATGGTCCTTCTTGAGCATGTGATCAGCTGGTTTTGGTTGTCAGCAGCAAAACTGGTTGATCCACTCTGAGACGGTGCTATTTAAGAGACTGAGCTGAGTACAGCTCCTCAGACTGAGGAAGTCTCTTGGACGAGAGACGAAACGTTTCTACATTTTTTTGTTGATTTATTTTGTTTTGTTTTTTTGAATGTCCAGAGGACCAGATTTAACTTTTTTAGATTTTTCTACCTGGATTATTGAGCATGCATCAGGACATAAAATATGAACTTCGTACCTTAAAATAGGATAGACCAAATAATATCTATGTACCTCAAATAAAACACTTTTTAGTGTTATTAATGTTTTTTTAATTGACATTTAAATAAAATAAACTGAAATATTTTATTAAAATAAGGTGCATCTATAGGGCAGCACGGTCGTACAGTTAGTAGAGCTGCTGCCTCTCAGTGAGCAGGTTGGCCCGTTTCAAATCCTGGACCGGGGCCTTTCTGGGTGGAGTATGCATGTTCTCTCTGTGCATATGTGGGTTTTCTCCGGGTACTCCAGTTTCCTCCCACAGACCAAAAACATGCATGTTAGACTGAATGGTAACTCTAAATTGTCTCTAGATGTGAGTGAGAGAGTGAATGGTTGTTTGTCTTGTTTGTCTCTATGTGTCTCTGTGATGGACTGGAGACCTGTCCAGAGTGTCCCCCTCATCTTGTACAGTGATAGCTGGATATGGGCACCAGTGACCCCCGCAACCCGAAAAGGAAGAAGTGGATAAAGATAATGGATGGATAGATGGATGGATGGCTATAAATGAGGCAATAAGGGTGATTTTGAAGCAATACTTGCTGAAAGTGTGTGAGCAGGGACCTCCTGGAGAAAGACTTGCGTAGATTTTCTACTGAAACTTGGCATACGTTAAAATTGAGAAAAAAGCGTATACACAAATAGATTCAGATGTATGAAACTGTGTGTACACATGAATCCAAGCACACTTCCTTTGTACGTCCCAATCAACGTGAAATTGTGCTCACATGATGGAATACCCAATTCCTCCCTTGACACACCTCCATTTAAATATGCAAATAGATTTAAATATGCCGTGCACCTGAGGAATCTCCTATCTGAATTATCAAAAAGCATATCTACACACGGGAAAAAGAGGAGCTTCATGGAATGTTAGTTGGAGACTCTTCTAAATGAGGTAGAAGCTTGTAAAATCAATCTGTTTGGCACACTGTCCTCTGGCATTAGCAACAAGTGCAAGAGAAGTAAGTAGGACAACATGTGCAAAGCTGTAAATGCTGTGGGGTCAGAGCAGCACATACCTGTAGAAAAAAAGTCAGACACCAAGGTAGATGTGAAGTGGAGGACAACTGCCCATCACCACTTACATGGACTACACTCTTAATGTAAATGAATGCAGCAGTGTGCCAGAGAAAGTGTGAGGCTGTCATTTCACACATTACGCATGTGTTTATTGACATACCTACAGCACACACAGAGACAATCAGAGGCTTGGTAGAATGCTCTGAAACTGCAGTTTAGCAAAACAACAGGAAGTCACTCACTTGAACCCCAAGTAAATGGGTAAAGACAGGATGACATGTACACATATCATCAGCGCACATACATCATCCAGTCAGATTTGTTCCGTCTCAAACTTGTCCTAAACGCCAACAAAAGCAAAGGGATGTTGTTTTATAACAGGAAGTCTGTCCCAGCAGTTCTTCCTTCTATTTTATTTTCGAATGGTGTTCCTATTAAGATTTTCGATTCTAAATAGTGAGGTATCGTGGTAGATTTGCATCTCTCTTTTAAGCCCCACGTCGAAAACTTGGTAAAGTAAAACTGGGTTTCTTTTTCAGAAATAGATCCTGTCTAACTCTGAACACTAGGAAACGCCTTGTAACTGTGACTTTCCTTCCCTCCATTGACTACAGTGACATTATTTACAAACATGAATGCTCCTACAAGCACTCTGCAGATGTTGGATGCCGTCTGTAATGGTGTATTAAGATTCATAACTGGCTGTAACTACCGTACCCACCACTGCACCCTGTATCCACTGGTTAACTGGTCATAATTAACTTCACGGAGACTCTCTCACTGGTACATTTTCATATTTAAATCACTTCTTGGCCTGTTGCTTTCATACATCTCCTCCTACATGTCTCTGCGTAAGTGCAGCTACAGTGTGAGCTCTCAGGACATTATTACATGCAGTGTCACCTCAGTGAGGAATGAACTAGGCAAAATTACATTCTCCTACTCCGCTCCTGTTTCCTGGAATATTTTGCAAAAATATCTGAAGCTCTCTGCCATGACCTCTAAGTGTTTTCAAACATCTGCTAAGTTCATGGCAAAAACTAATGTAGACATGTTCCTGTTTTTAGTTTTCTACATCACTTTACATTGTAGCTGTTTATATATATATATATATTTTTTTTTTCTTCCATTTATTTTTTCAATTCATAAGCTTTCTTTTATGATTGTCTACTGTTGTCATTGTTGTCTATTGTTGTCATAATTTTTTTGTTAAAATCAGGTCTCTCTTGTAAATGAGTCCTTGAGGCTCAATGAGACTTACCTGTATAAATAAAGGTTGAATGAATGTGCATCAGGGAGATTAATATTAGGACGATTAAATGAATTTACTCATCAAGAAGCCACCCATCCTACCATGCCAATGTGTAATCTGTTCCCAGCCATGCTGTTAATTAGAATGAATAAATTGTGCGTTGAACTATGCTACCTCACTAAAATGTTGGGTAGTTGCTTTTGCAAATCACATATCATTTGCACATTGATTGAATGAAAATACTTTAACCGGATATCAGGGAGCACAAGCCAGTGTATCTCTTGTGCTGGTCCCAAGCCCGGGTAAATGGTGAAGGTTCTGTCAGGAAGGGCATCTGACATGAAACACTTTTGTCAAAACTAGCATGCAAGTTAATGTAAGCAACACCATACCAGATCGGTCAAGGATCAGGTTAACAATGACTGCCACCAGTGCTGTTGACAAACTGCCACCAAGTGCTACTGTTAGTCGAAGACCACGAGGAGAGAAACTCGTCAGGAGACAGAGGGAAAAGAGAAAGTCAAAATGGATTGAGGGTTGCATGTGGGAAAAATGGCAGGCAAATGTAAAGAGCTGGCTGACATGATGCAGAGAAGGAAGGTAGATGTTTTATGTGCCCAAGAGACCAAGTGAAAAGGCAGCAAGGCTCACAGTATTGGAGCAGGGTTTAAACTTGTGTGCTGTAGGAATGTACAATAATAACTTTATGTTGATGATATCCAGCTCTATTGTTCATTCATGGAAAGTGGATTTTATAAACTACTGTTCATTCTTTACTTAACATTAAGCAGGAGCAGGGCATCACGGTGGCGCAACTGGTAGAGCTGCTGCCTCTCAGCGAGCAGGTCCCTGGTTCAAATCCCGGTCCAGGGCCTTTCTGGGTGGAGTTTGCATGTTCTCTCCGTGCATGCGTGTGTTTTCTCCGGGTCCTCCGGTTTCCTCCCACAGACCAAAAACATGCATGTTAGGCTGATTGGTAACTCTAAATTGTCCCTAGGTGTGAATGAGAGAGTGAATGGTTGTTTGTCTCGTTTGTCTTTATGTGGCCCTGTGATGGACTTGCGACCAGTCCAGGGTGTACCCCGCCCCTCGCACAGTGATTGCTGGACATGGGCACCAGCGACCCCCGTGACCCAAAATGGAATAAGCGGGTAAAGATAATGGATGGATGGATGGATGGATGGATAAACAGGAGCAATGGTGGTACAGAAGTTACGGAAGGTGAGCCTGTGATTGGATGATGTCTGGTTCAAATTCTACTAGCTTGACTTACTTAAATTCAGTAAAGTGCTGTTTGAAACCAGTCTACTTGAAACACTTTGACTTATTTTCTAAAAGAAAATGGAACGATAATTTTCTAATTTTACTCCTGACAAAGAAACAGGAGAAAACTAGTGTTCAAACAGAAAATACCTCTTTCCCTTCCTTTCTTCAATTAGTGTTCACCAGTGGTGGGCACAGTTCCACTAATCTGCTAATAGTGGAACTATTTTTTCTAACTAGCTTCCACTAAATAATGTTTGCCAACTTTAGGTTCACTAACAAAATTCAAAACTTGTTCCTAACATGTTTAAGATAAGTTTAGACCCAGAAAATTTCAGACTGATGAAGATCACTCGGAGATAAAAGATAAGGGTCTTTATTTACAAGTGTTTTAGGGTTGATTTCTGAAAAGGGAATAAGGTACAGATGAGTATGGGCAGGATTAGATGCTAAATTGATTGATATGATCTTCAATGGCAAAATGTTATTCTTGGTGTGGTGTTTGTTTGGCAGATCAAAAGAGAGGGGAGCCGGAGGTTCCAAGTAAAGGTGGTTGTTTGGTGCAGAAGGTGAAAAAAGTTGGAGAGAGTGCCAAGGAGACAATACTTCATTAATTGATCTAGGTGTTCACAGGTTGATGAGGTGGTTGCTGGTGTTTTCACAAGGAGCGTAGAGGAATTGGAGGCCACAGAGGATCAGGACTTGAAGACACAGGAAAAAACACAAAGGTTAGTCTTTCTCACTCAGAGACAAGTTTACAAGGCTGTCACTACCATAAGGTATCAATGGTCCATCACCATAGGGCTGGCTCCCAAGGCCTTAAATACACAAACAGGTCGTTAGCCAGGAAAAAATTCAGCTGTGGACGGGTGTCTCTGTCAATTGCTACCAGGCTGCAGGAAAGGTGATTAATGCAGAGAACATATAAATCCTACAGTTCCTGTATGTTGTGGGTATGTCTGGAAGAGTCCATTAGGCACGTTATTAGCTTGTACATGTGACAAAACATGATTGGCTGACACTGTAGTGGCAAGCTGAAGGTACGTCATTGACTTACTACATGTACACATGAAAAGACGATAATGTTCAACGCAGCAGCGGTAAGTTGAACACACACTATTGACTTACTGTGTATACACGTTACAACACGTGATTGGTCAGCGCAGTTTCAACAGGAAGGAGACCAAGAAGTGTTATGCAGATTGACTGACAGTCGTATTATTAGTTAGCAGTTTAGCATTAGCAAAGCTTATTATTTTAGCTAGGGAAATATGGGTTAGCAAAGCTAACTTTCTGGTTAGGTGTGCCCACTATTGGTGATAATTATTTATAAAAGCTGGCTTTAAGCAGACACACAATATATATTTACAAATTTCAAACAATGTTCCAATTATTTCAAATACCAAACAAATCATGATGTCCAAACTTGACATTTTATCAGTCATTTTTTGTGCACCAATAACACAAAAGTTACTTATCAGATTCAGAGTCAGAGTCAGAGTTTCTTTATTGTCATTCGCACCTCATGTGGTACATGTGGTGGAGCGAAATTATGTACAAAAGGTCCCAGTTACATCCAACAATAAAATGTATAAGAAAAACAGTTATAACATCTAAGATATGAACTAAGAAAAACATCAACTAAATATACACTAAGCACTCATAACATAAAACATTGAACATCAGCACAAACATGAACATGAGTCTGTGAGCAGATGTGCACGCATGAACACATCAACATTGAAACAGATCAGCAGCAACATGAAACAGATCAGCAGCAACATGATATGGTTTTTCACGGTGATTATTCTAGTTAGAGATTCATGAGTCTAACAGCCTCAGGGTAGAAGCTGTTCCTCAGTCTAGTGGTTCTACACTTAATGCTCCTTAACCTCCTTCCTGAGGGGAGTGGGGCAAAAAGTGTGTGTGCTGGGTGAGTGGGGTCCTTCATGATGCAGGTGGCCCTCTTCCTGCATCTGGAGGTGTAGATGTCTGTGATGGTGGGGAGGCTGATTCCGACAGATTTCTGTGCAGCCTTCACCACTCTCTGCAAAGCTTTTCTTTCTGCAGCTGTGCAGCCTCCATGCCACACATTGATGCTCGAGCACAGGATGCTCTCCACTGCACACCTGTAGAAGGAGGTGAGGACTGAGCTTCCCAGACCAGCTCGCCTCAGCCGTCTGAGGAAGTAGTCTCTGATGAGCTTTCTTGATCAGGCTGGTGGTGTTGTTGCTCCAGCTGAGGTTGTCATTCATGTGTACAACTATCAACTATAACTATGTTATCAACTATCACTCATAACTGCTCTCATAGGAGTACTCACACAGGGATCCTCTACAGCAGGAGTGCTGTCCCCAGTTCAACAGGTAACTGAAAAAAAAAAAA
>NC_056510.1:30621091-30623069 GCF_014905685.2 Nematolebias whitei
ATATATATATATATATATATATATATATATATATATATGTGTGTGTGTGTGTGTGTGTGTGTGTGTGTGTGTCTGTGTGTGTGTGTGTGTATGAAGGATGGGCAGCACGGTGGCACAACTGGTAGAGCTGCTGCCTCTCAGTGAGCAGGTCCTTGGTTCAAACCCCGGGTCCAGGGGCCTTTCTGGGTGGAGTTTTCATGTTCTCTCCGTGCATGTGTGGGTTTTCTCCGGGTGCTCCGGTTTCCTCCCACAGACCAAAAACATGCATGTTAGTCTGATTGGTAACTCTAAATTGTCCCTAGGTTTGAGTGAGAGAGTGAATGGTTGTTTGTCTCGTTTGTCTCTATGTGGCCCTGTGATGGACTGGAGACCTGTCCAGGGTGTACCCTGCCCCTTGCACAGTGGGCATGGGCACCGGCGACCCCCGTGACCCAAAATGGAATGGAATAAGCGGGTAAAGATAATGGATGGATGGATGGATGGATGGATGGATGTTTGAAGGACAGTTTAAGTGCATCTAGAAAGATTGTTAAAAGATAATAATAATAATAATAATAATAATAATAATAATAATAATAATAATAATAATAATAATAATAATAATAATGCTACATATTAAATAATATGGGCTTAAAAATCTTTTTTATTTTATTTTTTTAAATTTTTTTACAAATCTTGCAAACTACTAGAAACTAGAGATGCAGCGATCCAATATCAATACGGTATCGGTACCGATATCTGAAAAACTTCTGGATCAGTGACAATGTGACCTATCCATTTTCCAATCCAACTTGCAGAGATTTCCGATCCATGATGCATGTTGGCTTCAAACTATGGAACGGAACTATGGAACTATGTATTTCCTGAATGGAGGCGTGTCTCATAAACGCAGAGTAATAAGACCCGCCTCACATTCAGGAAATCCATTTCATAGTTTGCAGCCAGCTGCAAAGTGAGGACTGAGTAAGAGTTAGCAGCACTGTGGCTAACAGCTGACAAACTTTTCATCTAAACATGTCTGCTGTGTGGAAGTATTTTACACTAAAAATCTCTGTAGCAGGACCAAGACTCTGGAATGAGTTACCTCTGCTTGTCAGACAGGCCCCCTCCCTCTCCGTTTTCAAGTCCCGTTTAAAAACTCACTACAATACAAAGCTACATTCAATAGCTTTCAACACAAGATGATCTGTGTTTTGATCCTGTATGCTCTACACTGGTTTCTCGTCATTATCTGCATCAATTTTTGTCTATATTCTGATTTACCTCATTTTGTATTTTGCTTTGTGTGTTACCTGTTGTTTTGTCTGTACAGCACTTTGGTTGGCCTTGTTGCTGTTTTAAGTGCTTTATAAATAAAGTGGTATGGTATGGTATGGTAAAAACACCAAAAAGCAAGACACCAACGTGCAATGTCTGCAGAGCCATAGCACCACATTAAACCGCAGTAAAATTAAGTTTTACGTTTGACATTCGAGCTTCGTGGCTTCAGCGTGGCGCTACTCTTGCTCAACCCGAAACAGCCAACTCGACCCCGGCCAGCCGCATCCAATCTGCCCCTCTAAATCTGCGTGCTCGTCTCTGAGGAAGGACAGACCGAGTGCGACTAACCAAAATCAGGCTGCCTGCTTCGGATTGAACAAGAAGAAGACATCGCTGAAACCACGGAGCTCAAATGCTTACCGAGAAGTTGCTAAACTTCATTGTAATTAATGACCAACCGCTATCAGCTATAGAAAATGAAGGATTTCACAGCTTGATACTTGCAACCAATATATAGTTTACCCTCCAAGAGATATTTATCAGTACAACAGTAGACAATCATAAAAAAACATATGATTTGAAAATTATATTAAAAACAAAAACAGCTACATTATAAAGTGATATATAAAATCGGGGAAACAAAACAGCCACTGGCCAAAAGGATGGCCCAGCACAGAAGATCAACATCATCAGGCCAGGACTCTGCGGTCTACACTCA
>NC_056510.1:30623169-30624334 GCF_014905685.2 Nematolebias whitei
CAATGGTTTGAGAGAGGAGTAAAGGAGGCCATCTTTGTGAAAAGAAACCGTCCATCGTTAAACAAGGGTGGAGGCCTACGTGTTCAATTGTCCCCCTCTTACAATGCTGTGATTGCTAGTATCACTCAGCCCTCTGTGAATAGTAAACAGCCATCAGTGTGCTAATGATCCATTGTTAGGCTGATGGTCCTTCTTGAGCATGTGATCAGCTGGTTTTGGTTGTCACAGCAAAACTGGTTGATCCACTCTGAGAAGGTGCTATTTAAGAGACTGGCTGAATACAGCTCCTCAGACTGAGGAAGTCTCTCGGATGAGAGACGAAACGTTTCTACATTTATTTATTATTTTTTTTTTGAATTTCCAGAGGTCCAGATTTAACTTTTTTAGATTTTTCTACCTGGATTATTGAGCATGCATCAGGATGTAAGGAAGAGTAATTTGCAGTGTAATTTGATTTTAATTTGTAGTGGCTATTTTTGCATATCTTACACATGCTTTTTTGCAGCTTTTTTTTCCTGTACAATCTACAATTTATTCTTGCATGGGGAGCTAATTCTTTATGCTTCAATTATTTGGAAAATGTGCCATCATGAGGCTGTATGGTGTGAAATCCTCAACTGGTTCTTGAAGAATCCAATGCCATTCTTTAGTCTTCTTCTTTGGAAGCAGTGTGAATTGATGATCTCATAGACCATCAAGGTGCAGAAAGAATATTTTGTTTTGTTCTAGAGATGTTATAAGTGTAAAACTGTAAGTTCATACAATGGATATGTATCCTCTGTGTTTGACAAAGCTAATTCCTTGATCTCTATCCGAAGGTTTCCAGAACAGGCCAATGATGACTTTATCCACAGGAGCTGGGACAGCCCAGACGCCAAGGGAGCCTCATTCCACTCAAGTGGTGCCAGCTCTTAAACAAACAAGGTCAGCTTTCAAAGACAGAGAGAAGACATGGATCCACTGGACTCCAAGTCAAGTTTGGAGATATGCTCTGTTCATAAATCTGTCACTTTCCCCATAGACCTATTCACAGCTGTTGGTATTGGGAGTGAAGGCTAACTTTACGCTACAAAGACATTTCAGAGAGAAATGTTCTTTTTGAAGCACTGAAGTGCTAATTAGTGATTTTCTTATTCCTTATTTGCTGGGGGGGGGGGGGGGGGGG
>NC_056510.1:30624434-30626262 GCF_014905685.2 Nematolebias whitei
GTGTCTAAAAATAATTGCTAAATTGCTGCAATTTGTACAATTAAAATACAACATGCGGTTGCATTTTTTTTTTTTTCCTTTCTGTGCACTTAAAAACACATATTTTTCTCTAAATTACTGAGAAAATATTCACTCAATGACAACATCTTTGTTTTTACCTTAGACCTCCATTATGATCTCTGGAGTTTTTCATTCCTACTTTAGATAACATGCAATTGACTCCTTTCTGTTTCCTATAATAGAAACAGCATCCTGAAACTGCAAATGAGACAGAGTTCAAACATTAGTATTCTGTTAATTTGACCCCAGGCCTCTTCATGCAATCAGATCTGAAGCAAAGCACTTAGCCTATGCTAAGGATTAATGATGGCCATCTAAAACAATTTGGGAACCAATCAGTTGAGCTGAGGAGGGTAAATCTAATATGATAATTTATCTGCATCAGCGCCACTCGCCTGGCAGGGAGGAGTATGCTAATTGTGCGACCCTTACCTAGTGACTTGATGCACACAGCTGGGTATGCCAGCTCTGACTCTGCTATTAGGGAACTTTGAGGGACTTTAGAGTTTGCTGAAGCAAATTCTCCTTGGAGGGTGATGGGAAGTGAACCCCGTTGCTTCACACTGAGTTCATCCCCACTCCCCTCAACCCCTCCATTTCAATTTCCATAATGTGCCCGCCTCCAACGACATGACAGCAAGGCGCAAATAAGTATGTGTATTGGTATCAGATAGAGATCTAGTGGAGAGCAGCTTTAATGTGGTTGGAAGGCCCCCCCAAAAGACCTTTTTCACCACTACAGAACATCAGTTACACAGTTACGACAATAGTCTCTTAATTGATTCGTTTAATTAGCCATAGATGGAGCTAACGCCATGGCTTGTCATCCTGTGTCTTAGGGGGTCTCCTTTTCAGCAGCCAGTCTTGTACCCCAAACCAGTTAGACCTCTATTAAAGTGTAATTATATGTAAATGAAAACTACTTCAAAATCATTTGCAGGTTGACCAGAAAAATAACCAGAGCTTTAATCTTTCCTTTTACAAGGCCATTTTAGGCCTAATTTGACTATTTTATCAATGTTTTGATGAAGAAATCACTTTTAAATGGGTAGTTAACTTTATAATCTGGAAACAGAAATAATTTGGACAAGTTAGGAGTAAGGAGGTGGTGGAATCAAGGGGCTTTTATGTGACTATATAAAAGTTTATAATTCTACTAAGGCTTCTCAAGAAAAAAAAAAACTAATTTTTTTAAATCTTCTCCCTCCCTTCACCCTGTTGTTTACCACAGGCTCAGCTTCACAAGTCTTCTTGCTATGAAAATGTTAGATCCACACAGCTAAGAGTAAGGGAGTGATTACAACTTCCTTCAGACTGAATAGTGCAGATGTCGGGCTGGCCTCAATGAAGCCTAACAATACCCTCAAAGGCGTCCAAATACAATGGGTCTTTCTCCTTTGCCGGAGATGTCTCTGTATTGCAGCTTGCTGCACGGGGATGCTAAGCAGGTGGCACACAGAAAGACACAGACTGCCCCAGCCCTTTCAAGTTTCCCCGCCTGAAAAGCATCAGTGGGTAAATGTGTGAAGGAGTCGCCACAGATTGCTTCTGTGGTCAGTCTGGGCATTAGCGTTTGGAGGTGTCATTTAGCAGTGGATTAGCCTGGCTCCCTGTTCAAGGGGGATTTTCTCCTATTGATGGGCTGTTGAGGAAAGCTGGGATTGAAGCTCACTTGCGTCTTCTCTGATCTTTCACGGCTTCGCTGAATATTGAGAGTTCCTTTACTCTTGTATATGGAAGCTATAAACAGCTCCATTTCAGTCCCCAT
>NC_056510.1:30626362-30634747 GCF_014905685.2 Nematolebias whitei
GTTGAGAAAAGAACTAGTCTCCAATAATTTTGAAATTTTAGAACGAGATTCGGGCAGTATAGTGGTACAGTTGGTAGAGCATCTTTCTCTCAGCAAGAAGGTTGCAGGACCAAATCCTGGCCGGAGACCTTTCTGGGTGGCGTTTGCATGTTCTCTCCCTGCATGTGTGGGTTTTCTCCAGGTACTCTGGTTTCCTCCTACAGACCAAAAACATGCATGTTAGGCTTATTGGTAACTCTAAATTGTCTCTAAGTGTGAGTGAGAGAGTGAAAGGTTGTTTGTCTCTGTTTCCCTGTGATGGACTGGAGACCTGTCCAGGGTGTCCCCCACCTCTCGCACAGTGAGTGCTGGATATGGGTACCAGTGACCCCCCATGACTCGAAAAGAAAGAAGCGGATAAAGATAATAAGTTTTAACCCTTGTATCAGCCACACATTTACTTTTGTCTGTGATTTTATGTATTTATTTTGGTGTAAACATGATATTTTTTTTTGTTGTTGTTGTAAAAGCCAAAAATTTATCTACCGGTACTATCTTTTTAATTTTGTCAAGTTTTTTTTCTAACAAACTCACAGTAAATTTACTATCCAATCATGTACCTGAGAGAAAAAAAAATGGCCACATTAGAATACATTATAAAAACAACATTTAGTCCTGTATTAATCACATCATAAAATAATGCATTCCTTTCAGTAAATTTTCTTTTTCTTTTACCGTTACTACAAAACTTTTGATTTTTATACTAGCACACATGATGTTGTTCCATTGTTATATTTTAGAGCCTCTGAAAAAAAATCTATCGAGACGCAGTTTAACTCACCCCCAGCAGAGAGACGTCTTCCTTCAGAGTCGCTGCGAAGTTCTGCCTTTTATCTCCTTGTGACAAAATCAGATTATTTTGGATGTAAAGGGCAAAATCTCACTTGTAATGTACACAAGTGAACAACCATCCGTCCATTATCTTTATCTGCTTCTTCCTTCGTACTCTTCTGCTCACACCAGACTCATGTTCATGCTGCTGTTGGGCGTATTGTTTTTGTACTACTAGTGCTTAGTGTATTTTTAGTTAATGTTATTTCTTAGTTCATATCTTAGATCTTATTACTGTTTTTCTTTTACATTTTATACTTTTGTTGGATGTACATAACTGGGACCCTGTGTACAATTTTGTTCCACCTTTTGTACCACATGTGGTGCGAATGACAATAAAGAACCTTGAATCCTTGAATCCTTTGCAGGTTGCAGGGGTCACTGGTGCCCATATCCAGTAGTCCAACAGTGCAAGATGTGTGGGACACCCTGGACAGGTCTCCAATCCATTAAAGGGATGCACAGAGACAAATGAGGCAAACAACAATTCACTTTCTCACTCACACCTAGGGACAACTTAAGCCCCCAGTATACTGCCGCGTACATCCATACGCAGAGGTACACACGTACATACGCAGAGGTACGTGCGTACCCCCCAGCGTACCCTCCGTGCAAAGCTCAAATTTTTACAACCGCATATGCGTACGCGGTGTCGCACAATAAACTGCCCAGCGACGGACTGTTTTGTATGTGACACCAATGTATTAAATTCCCCTTCTTCATCCCTGATCTGGCCTTTTCTTTTGTTTTTTTTGCCAAGAGACAGTGATCTCTTCCTCCTCCGTTAATGCCATGACTGAAATGGTAGAAATGGAGGAATTTGTCATGAGAGAATTAATCTCAGGTCCAGCGTGGCTGCGGGAGGATCTGGAGATTTCCTGGTGGGCTGGTCTGTTGTGTGGGCTGTAGAGCCAGCGCTCTGTTTTTAAAATTTTTTTATATCTTTTTTTCACAACATATAAACACAGAACACCGCTGCGGCGGAGGCTGCCAGCGCTCACTTTTTAATTTTTTTCCAACCTGTCAATCAATCCAGTGGGCGTGTCAGCAAATGACCAATCGGCAACCTAAATTTGCCCCGAAGGTAAACGCACCTTGTCTGTGAAGCTGCTCTGCAGCTGCTCGGGTTGTACACTGGAGTATCATGTCTGAACCCTTTGCGTACAGTACACGTGCATGTACGCGTGAACGGACATATGCGGCAGTATACTGGAGACTTTAGATTTACCAATCAGTCTAAGATGCATTCAACCTTTATTTTTACAGGTTAGTCTCATTGAGCCTCGAGGACTCATTTACAAGAGAGACCTGTTTTTTTAACAAAGAATGATGACAACAGTAGACAATAAAAGAAAGCATATAAATTAAAAATATAACTGGAAGAAAACAATATTAACAAAACAAAACAAAAACAGCTACATTGTAAAGTGCTGTAAAATACTAAAAACAAGAACATGTTTGTGTTGTTTTTTGTCATAAACTTAACAGTTGTTTGAAGCCACTTAGAGAGGTCAAGATCGAGAGCTTCATCTTTTTGCAAGGTGTTCCAGGAAACAGGAATGGAGTAGGAGAAAGCCTTTTTGCCTAGTTCAGTCCTCACTGAAGGAACACTGCATGTAATAATGTCCTGAGAGCACAAGCTGTAGCCACACTCACATGGTGACATGTAGGAGGAGATAAATGAAGGCAACAGACCAAGAAGTGATTTAAAGATGAAAATGTACCAGTGTGAGAGTCGGTGTTAAGTTAATGATGACCAGTTAACCAGTGAATACAGGGTGCAGTGGTGGGTACGATAGTTACAGCAGGTATGAATTTTAGTACAAATGTACACCGTGATAGACAGAACCCAACATCTGTAGTGTGCTTGTAGAACCGTTCATATAAATAATGTCACCATAGTCAATGGAGAAAAGGAAAGTAGCAGTTACAAGACGTTTCCTAGCATTCAGAGGTAGACAGGATCTATTTCTGAAAAATAAATCCAATTTTACTTTCAGTTTCTTAACCAAATTTTTGACGTGGGGCTTAAAAGAAAATGTGAACCGACCAAGATACGCAAGTATTTGTAGGAATCAACAAACTCAGTAGGGACACCATTCGAGGATAAAATAGAAGGAAGGACTGCTGGGACCAACTTCCTGTTTGAAAACAACATCCCTTTGGTTTTATCAGCATTTAGCACAAGTTTGAGACAGAACAAATCAGACTGGATGATGTCAAAAGCAGACTGTAACAGCTGGAAAACCTTAGCAACTGTTTTAGCTCAACAGTAAAACAACTGTGTCATCAGCATAGAAATGTAAGAATGCATCAGGGATGATCTGACCTACATTACCTTTGTAGATTGTGAAGACGGTGGGTCCTAAGACTGAGCCTTGTGGTACACCATTGTTAACAGTTAGATAACTGGAAGAAGTACCATTATGTTGAACACATTGCCTCCGTTCTGAGAGATAGTTAGAGAACCAACCAATGGTATGTTCTGAGAAACCAGTTTCTGAGAGCTTATGATACAAGATGTTATGGGCCACAGTGTCAAAAGCTTTAGACAGGTCTAAGAAAAGTGCAGCACAATAATCCTTAGCATCCAGTGCCTTAACGACTTAATTAAAAACCTTCTGTAAAGCAGTCATTGTGCTGTATTGTTTCCTGAAACCAGATTGATGGGGAAGTAAGATGTTAAAAGAACCCAAATACTTCCTGATTCGAGAGTTTATTCAATTCAATTCAAAAATACTTTATTAACCCCAAAGGGAAATTATTTGTTGTTGTAACTCGTTATCCTCATTTCATTAAGAGATGTTATATATACTGATGGCTGTAGGCAGGAAGAATCTCTTGTAAAGGTCCATCCCACAGTGGATCCTAACAAACTGGCTGCAGATGCCGTCCAATCCGTCCACCCAGACTCGCCTGGCCTCTCGGTTCCACTGGGCTGTAGGACCTCCCGAATGCTGGGCAGAACTCCTCCCAGAGTGATGGCCACTCCTCCCAGCAGTCTGCCGAGCTCCGTAGGTGCCGAGGGACGAGCCTGTCCTTCCGCTGTCATGAGCCATGTTTCCTGCTAGTTCCAGGATCTCAGTGGTCAGGCATTCGAGCACAGCTGGCAGGTAGATGAGAATACATCCACAGAACATCCTTTCAACTCATTTGAGTTTTGGGGCTGTAGTTGAGATATTATTTGAGCTTTTGAGATGTTGTTCGTTGTAGAAAACTGCCTTGTTGCCATGGTTACGCATCATAACAAATGTCCAAAACTAAAAAAGTTTCAGTAAAAATCCTTCCAGCTGCACAGCATCCGACACCAGAGGAAACAATCAACCAAAAAATGTGATTTACATCCAGGAAAAGAGGAATTAAAGTTTCCAAAAGCAAAATCTCAGAATGAAAGTAACAGAGCTACTCCAATATGCAGCCACCTTGAGCGGCACAATCCTAGAACACAGTTATCACTTATCATTTTTTTTCTAAAACCTTAGCAAGAATACAGAGTTTAGAGATTGGTCAAGCATGTTTTTGATCTGTGGGAAGAAAGCATTGTACCTGGAGAAAACCCACACATGCACAGAGAGAACATGCAAACTTCACCCAGAAAGGCCCCTAGGCTGGGATTTGAACATGAGTGACCTGCTCACTGAGAGCCAGCAGCTCTACCAACTGAGCCACCGTGCTACCCCTAACATACATTTTGCTTTAATTTTGTTTGGTCAGGGATGAAACCAGAGTACCTGGAGAAAACTCATGCATGCACAGAAAGAACATTCAAACTCCACCCAGAAAGGTCCTCTGCTGAGATTTCATCCAAATACCTTCTCACTGAGCTGTGTCAGCTCTACCAACTGTGCCACTGTGCCGCTACAAGTTCATTCAACATTTATTTAAACATCCATCCATCCATTTTCTTCCGCTTATCCGGGGTCTGGTCGCGGGGGAAGCAGCCTAAGTAGGGAAGACCAGACTTTCCTCTCCCCAGCCACTTGGTCCAGCTCCTCCGGGGGAATCCCGAGGCATTCCCAGGCCAGCCGATAAACATAATCCCTCCAGCGTGTCTTGGGTCTTCCTCTGGGTCTTCTCCCGGTGGGACGTGTCTGGAACACCTCACCAGGGAGATGTCCAGGAGGCATCCTAAACAGATGCCCGAGCCACCTCAACTGGCTCCTCTCGACGTGGAGAAGCAGCGGCTCTACTCTGAGTCTCTCCCGGATGATCGAGCTTCTCACACTATCTCTAAGGGAGAGCCCAGACACCCTGCGGAGAAAACTCATTTTGGCCGCTTGTATCCGAGATCTCGTTCTTTCGGTCACAACCCAAAGCTCATGACCACAGATGAGGGTGGGAACATAGATCGATCTGTAAATTGAGAGCTTCACCTTTTGACTCAGCTCTCTCTTCACCATGACAGACCTGTACAGCGCCCGCTTCAATGCAGACACTGCACCTATCCGCCTATCGATCTCACGTTCCATTTTTCCCTCATTGGTGAACAAGACCCCAAGATACTTGAACTCCTCCACTTGGGGCAGGACCTCCGCCCTGACCCAGAGAGGGCACTCTACCCTTTTCCGGCTCAAGACCATGGCCTCGGATTTGGAGGAACTGATCCTCATCCTGGCTGCATCGCACTCAGCTGCGAACCGCTCCAGCAAAAGCTGTAGATCACGATCTGATGAAGCCAATAAGACCACATCATCTGAAAAAAAGCAGAGATGCAATCCTAAGGCCACCAAAACGGATCCCCTCAATACCTTGGCTGTACCTACAAATTCTGTCCATAAACGTTATGAACAGAATCGGTGACAAAGGGCAACCTTGGCGGAGTCCAACTCTCACCGTGAACAAGCCCGACTTACTGCTGGCAATGCAGACCAGGCTCTGACATTGGTCATACAGGGACCTAACAGCCCGTATCAAAGGGCCCAGTACCCCGTACTCCCAGATTTCCCCCCACAGGGTTCCCCAAGGGACGCGGTCAAACGCCTTCTCCAAGTCCATAAAGCACATGTAGACCGGTTGGGCAAACCCCCACGCATGCTCCAGGACCCTGCTGAGAGTGTAGAGCTGGTCCAGTGTTCCACGACCAGGACGAAAACCGCACTGCTCCTCCTGAATCCGAAGTTCGACTATCTTACGGACCCTCCTCTCCAGAACCCCCAAATAGACCTTACCAGGGAGGCTTAAGTGCAACTCCAGAGTAGAAGAGTGTCCAACCCCTATCAAGGAAACTCATTCCAGAGCCATGCGTAGAGGTGAGTCCGACTATTTCTAGCCGGAACCTCTCAACCTCACACACCAGCTCAGGCTCCTTCCCCACCAGTGAGGTTGCATTCCACATTCCAATAGCCAGCTTCTGTAGCCAAGGATCAGACCGCCAGGGTCCCCACCCTCAGCCACCACCCATCCCACATTGCACCCGACCCCTTTGGCCCCTCCCACAGGTGGTGAGCCCATGGGAAGGGGGACCCACGTCTCCTCTTCGGGCTGTGCCCGGCCGAGCTCCATGGGTAAAAGCCCAGCCACCATGCGTTCGCCCGCGTGCCCCACATCCAGGCCTGGCTCCAGAGTGGGGCCCCGGTGACCCACGTCCAGGCGAGGGAACATCAAGTCCATTTATTTTACTCATCATAGGGGTTTTTGGGCTGCACTTTGTCTGGTCCCTCACCTAGGACCTGTCTTCCTTGGGTGACCCTACTAGGGGTGTAAAGCCCCTGACAGCATAGCTCCTAGGATCTTTGGGACATGCAAACCCCTCCACCACGGTAAGGTGGCAGCCCAGGCAGGGTATTTAAACAGGTTAGTTTAAATAAAGGTTGTGAACATTTATTACTAAAATAATGTTCAACATGGATTCCGGCTGCAGAATGAAATGCTCCATGGCTGACAGTGACTGACTGCCATTGAATTATGAAGGCCATTCGCCATTTCCAGGTATAGCATGCACCTACTGCTCACTAGTATTTCTAGGTCAATACAGGCAAAAATCAATTTTTGAATAAACAATTCTGCCAAGGACGGACTTGGATGCATGGATGAGTAAAAACCTACATGTTCTAAGAATGGGCAACATAGGTTTGCCCAAAATCAAAGCCTTATTTTCAGCTCTTGATTCTTAAGGGTCTGGTAGTCTGGAGGGTCTTCAACCAAATTGTCCAAAAATCATTTTATGTGTACTAATAGGTGAAAATGCTTTTTTTTTTTTTTTAATTTAATTTATTTATTCGTTTTTCAAAATGGCCATATAAAAATATTTTGTGTATTAAAAAAACACTAGAATGTGGACTTTTTTAAATACCGAAATTTTTTTGACCCTTAAAATTTTCTATAAAAAAAAAGTATGTTAAATTTGATATTTTTATTCCAGGCTGAGATAATGCTTAAAAACTGACTACCGGTAGGTTATTGTAGAAAAAAATACATTAAAGAAAATAATTTTTACAGTGGTTGATTTTTCCCCATAGGCCACAAATGGTCTTAAAGTTAATGGAGGATACAGGGTGATAAAGCAGTGCAATCCATTCTGGTCTTGGTCACATTGGAACTATATGTTATTTAGTCCATCTGGTCAGAGCTGAACAATTTCTCAAAACTGAGGTTGTTCAAATATTTATACACAAAATAATTTAAAAAATGCTTAAAACCTTTCTACATAATCCCACTTTTATTCCTTCTTATGTAATTCATGTCTTGGTCTTATAAAGTGTAACAATATCAATCAGTAAATGTAATTAAACTAATAAAACCAGCTATATCTTTCAAGCTATTACAGTTGTAAAGAATATTAATAGGCATCTTGATTGTGTTTCCCTCTCCACATGTTTGTCTGTGTGCCCGAAATAAAGGCACCCTGGTCTTATGGATTCAGAGATTTAATTATGACAGCACAAATATCCCACCGTGTGTTTACCACAAAGAGTCCCTCTCCACGGAGCTGAATAATTTGCTCAGTGCTTCACCAACTGTGTGGCATTACTGTGGTTTTCCTGGGCCCAGAGGAGAGCAGTGGGGACCAAATGAAGAAGAGTCACCTGGTGTCTCCTTCCAAGGTCTCGCAGAGTTAACATGTAATGAATAAATTAATATCTAATGAAGAAGGTGGTGGTACTATTACAGTCACTCTGCATTCATACCATCAGGGAAGATGGAGGTTGAATTCACTAAATACTGTGGTGGATGCTGCAAGTTAACAAACATGAAAAGACAAAAAAAAAAAGTGGTGCTAAATACTTTGTTCTCTCCCACTGTGCTCATTTGAGCAGAAGTTAATGTCATCTGTATTTTTGTTTCTTTGTCTTTGTTTTCTTATGGTAAAATTCATGCTGGACCGTTTTTTTTTATCACAGTGAGGGCTAATTACGAATTTCTGGCACTTGTCAGATGTCTGTTATTTATTACAACAATCTTAAAATGTGAGCAATATTTTATATAGATTTATTATCCATAGCCATACACACACACACACATATATATGTATATATATATATATATATATATATATATATATATATATATATATAT
>NC_056510.1:30634847-30637041 GCF_014905685.2 Nematolebias whitei
ATCGAAAAAACAGTGACTAAGCAACCAGTTAAACAACGTTTCAACATCGACAAAAGCAGTGATTAAGCAACTAGAAAACAACGTTTCGGTGCGCCACTCACTCTGAATGTCAGATTTGATCATGTTATCGCGTCTGGTAGCATTATCCTAACTGGCGTCACCCCCCTTCGGTCATGGGAGACCGCGAACACGGGTGAGGACGTCGCTCCATGAGCTAAAGTTAGGTTGTCCTTGAATAGTTTTAACTGTTTGCGCAGCTGAAAGAGGACTTTTAGGTCTGGATTGAAATCCAGTTTACTTGTCGATGGAGTGTATTTGTCTGGGTCAGTCAGATACAGTATCATCGAGTTAATTGCAGGATCATTCAACTTCTGAAGTTGGATGATGTCTGGGTCAGGTGAAAATGACTTTTCATATTTTAAAAGAACTTGGCGAAGTTTGTCTCTTTCTTCATCAGATGTCAGAGCGTCGGCTTGGGCGACCACCTGTTCAACCTGTGATGAGACTGGTAAGGGTTCTTGCTCCATGGGGAGCTCCAACGAATCCTTTTCTGAGTCGTCGGACCTGTCTATGGGCAAGACACCATAGTTTGTGGTCCTTGGTCGACGTCATTTGTTGAGAAAAGAGCGATGGCCTGTGATGGTTTCGTGAAACATACTGGCCCAGCTTCTTGACTCGGTACCAGGTTATCTGGGAGTCCTCCCAGAACTGGAATGCCTAGTTCAAAATCATGAAAATCAGGTTCTGAGTTTTCAGTTTGCGATGACTCGTCATCGTTTGTGTGTGAGTTTACCCCCCCTTCGTCCGATGAGGGGTTGTTGGAGGCAATAACAGCAATGTCTTGGTGTGTTTCACCGACATCTGTAATGTTGTCATTTGCGCCGTCAGAGTTAGTAGCGATCGCATCACTACACAGTGCTCCTGGTCGGGTTCCCATTTCAGCGTGTATCAAAGTGTCTAAAAACCTTTGTATTTCCTCCGTCTCTTCCGAGCTCAGAGGTTTAGGGCCTTGTTCCTGGAACTTTTGTGATTTTTTCGCCTCGGGACGTTTCGTCCGAGGTGGGAGGCGGCTAGGTACGTCTTTTGGGGGTTCCTCTTCGGATTTCCCCTGATAATATGGGTCCTCTTGGATCCCATATTCTTGCGTCCTACGCATGTCCCATATACGATAATCACGTTCATCCTCTGAGAGAGGAGCTTTTTTGTCCCAGCGTGCACCTTCATTACGTGGTTTGTTAGTTTGAACAGACTGTTTTCTCTCAACTTTCTTAGGAAGAGGCGGCGAGGCGCGTCGTCCTTCTAGTTCAAGAGGGAGGGGTTTAACCTTTACACTAGGAAACACTTCTATGGGCGTCTTAGCATGAGAACGTGCCTCGAACACATTCACAGCACACTGTTTAATCTCATTTATGGATTTTTCTCTGAAATTTGCCATAATTTGTACTGACATGCGTATGTCAGTGTGGAGATTTTTGATGAAAACAAATTTAAAATTTTCTTCTTCCTCCATTCCGGTTTCATTTCTGTAACCAAAATAAGCTTGGAAGATTCTTTTGTAATAAACTTTTGGATGTTCAGTTTTACCCTGCGTGACCTTGTCTGCGGCTGGGTATCCAGCTGGTCCTGTGCAGGAGTCGTACTCTCTGATCAAAGCTTCACACAGAAGGTTGTAATCCCTTCTCGTTGCATCAGGTAGACGCTCGATGAAGGTAAACACCTCTCTGTCCGAAGTGAGCCGTATCAGACTGATCTTATCCTCTACCGTAGCATTAGGATAAGATCTCAATCCGAACTCCAGATCTCTGAGATACGCTTTTGTTCCAGATGAGCCCATCGGTCCAGGTACAAAGCGTTGTACATATTTTGAGATTTTCTGCAAATCATCCATTGAAGGAGACAGTATCAACGGTCTCACTTGTGTGGTTGGTGCAGATTGGTCAAGGACTGCCCCTACCACCCAAGATGGGGGTTGCCATCCCCTCTGTATGCTGATTAATCAACACTTCCAATCGTTGTGGATTTACCGTTGTGGATTATATGACTTTTTCCAATGGATTACAGACTCTGTTTCCAAGGGGTTAAAGCATTGCTACAATGGAATTACTAACAACATTATGGAATTATCATCAACACAATGGAATTACCATGAACATTGTGGAATTACCTTGACTTTGTTTTCCTTGCTGGATTACTT
>NC_056510.1:30637141-30638513 GCF_014905685.2 Nematolebias whitei
GAACATTGTGGAATTACCTTGACTTTGTTTTCCTTGCTGGATTACTTCTGACTTTGGTCTTCCTTGCTGGATTACTTTTGACTTTGGTCTTCCTTGCTGGATTACATCAAGCTCAAGGACATTTGAAGGCGTAAGTTCACGGTTGGAATTCATCCCCATGGACAGGCGATGATTTCCAAAGGGGGGACTGTAGTGAACCTAACCTAAGGTCAAAACCCTTGACCTTAAGAACCTTATGGGACAGAAACTGTCATTTCATTGATCTGCATCCAGAAATACAGTTTGACCCATCCTGAGACTTTCTTTCTTGAATTAATCAAGTAGAAATGACAATTCTCTATGATCATTACTATTTTACAAATGTTTTAATAATCAAATTGTGTTAGTTCAAACAATGTTTACAGGTTGAAGAGAACTACTCATTTTTATTTTACATAAACAGTAAGTAATGATTTTTATTCCTCATTCAAAGAAGAAATCAGGGTAATATGCATTTCTTGATTTTTCTGTCTTCAATGAGCAAGTTTGTAAGTGTGTTAAAGTTCAGGTTTCGGTCAACTAAAAAGTTTACTGAAAAGAAATGTCATGTTTAACTTTTACAGAAGATACAGGAGAGTTTGACTCCATGAAGTCTGGTTTTCTCCAATAATCTTTCTGTCTGTTTTAAACAAGCTTAATCTCTACCCTTGAATTTTCATAACACCTTACATCACAAACCACACCTCTGTTCTGGTCCATCCACCAATTAGAAAGCTCTCAAATGAACCGGAAGTCGACCCATTTAAATGTGGCAACTTCCCAGTTCAAAGCTCTCTCGAAATGCAGCTCATGGAGAAGTGTCAAAAAAAGGTATGATGTCTGTGTCGAGTCTCTGTCGAAGAGAGACGCGACGAGATGAAAAGAGCTTAAAGGAGTAGAGCTTTGAAGGAGTTCAGAGTTCTTGAATCCAGAATGCAGGGACGATTTTGGGAATTATAACTTCTGTTTGGATAACCTCGCACGACTCTCGAAGTATTTTAGCTGTTCTCAACGGAGACGCTGAAAGAGTCAAAAGAAGGACTTCACGCCGACCTGATCTATCATCAACCAGGTAAAAGTTCTATTTCGACCAAGCGTACCGTGACCAAGCTGAGATCTGAAAGAGCGTGCCCGTTCTGGCCAAACAGATAAATTCCCTCCCACATCTCTCTGTAAGATAAATCTCCATTTTCCATCTTAAACTCTCCTTTCTCCTAAAATCACTACAGATATTTTAGAAATGTCTGAAGCAAAGTTCTCAATCACCGCCGTGTGATTGATGTCTGCTATTGTTCCCACTTCCTGTGAAACTAGCCATGTTATTGTTTTCATATTTTGCCAAATTAATGTAAAT
>NC_056510.1:30638613-30642673 GCF_014905685.2 Nematolebias whitei
CTAGCCATGTTATTGTTTTCATATTTTGCCAAATTAATGTAAATGTTGGATGTTAAACTTTGATTCTGCAAATAAATGACCGCATTCATTTTGATGGGTCAAAGATAAATAACGTCTCTCGTTACATTTCTGTTAAATTCAATGCACGACATGTACACAGTCAGAAAAATGAAGAACCCGTGAAATGTATGAATATATTCTGCATATGACATACTACAATACCATATAAAAATGATAGTACTTAAGCAATATGATTGAAAGTGAATTAAAAATTGAATTTCAGTGATGTTATACTAAAAAAAATATATACAGCATTTTTGCCCTATAAGTCACATTTTTTTGCATAATTTGCATGCCCTGCGACTTATACACCGAAGCGACGTATTTATAGTTTTTTTTTCCCATATTTATAAATCAATTTTTGGCTGAGATATGACCGTTTTCATTCATTCTGACATGGAAAATATTGAACACTACCATTTTAAGCTGCTAGATGGCACTCGAGTAGTATGGCATGCTGTTGTATCATGTAACAGGTAAAAGTGGCTATTAATGACACAAATCGGCTTGCCATAGGCTGCCATCGTTGTCCAGCTCGCATGGAGCAACCGTCAAATCAGCTTCATTTTGTTGCGCCTCCCCGGTGAAATGCAGCTAATTTGACCGTGCATTTATTAAGGAAATGTTCAACTGAGACACATCTTTACTATAAAGTCGAGCAAACAAATAATTGTTTTTAGGGGCTTAACTTGTTAAATTTCAAAGAAATGCACAGTGGCTCATCCCTCTGCACGTACCCACTTCCAAAAATCGGCTTTTGAAATGAAACTGATTTGACAGTCAGAGTGCATTTATTAAGCAAAAGTTTGATTGAGACACACATTTACTATAATTTTGAGCAAACAATTATTTTTAAGTGTTAATCTTGTTAAATTCTTGTTAAAAGTCCTCCCGTGCATGCTCCCGTGGCTGCCATTTGGCAGCCAATCAATTTTTGGCACAACACCGGCTCACATTTCCGGGTTGTCAGCGGTGACGCGTAACAAACGTGACGCGTCAGCGGTGGCGCATAATAGATGTGACTTATACAGCAAAGCAACACATTTATGGATTTTTCCACTTTATTAGACATATTTGGACTGATGCGACTTATAGGGCGGAGCGACGTGTACTGCGAAAAATACGGTAAATGAACTAAAATAAACAAACAAAAGACCCAGTCTTGACTAAATGTTTTCCTGGGTAGGATTGTAGTTTTTTTTTCCCTCTGGCAAATCCTTGACTAGCTCTGTTTACAGTCAATTTAAACAACAACAAAAAAACAATAGTCAGAGGAGGTAGGCCACGAAGAATCCTAGAAATAAAAAAAAAAACCCTTCTGTAATTTACAAAAATTATTTAAAAAAAAAAGATGTACGGTCCTAGTCAGGATCATGGGTTCATCATCCTGTGGGCCCACCACCTGAAGGAGGGGCCTTACAAGTCAGGTGCGTGATGACATGGGTGTCATCCGAAGCCTAGGCCTTTGGCACTCTGACCATTGCTTCACTGGTCATTTCAGTGTCACTTCTCTGGTGGGGTAGGAGCCTGAGCTTGTGCAGAAGTTTGAGAGGTAGGTAAAGTCTGGCTCGCCTCAACACAAAGCGTGGTCTCTGGAACCAATTTCCTACAGAGGGGCTTGACCTTGTTTAAATCTCTACTTGCATATAGCGAGAGGTGCCAGGCTAGTGTCGGCCTACTTATAGCCCTTCAGCTTGGTGCCTGAGCGTTGAGTTTTTCCAGAGGATGTGATAATTCCATGTACTTTTGGTGGAGGGAGAGTGCTAACTGTTGTTTGTGCCTATGAACAGAACTGTAGTTCAGTGTACTCAACCTTCTTGTAGACCTAGTACTGGGTGGAAGGTGCTCCAACTGGGGACTCCATCATTCTGCTAGGGGGAGGACTTCAATGCCAGTAGCAACAGTGAAACCCGGAGGGTGTGATCGGGAGAAACTCTCTGATCTGAACCCGAGCTGTGTTCAGTCGTTGCACTTCTGTGCTACTCACAGTTTGGCCATCATGAACACCAAGTTCAAACATAAGTGTGCCTATAAGTGCATATGGCACCAGGACACCGTAGGCTGCAGATTGATGATTACTTTGTAGTCATGTCATCTGACCAGTGGTGATATGTTTTGGACACTTGGGTGGAGACAATATATCTCTCGGCTAGCCTGGCAAGAAACACCTTGAAATCCTCCCAGAAGAGCTGGAAATGGTGGTTGTAGGACAAGGTGTCTGGTCTCTCTGCTCAAGTTGCTGCTCCCGCCACCCAATTTTGAAGCAGGTGGGCAGGCGGATGGATGTTAATTTTAAAAATGAAGAAATGAAGAGGGGCTATATTTTTCACTAATGCTTGAACACCACCTTCTGTGAAAGTCAGGTTTTTTTTTTTCATATTAATTTCTACATCTCTTCTCAACAACATAAAAACAGAACTTTGTGTCCTGGTGTCTACAAAAACAAACAAACAAACAAAAAAAACTATAGGGATGAATTGTTGCTGGAAACATGATTAACCAAGTATTATGGTATCTGTTACTGTAGACAAGACTGTTGTTGCACTATTTACCCTGTACTTGGTCCAGCGGCAGCAGCAATGTCCTAGTGAATAGGCCATCAGTAAGCAGTAGCCGGCTGAAGACAGATAGAGCACTCTTTCAGCTATAACAAAGCCTACTCTGAAAAAAATGTTACATGCAGGAAGAAAAGGGACCACCAATAGCACCAAACCCAAGGTCAAGGTCCTGAAAGGGAGAGAGCAGTAAAAAGGCATATCATCAGTGGTTTATAGAGATATTAAACGCAACAGTGTGATGTAGTTTGTGATGTAGTGATGTAGTTTGTGATGTAGTTTGATGTAACGTAAGCCTAATAAACCTCCTAAACTTAGAAAAAGCTCTTTATGAGTCACATAAAACAATATGACTAAACTAGCTGAGATGAGGGTGCTGTGTGTATACTGCAGTGGATATGATGCTATAATCAAAATCAAGTTTAATACCAAAGAGGCCAAGATATTCTTCATTCTATTAGCAGGAAGTGTGAGATGGCTTGGTGAGCTTACCTCCTCCTTTGGTTGTCCTGCGAGCATAAGGCTTGGTTTATCATGCCTATCAAAAAGCACCAGAGCAGCAGTGGCCACACGATCCTCAAATCAGTGGCTGACTTAATGAGAGGCACACAGCCCATGGACCAATCAAAACACAGCCACCAGGGACACAGCAGCAGCCAGGCATTAAGAGAGTAGTAGTAATTATAGTTCACTATCTGCCAATCAAAAGAAAAAAAAGAAAAAAAACACAGGAGGGGTGAAGAATGGGAGGGAACAGTGAAAGACAAGAGAAGAACATATTTAGAATTTAATTATAAGAAAGAGTGTTAAAAGAATAGCCAAGAATGAACAGAAAGTAGTTAATATCAAACATAAATTATAATGAGTATATCATTAAATCTTTGCAGTCTTATGAACTGCAAACTTTTGACAGAAGGTAAGCAAAGCAACGGTAAACACTTGAAACATTACAGTAAAAAGAAATTTCTAGTTTGTTTTGTTTATTCTCCCCAGACATTTACTAAATTTACCTTCCCATACGTTGCTGATACAACATGATTTTTTTTTATTTATTGTGGCTACAACTTGTAGAGAAGTATATACTTTTTCAGATTTTTTACTTTTTACTCATCACATTGTCAAAGACAAGTTGAAGACAGCTAAAGTTTTGGTACTAGATCAATGTCATGCAACAGTTTGTGACAAAAGAAGTTATTTTATACATTCAAGATTACCTGACAAATTTAACATTATCCTGAAATGGATTTATGTTTTTATTTAAAATTTCAGCACAAAAGACTTCATACTGTTTGACATTATTTACCAAGTTAAATTCTGAAGGATAAAAATAGAAATTAGCTAAAGAAAATGATACTCCTCTCAAAAAAAAAAAGAGAAAAAATAAAAGAACTTGTCAAATTCCTCTGCTTCAACCTCCATAATAAAAACATCACGTATGCCGTCTT
>NC_056510.1:30642773-30644420 GCF_014905685.2 Nematolebias whitei
TAGATAGATAGATAGATAGATAGATAGATAGATAGATAGATAGGTAGGTAGGTAGGTAGGTAGGTAGGTAGGTAGGTAGGTAGGTAGGTAGGTAGGTAGGTAGGTAGGTAGGTAGATAGATATTTTGTTTTCTAAAAGTATAATAATATAATCTACTGCTTCATCAATCATGAAGTTATGTCACGTTATTCATGAAGCTGTATTAGCATTCCAAAAATGAAAGAGTGGTGACTCAGAGTTGGAGGTGCTGAGGCTGTGGAGAGGCCCATGGTAGGCTTGGAGATTTTGTACTCCATTTCACCTGTTATTGCTTAGAGTAGGCAAATAATCTCCCTAATGGCCAGAGTCAGGGGCCCAAAGTTACACATTCTCAGTTCTTTAAAATGAGATTCAGGATGATTAAAGAAGAAGACACTCATTCAAAATGAATACACACATAAATAATGCAATGATTTTATGTGGGCTACCTGTTTTGTGATGCATAAAGCTAAAATACATTGAGCAAAGTAACCTGACTCCTCCTGGTATCTTTTCTTGTCGACTGATCTTTCCCTCAAACAATATGTTCTAATTTAACCAGTTATACCTTGATATTAAAAAGTTTCCTTAAGTTTTTATTTTCTCCCTGTCTCACATGGATATTATGGGAATAACATTTAACATCCCCAAAATTGCCTCATTATCACAACATGCAAAATTCATGAAGTATGGATTTCATCTCCTGGTTCTTCACCCATGTCAGTCAGTTGAAATTCATTTTATTAATTACTTCCAGGAATGGTAAGGGTGGCTGGGAAGCCATAATGAGGAGGGGATGTCCCAAACCACAAACGAAACATCTAGTAGCCCAAATGCAGCAAGACAGGGCTGCCAGTGGAGTCCCATGTCAGGGAGGGTCCACTGTTTTGTGATATTGCAGAAGGTGACAGACATTGATTATATGTAGTCTGACACAGAGATGCAGGAGAGAGGAAAGGGCAGGGTCAAATGGCGTAAAAGAGAGAGAGAGAGAAAAGAGACTAAGCATCCTGCAACATCTTGAGCTGGGTCATACAGCCTGCATGGGATTTTCATCATTAACTGTTAATCACAGTTGGAGCTTTTTCTGCTTTTCTCTGATCACAGTGGGTGACATGATCATGAAGTGTCCAAAATCTTGTTTTGTTATTTAATGTTGATAAATTATATCAACCTTTAATGATATAGGAGCATAGCAAAGCCCATGCTCAACAATCCAAGTATACAATCCAACATTTTTCAATCATGTCATCTGGACAGTTTCTTTTTTTGGTGCTGAAACGTTTCACTTTCGGTCCGGAAGGTTTCATCAGTCAAGGAAACACACAACAAAACTGATTCTTCCCCCAACAGCTTACTCCAAAGTGGAACAAACCAGTTCTGCTTGTGATAAGATGGTCTCTTTGGTATGCCCCCTCCTCCATTGCCTCCTCCATTGCCTGACTGAAAAATGTTGGATTGTATACCTGGATTATTGCGCATGGACTTTGTTGTTTTCAACCAGTTTGACAAGACTGTCAACAAGGAAGAGGGCTGGCAATGGAGGAGGGGGCGTACCAAAGAGACCATCATATCACAAGCGGAACTGGTTTGTTCCACTTTGGAGTAAGCTGTTGGGGGAAGAATCAG
>NC_056510.1:30644520-30647660 GCF_014905685.2 Nematolebias whitei
ATTTAGTTTTATGAATAGTTCATGAATCGGTCACTTTAACAGCCTACAAGCTCACTCTACTGTTTATTGCATTATATTTTGCACTACTGTTATGATCAACTCGTCCTGTTTATTCTTTATTCTGGTAATTCTGGTATTGTCATTTCCACTTAATCACCTCATCAGTACATAACTGTGACTATATAGAACCGGTATGCACACCTTCACTTTACTAAGTTTCTCAGGTTTATACTTTATATTGCACTATTGTTTACTCTGGCCTTGCACATCCATTATCTACCTCTCATCATGTTATTGTCTTCAGTCAGCGTCCCTTTGTCTCCTGTTAGTCACTATTGAGCACGTTGCATCAGAGGTCCTGCTGCTGTTCACTTTTATATTTTTTTATATAACTAGTTGTGTTAGTTTATTTTTGCTAATGTTGTTGTTTGCTGCAATTTGAGTAGGAGTGTAACGCAATTTCAATTTCTATGTATGTCCTGTACATATGCAGAATTGACAATAAAAATCAATCAATCAATCAATATTATACATTGCTAGTCATATAAACTGAACGTTCTGCCATATTGTCATACCAAAATCCACACTGGATCTGTGTCTCTACTTCAGTTGTTGAGAACCAGCCCTTTCACAAAGGGAATAAAAAAATAAGCAAATAAAAAAAAAACATGAAGGTGGTTGCCATAAATTGTGTTTGAGCTAGCCAAATATAATAATGCTCTGCTTAATCACATTGGCCCTTCAATTCTCACTTTACGTGTTTCATATTTTGTTTTTTCAACTGCAAACGAGTGTTATGCAGCCCACAAGTGACCCACATGTGCTTGAGATGAATACATTGTACTAATAGCTGCGAGAAGACACCCTGGGAGCAACCATGAAATATGTGCAAAGACCCGTGACCACTGAGATAATAGCCCTTGACCAGACCATGGATTGTCTGTCCACTCTCTCTTTTGCTCCTCTTCCACCAAGGTTTGGAATGGCTCGTGTCCAGAACAGATGGTAAGTTGAGGCGCTTGTATCGTATGGCAGAGCAGGGGTTAGGACAAAACCACATGGGTGATATACGCATGAACAAAGTGTGCCATTCGTCTAGTGTAATGGCTATTTTTTAGTTCAAGAAGTCCTAAACAGGTAGGGTGCACACTTACAAGTGTTCATAATTGTCTATTCAGTTGTGCAATTCAGTATGATGTCTCTACTTTGATTGAAAATGCTATAAATGTATAGAATAACATTTTATCATTTACAGTACAAAACACAACCTCCAACATGACCCTACAAGGTTACAGCTGAGGTAATGAAAACTAGCACCAGTGGGCCAGTATTTCCTGGTGGGGAGTTTTGTTGGGGAGCTTTTTTGTGTTCATCTGCTGAACAACATCCAGAACAGAAAGAAGAGAAGCTTGGGGCCACTCTAATTAAAGCCCAAGCAAAAGTGTCATCTGCTGTGAACTCACAAGCAGGGGGGGGGGGGACAGTGAATCAATGGACAGCCAGCTCTGTCATCAGCATCAACAGTTCTCGATCAGAGCAATTGAAGAGGAACAAAAAGGAAGGAGAAAGACTCTACCGGGATGCTCCTACCACCTGCGCAGAGCATCAGAGCGCTGGAGGGAGTGAGATAGGTACAGAGAGCCACGAAAAATGGAAAAAGCTAAAATTGTCCAAGCTACTGGGGAACGCTGGAGACATCGTTTCTTAGTTAGAGCGAGCAATTTTGTCATCATCACCAAGGAGATCTATTTTTGATAAATAAAGGTGCAATTGTTTCAACAATGGCAGTGAGCAGATAGATCTAAAGACCTTTTTAGAAAATATTGATTTTGCTGGCGGATCAAGCAGCTGCACAGAGTGAGTTCCAACGGTAAATTTTCTTAGAAACTAAAAAAAAGTGTTTCCAGTGCAAATTTAGACTATTGAACCCTGTAAGTGGTCTCAGTGCGCTCCTGTGTACGAGCTATGCCTCTTGGCCAGAGTGAACGTTGGATCAGGTTCTTACATAAACTCAAACAGATAAACGACATGTTCTCATGGCATTAGCATTCCAAATGTTTTTCTGAGGCAAAAGTGAATGCAACTATTTCTGTCTCATAACGCGCGCTCTCAGATAGCCCCGTTTGAATAAATGAATTCTGACAAGGGGAATTTGCATACAAAAACACAGCAGGTATGAAGGAAGTAGATGGTCCCCTGGCCAAGGTCTCTGAAGTTTTCTCTGAATCTTTTCATTCATCCACTGCTCCATGTGGACCTGCGGCTTTTTAAATGGCCGCCTGTGTTTATGTCGTGTTCACACTGGAGGTGAACTGCGAGGCATCCACCCACTCATTAAATCCTCTGTGTTTGGGAGGCCAGCACCTGCAAATCCTTTTTACCTGCCTACTTTAATGCAGAAATGACTTGAATTTTTAAAAATGTTCTTAAAAGAAGCTTTATAAGATCTCAGGAGAAAAAGAAATACTTTCATTTTGCCTTCCAGCAAGTTCAGATTTACTGGGTTCATAGAATAGTTTCTAAACTGCAAAGGTAAACAGCTTTTGACAGCAACAAGCAAGGGCCGACTATCAGATTTCTTATCTTTAATATTTTGTTTATATTATAAAAACAACCGTTTACGCAAGCACCTCTGATGGTTTTGTGAGTAAATCTTAAAATAATGTGATTAAAAAAACATAATCAAATATCAGCCTAAAGGTGTGTATTACAAATACGGAACATTTATTTTTTTGTATATCAGTATATTTATCATTGTTTGTTCTTAAAGCGTTGTATAATTACAGTGAGACAAATGTAGAATAAACAATATATTCACAATCCACTAAAGTTACTCATTTTAAACCAGCAGCAGTCTGTTGTGCAAATATGATTCATACATTCAACTTAATATGATTTGATTAAACAAATATGTTTAACATGAAATAGGTACAAATAAGTTATTAATGGAACCTAACTAATATAATTAGTAACTTAGTAACTAATATCCTTACTAATATACATATAATCCACAGTGAATGAAATTAAAACTAACCACTGAGTTTAAAAACCTAGTTTAAAATATGCTGATGAAGATTCTCAGTCATCCGGGACATGATGAATTCAAAAAAGCGTTCAATACAAAAACAACTGGACTTTAT
>NC_056510.1:30647760-30654410 GCF_014905685.2 Nematolebias whitei
CTGTGATTGGAAGGTCGCTGGTTCAACTCCCTGTACCGACAACATCAAAATGTGGGTGGGAAAGGTGAAACATCCACATCTGCCTCCACACACATTTGCCCCACTCTGGGCCCTTGAGCAAGGCCCTTAGCCCTCAACATCTGCTCCTCTGGGCGTCCTAGATGGCAGCTCTCTGCTCCACACAGAGGGCTGTGGTAGCTCAGTTGTCTGTGATTCCGTCAGGAAGGGTATCCAGTGTTAAAACAACAGCCAAATCTTCATGCGGTTTAGTTCAATGTGTCGACCCCTGAAGAAGGGAGCAGTTGAAAGAAAAAAAAATGTATAGACATTACACACACACACACACACACACACACACACGCACACACACGCACACACACACACACACACAAATATTACCTTTTTTAAAAAAAAAAAAAAAACACGAGTTTTGGCTGTTATTTACTTTTACAGCATCTTGTGAAGCCATACTGATTTGGTATAAAATCTTTCATGTATAAAAACATTTTCTTGGTTCTTTTGTGTATTATTTTTGTTAGCACTTTACATGAAGTAATTTCAGAGCTTTTTCATCTTTACAGTGTCTCATTTTCTTCCCTGTCCCATGTTCACAAAGCCATATGCCCAATTTGACATAATAGCTGAGTACAAATGCAAAATTACAAGGTAATGTCTCACTATGGGTTATATAGTAACATACAAATGCAGCTTTTTGGTGATAGTAAGACTGCTAATCATGTTGAATTTTAATAGTTTGAGCATAGCACCCCCTGCAGGTATTCATTATTTTCTGCTTATAAATACCCTCGACGCTGGAACTGAAGAGTAGGCTCTCATTGTTACCCTGCAATTACAAGCCTTTCTACTTTGATTGGTGGGTAATTGACTTGGTTCAAGCCTGTATGATTTTCTTGTGAATTTGCCACTCATATTCTAATCTTGGCTTCAGATCAGACAAAGCCTCAAAGCCTTCCCTTCCAGTAATTAAAGATGCCAAAGCCAGGTGTAGAACTGGGAAACTAGGGACCCACAGCCAGATGAATGGGACTGATTAGTCGTTTAGTGGAAATGAGATTTTCTGGCTCAAAGACAAAGTAAAGCCTCTCACTTTGTGCTCCGGTGTTCACCAGGGCGGCAATTGACTGCAGTTGATGAGGCCCTGAATGTGAGCTAAAACGCTCCAAATGACTTCACGCATGCATCGTATTTACAAAAAGAGCCATGAAGTTGGACTGCGGCTGGACGTGTGAAATTTATTTTACATTGCACGTTTTTGACGAATGTACATTTTGTGTTTTGATTAAGCAATAAACAAGTGATCCTAGACAACTTGATGGAAATGAAAAAGGCCAAAACATTATGAAATGTTTAAAAAAATAAAACATTATGAAATGCCAATTAGTGAAAGCTATCAATCTAAATAAGCCAGTTTTTGAGACTCTTGTGTTCTAGTTTTGTTCTTTGTGTTTTCGATCAGTCGTTTAGTTTTCCCATGTCAACAGTTCAGTTTTCTTCAGTTGCTCCTCTGTTCTTCCATGCCCTCCCTCACCTGCATCGTAATCCCTTTTGTGCAGCTGTTTGGCATCTTCTTATTTATCTCAACCTGTAAAACACCTCGGTGTCTGTTCAGAACCCAGTGGAGCATTTAGCATTTTTACCTGCTATGCCTGGTTCCCTTCATGCCTGCAAGGAGCCTGCAGGAGCATTCATGTAAATAATGTCACCATAGTCAATGGAGGAAAGGAAAGTCACAGCTACAAGGTGTTTCCTAGCATTCAGCGTTAGACAGGATCTATTTCTGAAAAAGAAACACAATTTTAATTTCTATTCCTTTATCAAGTTCTTGACATGAGGCTTAAAAGAGAGATGTGCATCTACCAAGATTCCCAAATATTTGTAAGAATCAACAAACTCAGTAGGAATACCACTTGTAGATGAGATCAGAAGAGGGCTGCTGGTACCAACTTTTTGTTTGAAAACAACATCCCTTTGGTTTTATCAGCATTTAGCACCTGACGGAACAAATCTGACTGGACGATGCCCAATGCAGACTGTAAAAGCTGGAAAACCTTAGCAAATGATTTAGCTCAACACTAAACAACTGTATCGTCGACATAGAAATGTAAGGATGCGTCAGGAACTTTCTGACCTATATTACTTATGTAGATAGTAAAGAGATTCGATCCTAAGACTGAGCCTTGTGGTACACCATTGTTAACAGTTAATTAACTAGAAGAAGTACCATTATGTTGAACACATAAGGCTTGGACTACTAGAAGAAAAAGTGACATTTCCTCACTCTGTTGCTGTGTTTACTCACTGTACTTTCCAAGTTTATATTTGTAATTATTTGTACATGTACTCTTCTCTGTATTTCTTCCCATAGAAGCTACACCTGGACTAATCTGTCTGTGTCTGTTTGTGTCCCTTTCCTGTCCTTTCAAACCCCAGCTGGTCAAGGCAGATGGCTGCCCATCTAGAGCCTGGATTTGCTGGATGTTTCTATATTAAGAGAGTCATTCCTTTCCAATGTTTTCAATGTGCTCCATGGGAAATTGCAATGAGGTGAAGATTTGACACAATCTGCTGGTATCACAGTAGCAGGAAGTTTTTGACCCAGGAATGCAGACTTCACACATATTTTTTGCAATAAATAAACCAAATTTAATTTTAACAAAACAATGGCTGATGTTGCAGCAACTTACAGAACAGAATGAGTCTCTAACAGATGTTAGATGCTGTCTATCACGGTGCACTAAGATTCATAACTGGCTGTTACTACTGTCCCCATCACTGCACCCTGTATTCACTGACCTCATCAAGAGCAAGTGATGAAGAAGATTGTCAGCTTCACAGACAGAAACTAAAAGTTGGTTCCACAAGAGAGGAGCAAAAAGCTCTGCCTCCCATTCTACATTTGAAAACTCTAGTAACCACAAGTAAACCAGCAGTCTGTGAGGAAAGTGCTCTTTGTAATGTCTACATGTTACTCTGAAGCAGCTATTCACATTTTGATGTAAAAGAGCTTTAAAAGTATCTCCCTCTGCTTCTTTTCTATCACAGCTGTTAATAAAATGCATTTAACTAAAATATTTGTCTGTGTGTGTGTGTGTGTATGTGTGTGTGTGTGTGTGTGTGGGGGGGGGGGGGTTACCTGCTATCAATGTATTTGTCATGTAGCTCACTGTGCAAAAAGTTTGTACCGTGGTGTGATGGTTCAATACAAATACTTGTACACCCTTTATAAATTCAATTCAATTCAAATTCAAAAATACTTTATTAATCCCAAAGGGAAATTATTTGTTGTTGTAGCTCATCTTGGTTTCATTAGAGTTGTTATAGATGGTTTTGGGCAGGAAGGATCTCTTGTAGCAGTCCGTCCCACAGCAGATCTGAAGAAACTGGCTGCAGATGTTGATCTGTTCACCCAGACCCAGCAGACCTCTTGTCCTCTTGGGCAACAGGACTGCCTGAATGCCGGACAGAACTCCTCCCGAGCGATGGCCATTTCTCCCAGCAGCCTGCCGAGCCCTTCATCAATGCAGACTTAACTGCAGGTGCCGGGGGATGTCACAAGCCGTGTTTCCCGCTACCTCCAAGATTTCAGCAGTCAGGCACTCAAGCACAGCCTCCGGGTAGATGGGAATGCATCTACGGCACCTCCTTTTCAACTCATTTTGGATTTGGGTCTGTAGTTGAGTTCTTATCTGAGCTTTTGAGATGTTAATTAGTAATTCCCAGTTGTAGAAAAACCACCTTGTTGTTACGGTTACGCATCAAAACAAATGTCCAAAAGTAAAAAAGTTTTCAGTAAAAATCCTTCCAGCGGCATAGCATCTCATACCATACCATACCATACCAGAGGAAGCAGTCATCTGAAAAAAGGGATCCACATACAGAAAATTTTGTAATTAAGTTTTCAAAAGCAAAATCTCAGAATGAATGTAAGAGAGCTACTCCAACATGCAGCCACCTTGAGCGGCGCAATTCTGGAACTCCTCAACCTCAAAATCCTCAAATCATCCTTAACTTAAATATTAACATGATAGAGTTCACATGACCTGCTACAACTGGAGTTGTTTCAAGACAGCTTTCTAATTTTGACTTGACCTTGTTAGTTTGTCAGTACAGTCGGGTCTAAACTCAAAATCTCCAAACCAAAGTCATTCAAAGAGCTATCAGCAACAGGCAAAATATTATTTACTCATAAACTTTCAACAGAACCCCACTTTCAAAAAATACTGCTTTATCCCAAAATGTTATAAAGACAACTGTTTATTTAGGGAATAAGACACAATATATATATATAATATTGTGCTTTTAATATTGCAACAAACACATTTAGAGGAAAGGAGTTTTAGTTTATGTATTTGCCTACAAATGAAGTTAAAGCATTGGTCATTTAATAAACAGCAGCTGTGTTTAGGTGAAGGTCAACACATCTTGACATGGGAGGATGCCAAATGACTGATTAGAACATTTGTCCCACCCCGCCCCTCCTCATCAGTGAGAGGAGCATAGATTTTAATCAACACATTATACCAGTTGTTAATTGCTTTTGCTGCCTGCTGTTAAAATAATTTGCTACTTTTTTTATTGTAGTAGTAGCCATCTGTTTCAAAACAGGGAAATGATCAGGCTTGGACCCTGGGTGGATGTTGACATAAGATAACGGCAGCTAATTTGCACCGCCGCCACCTATTTATGAGGCATAACGTGTGGAAAGAGCCACAACGAGAAACTAAAACAAAGAGCTGGAAATCAAGTAGAGATGTCTTTATTAAAATAATTTAGCACTCGACGCATACTGCATATGACTGGGCTGCACTGGTGGTTGGGATGTCTGATGATCTTGTGCATCCTGTGAAAAAACTTCAGATGGGCACATTAGTTTTAATACACTGATGAAAAATGTTTTAACTCATCAGACTTTTTTTGTTTGTTTCAAATTGACCTTTATAAGTGGCTAAATTTTGTTTTCACATTATTTTTGTTGTATTTACTTTGTTAATGAAAACGAGGGGCAGTGCCCTCATCAATTACATTTTGTATTTCTCTTCTGGTTCCAGTCTTAGAAAAGGAAAAACAGTTTACCCTTCCTCTAGTGTTAGCTTTCTGTTACTATCCATAGTGTTTGGGGATAGTTTTGGCCCCAGACTTAAAATTAACAGAAACAATTAGCTCAATTTTTTTTTTTTATTGCCAAATTTGTTTCATAATGCTTGGTTACTTTATTAGGCTTCCTTTTCCATTTATTTAATTTTTTATATATATTTTCAGTGGCATCCCATGACTGTCTTTTCAGTTTTCATCTAATTTTAAATGTATATCAAAAAAGTACAATGAACCCCAACAGAATATTGTAAATACATTATTGGTTATTATGTTATCTGACTGTTACCGAGGAGTATTAGAACACATCTGTTGACTAAATTTATTGTATTTATTGATTTTAAAAATAGTATATATTATAATATTATAACTAGAGTAACATGGTGTTGGGATCAGAATTGACTCCTATGTTTAATTCAAGAAAAAGGCAATGATTTTCTTTTTTCATTGAACTTTAGTAATAGAAATACAAAGTCAAAAGCAGAACAAGTATTAGTACAAAATGGAGATTTGCAAGGTTAAACAACAACAACCAATCTAGCAAATCAATCAAGTTCTATTTCCACACAAAGTTATTTTGTGCAAGAATATGCATCTGTGTGCTTAGATGCATGTTTGACACGTTTCATGTGCTCTTTGCAGAGATGTTGTTTGCAGATGAAGCATGTGTTTGTCTTTCTGTCCATGTTTCTGTATCAGACCTGACACCTCTTCCTTTTAGAACCAGGACGACTCAGTGGAGTTGTGGGTGTGGATGTGATTCTGATGTTGAGGCGGGGCTTGCAGGTGAAGATGTTAACTCTGGTGCTCTTTGCCTTACTGATGACTGGGATGGAGCAGTAGGTGTGCTCTGCATCTGTCTGATCAAGGCTGCTGCAGCTGGATCCTGAGGCACCTGCTCCCTTCACTCAACATGTGGCTTGAAAAGAGAAGTTCCTATCTCCTCCAGAAATATCCTTCACTTGTTGTTTGTGGTTGAGTTCCACCCTTGATGGATGTGGATCCACAGCACAAATGCATTGTATGCAGACACATGCAGGATGTGAAAAAAACACAACCATTGGCTGTCTTCTGCTTATTCGCTGGCAAGTGTAGGTGGCAGTCAATTTGTCCAGGTTGTCCACAGCCCCTTTGTTTTTATTATAGTTCCAGTATAATCGTGAGCTTTTCATCACTTCGTGATGACACAGCAGCAACGTGATTTTTATGCCACATTTCCCTGGCTTGGCCTGTATTGACTGAAGGGGCTGTTTTATGAAATTATCTTAAATAAAGTACAGGTTCGGGGAATGATCGGAGGAATGAATAAACACTCACAGGCTGTTTCTGCTAGAATAATAAGTGTCATTTATTAAACCGCCACAGATACAGCGAAGCAAAGCACAAGTACATTCAGTACAAATCAAACATTGATGTAAAGCCCCTCACCATAACACCGACTGGGGAGCCCTCAGACCAAGTGGAAAGGTAACATCAATTGGCTGGGCATCAGATCAAGATCACCAGCAGACTCCAACTTTTATTCTGAGTGTTACACT
>NC_056510.1:30654510-30659510 GCF_014905685.2 Nematolebias whitei
TTTTTTTTGCTTTGTTTTGCGTTTGTTTTTTTGAATGTCCAGAGGACCAGATTGAACTTTTTTGGAACTGGACTTTATTTGTAACAGAAGTTTAGAATACATCAAATTCTGTTTAAAGCATATAAACAGGTGAACCAGCTTACAAATACAACATTTAGACCAATTATGACTGAGGTGAAAGCTGTGAGATAACAAATTTGTGAAACTATTTTTTTTTAATTCAAGATTTCTAGAATTAAAAATGTAGAATGATTTTTTTTTTGTGACACCAAATAGACTTGTGCAAATCATCACATGCACCATTAGAAGCAGCTTAAATTTAACAACAATTTTCTAGCTGATGTGTCTGAGGAAGCATATTGCTGCCACCCAAATAAAAACAAAAAGACCCATATTGTATTAAAATATGTAAAACCTATTGTTAAGGCAGTAGATGCTCCAATGTATCTTTCTCATCACAATCTTATGCTGCTGCTCTTTGGTATATTGTTTTTAATGCCATTTTATGCTACTAGTGCTTAGTGTATTTTTATTAACTTTTTTCATTCAACAGGTTAGTCCCTTTGAGCCACAAGGAGTTCATATCTCAGATCTTATTACTGCATTTCTTTTACATTTTATACTTTTATTGGATGTAACTGGTACCCTGTGTACACAATTTCGTTCCACCACATGTACCACATAAAGAACCTTGAATCCTTATACAATACAATACAATTTTATTTATAAAACACTTTAAAACGACACCGTTGGCCAAAGTGCTGTACACTAACACATACAAGCATAAACAAACTATAAAATCAGCAGATACCATAAAAGTAATGAAGTACCAAATCATAACCAGCAAACAGTAAAAACTATAAAACAAATATCTTAAAAACAGTAGCACCAGTATTTCAAGCTGAGTTAAAAGTCAAAGAGAAAAAACAGTGTCTTCAGAGAAGATTTGAAAACAGGAAGTGAGTCAGCTTGTCTGATGTGCAAAGGTAACTCGTTCCACAGTTTAGGGGCAATATATTTCACATTCTAACAAAGTGTTTTTACATCATTTAAATATAACATTTATATTGTATTTTTGTTAGAAAATGAAAAATATCTTATAATATCATAAATATATTGTTAGAACAACTTTTTTTTTCATAGTGATTGCTGGATGTGGGCACCAGTGAGCCTCTTGACCCAAAAAGGAACAAGCGGGTAAAAGAAAATGGATGGATGGATGGATGGATGTTTTAATGTGAAATGGTTTTATGTTATTTTTGCTGTGGTGACAGCAATATGCTTCTGTCCAAACAAAGTTTGTCCTTTTTCTGTTCACATTTATAGTTTTTTTTTATATTTCATATGAAAAACAAACCAACACTGTGTTAAAGTTAAGACAATCTTAAAACTAGGTTATAAAGCAAACGTGTTTTTTTTAAATATGCTGTAAATTTTTATAAAGTAGCAAAACAACAAATATCGTGTCCACCTGTACCAGATTCTCAGTTTTGTTGTAACAAGCTACAAAACAGAGACGTTTTCAGCTACATCCAGACTGTCAATAATTATTGGCTTCTTCTAATTGTTAAAATGTATTGTCACTTGTTATTGACATGCTTTGTTTCATTGAGCACGATTCTTACATCTGACTGGCACTCCCAGGCCCACACAGTGCTGGTGGGCATACAGAGTTTCTATTTTCAAAGCAATGCTATCTTCATATGTTTGCTGTGATAATCTTTCATCCATGTTCCTGATTTGAGTTTACTCCTTTCTGCGCCTGTGGCAACAAGTTTTATTTCTGCATCAATTACCACAGTGATTAATACAACAAGCAAACAGTTTAGAGGTAATAGGACACAATTAACATCTTTCCCCATTATAAAGGATATGCTAAACACTCACACCAGCGCTTTCTCTGCCTGGAATAAAGATGTGTTTAGGAGCTAATTCGTATGCTCTGGGATGGAAGTGGAGAGGGGCCTGGCTTTGAGCGATGCCATCACCACATTAATCTAATTATAGTTAGTTGAAAATGAGTCTTGCGAATCGAGAATGTGTGTGTGACACCCCTACACTCCACCCCCACCTTAACACAAACGCACACACACAAGCTTACATTGTTCCCTAAATGGGAGAGAGTGAATGAGAATGCCTTTGCTTTTCAATGCATTGCCACCACGCAAGTGCCAACCCCCCCTTCAAATGCCAAAGTAGCAAGATGAAAAGACACCATTCACTTGCTTTTGTATCCAAACTTGTTACCGACTTACTTTTTACTACCAGCCCCCGTTCCTTTTCTCCCTTTCCTGTTTTCTAATTACAAACCCATTGGCACTGGGAGGGTGTGCATGGGTAAATAGAGCTGTAGGGGCCTGTCATGTGTTTAGTAGTGGAGAGAGGTCCTCGCAGCGCTCAGGGATGAGATGATTTGTTGTGATTGACAGCTACCTTGAGACTGGCCTGATGGAGTTGTCAAAGCTGTATGCTAACAGACTGTTTCCTTACCGCCGCAGATGTACTCTCTTCGCTGTGCTGCACACACACTATGAAACACACACACACGCAACGCACAGCTTTGCTTTGCATCGGGCACATCATGGGAACTCAAATATTTAGTAGGTTTTTAAAAGCGATCTGAGAAGGGGGATGTCAAATTTCAAAACTATTTTTTTGTGTGGGGAAGGAGGGTGGGGGTTAGTATAAACAAACATTTGGTACTTACTTTTTTACACTGCCACCTCTTTCATATCATAGGCTTGTTTTTCCTGCAAAGCAAAGATGGAGTACTATGTGAGGGTGCCTTCTTGGGCTAACACCGGGTGTGTGAATACAATGGTGATCCTACATCTGGGAACTCAGTGGGAAAACTATCCCATTTCTCACTTGTGCTGTAAGAAGAGGGTGTTCATTTTTACAAGGTGGATAGTGTTACTACAAAATGAAGTTGTGCAAAATTCCCTGTGAAAATCGGGTTATGAGCATTAGCTGTGATTTTGACTGGTACTATTCATCACATGGGTCCACTGAGAGCAGCGATGGAGCATGTTTGTTTATAGTGGGCTGAATCCTTTCCAACCCTTGGAGAAAAAGAAATCTGTCAATAAAAGAAGCACAAAACAGTGCTAAGCAAATTATTTATGCAAAAATAGAGATTATGTGTTCGGATTTTATGTTTTTTGCTGCTGTCGTTGTGACATGAAGTGTAGACATTGCAAAGTAAGTTTGTTGGTAATTTAATATAACTTTAGCACTGCTAGGGCCTCGACTTTAGAGAGGTATAAAATGACCAATCTCTCTTTGCACTTGGTGACCGGATTTTTCTTTCTTCTTCTCCTTTTCCCTCATGCCTCACTCTCTCCGCAAGTTATTCATCTCGGCGAACAAAAGCTAAGTGTTTAGCTGCGAGCCAGATCAAGGGCCCACTTCTTCCTCCCAGGAAAAGGCAGAATAACAAACATGGCCGATTCTAAAATCAGCCGTACCTTCTGTCGGCTCCAGACTCCCACATCTGTGCCGCACCCCTTTTCTGTCTTCCACACAGCTGCTGCGGAGGGCTGGGGAAGCTTCGGCCCAGTGCCTCCAGGCTCCCGTTGCCTGAGAGTCCCCCGGGACGCAGCTGACTGGCACCCAGACTGCCAACCAGATGATGGATTCTACCATGAGAGTCAGAAGTGACAAGGGGAGGTGAGGCTGCAGGAGTGGCCACTGTTGAACCTGAGGACGAGGGGCACATGCAGTCAGCTGCCTGTGCTCTCTGAGTGCTTGTGCATCACACAATTGTTTACATGTAGATATGCAAACGCTTGTAAATGCCTCTGAATGGCCCTGTCTCTGGGCGGTTATTTCAGCTGATCAACTTTTTTTTTTTTTTTTAAATATCTGTTTGTTTGTTTGTTTCTTTGGATTTTTTTTTCCAAATTCTCCATCTGGACCCAGACTCTTTCGTTAGCTGCATGATGTGCTATTTGTGTTTGAGAGCTGACAAAATATCAGCGCGGCCGACTCGTAACGTTTTGTCATATTAGGCTTTCCCAAAACTTTGACAGATGCCAAAGAACACATGTTGAGGAGATAATTAAAAGAACACATATTTTGAGAGATTTTGACACCACAGCCGTAGTTTATTTCAACTCGTAATTAAAAGTGATTCCACTCCAAACCTCTGTGTTTCCATTCAAACGGGGATGGAAACAATACCCTCCCCTTGGATAAGCACGTTATTTTGTCATTCTTGGCATGACCAGCTTTATCTTGAGATACCAGCTGGATAAAAGCTCCATTCTTGCCCTGCGGCGTCCCACTGTACCACTGCCTCAACCAGACACTGTGATGGTAAGTGACTGCTGTAATTGTTCTGCTTGTACCAGGCAGCCATTCAGCTGCCTCCCACCCCATTGGCCACGCCACATTCCTCACATGGGCCATCTTGGCATGGGACCTCATAGCATCTCCCACCAACACAGCCCTTGATGCAGGATTCCCATCACTGACGATGTCTGTTCAATAAATGAAGCTAAATCTAACGTAAGCAGTCACACATTCTGACTGTTGTTGTGTTTACGAGCTGAATTTCTTTTTAATAAAGTCTCTTTCAAGTAAAGAATGCTCTAGATTTTTTTTCTCCTGTTCTTACTGAATTCTGTTGAAGGCACAAATTTATGTGAAAACAGGTAAATAAATAAAATTTCTGAAATAAAACTAAATACTGTATATGCATGGATAAAAAGTAAATGTGTGTGTTTCTGCAAACAGGATAAACCAAGTGTACCGCACATCCAAGTGTTTAGCAGCTACTGTATTTTCTCCATCGTCATCTCTCTGAGATTATGCATGCTCTCAGATACTCTGAAGCCTTGCAACTATGCCAGCAGTACCCCCCCCCCCCCCCCTCCCCTCCCACTGTGCCCCACACATATACGCTCAAGAAAACCAACAGAGGAAAAGAGAGGGGCGGAACATGAGGCGAGGATAGTTTACTGTACTGTACATCAAATATTAAATTGTTTACTGTGGTA
>NC_056510.1:30661864-30676639 GCF_014905685.2 Nematolebias whitei
TATATATTTATATATATATATATATATATATATATATATGTATATGGTTACAAATATTGAGTTTTTTTTCTTCTGAATTTAGTGCATCATAATGATGCATTTTAAAATATATTATCTGTAAAGTACACAATCTATGATTCTTGTTACCTCAAACTTTTATTTTCTGTGGCTAAAATAAAGCCATAAAAATCCACAATAGATTTCTAAAAAAAGAACATAACTATGTAGGTAATTAAAAATTCACAAAGGTATTTCATTACAGGAAGGTGTAAAACTATATGCACTTAACTTAACTTATGTGTCAGGCAAAATAAAAATAAAAAAAGTGGTTTTAGAATATAACAATTATTGTCACAATTATTATTATTATTTAAACTAAAAATCTGTTGTAATTATGTAACTTTCACAAGTTTACAAAGCTGCAGTGGTTTACATTTTAGTTCAATTTTTTTTTTTTTTAAAGTAATGTACAACCAAAAATAATTTTTTTGGATCTTAATTAAATTGAATAATTGCATTCTTATTTATTCATTTCACGGTTTTTAAATTCATAATCATGACTGTATTGATTTGTGCATTACTTTAGATAATATTGGTTGCTAAAAGTCAATGTAAACATGTAAAATGTTTAAAAAGTGTCACTGATCTAGATTCACATCTGTGCAGCTCTTTTTCTCTGCTCATTTAAATGTTGTTTTAGTTGTTTAATTACAAATAGTTTTATTTTCTTGTATCCAAACGAAAGTTATTTCGTTTGGATACTGTTGGTGATCCATCAGCCTCAGCCATGCGATGCATTTACAGTGAAAATATTGCCGCACATTGCCACATCTGCTCCGGTTCTCTTAATGTCAGGTTTTAAGCAGCACCTAAAAGCTTTGTTCCAACAGCTTTGAGTGTTTGATGTCGAGGAACTGGATACCCCCCCCAGATCTGCAACTCAGTCCTAGAATAAACACTGTGGTCTGGAGGTTAACTTGCGGAGCTCTGAATACTGAAATCCATATCACTTCAGTGAGTGCGCCTCTCTTCTTCCTCTCCCCACCTCCTTCATTCATACACTGCTTCCTTTCTTTTTGCTCGTCTCTCTTTTGAGCAGCTTTTCAAACTTTGCCTCCATCTTTTCCTCTTCGTTTCTCCATCTCTGTCCCTTTTCTCTTATATGAACAGAAGAGCCGTGCTCCTTTTGACCCCTGCTTGTCACTGTTAATTGTATGGGTTTAATTACAAAAACACATTTAACATGTTGAAAGGGGGGTTTAAGTTAAACCCTTCCTCCTCAGACCAAACTCTAGGATTTAGACATGGCAGGACTGCACCAGTTATCCGAGTCAGATTAGATGTTGCCTCCATGTCTTTTTCTTTTGAGCTGCTTTTTTACTCAGCTGTCTGTCTGAGGCTTTATGCTGTTTAGCTTGATTTATAAAATAGCTTTGTTAGCTAAGGTCAGACAGCAAGTTGTCAATAAAGGCCTTAAGTGTGAATTGAAAAAAAAAAGTGTTTAATATATAAATAATAATATGTTTTTAATTCAATAACTTGTACTTTTTCTGTATATGGTTCTTGCCCATAGACATACAACAGAAAGCAGTTTTTTTGTGTGTATAATATAAGATTATCAAGATCCAGATTTACTGTCCAAAACACAACCAGATAATTGGCAAATGCTTGAGAAGACATAAAAAAATATTTAAATGCTCGTATGACATGTTTTATTTATTTATTGCAGAATTCAGTTTGTCAACTGCGTAGACGCCTTTTTAAATAAAACATAACGGCATAATTTGGCAGCACAGACATGTTCGGACTTAAATCTGTCGAGTCAAGCCCATTGTGAAGCAGCCAGCGAGGCCCTGTTTAATCAGAAGGATTTGTCATGTGATTGACAGACTGTTGACAGCAGTATTGGACCAGTATTTAGCGAGGTCTCAGGACCCCTGTGGCTAAAGTGAATTTTATGGAGGCACTGGAGGGTCGCCGGCAGCAACAAGAAGTCAGGCCTGGTTTTGGTTTGTATTTTTCATTTATTTTATTCTATTATGGGTTGATAAATAAAGGTGTCTTGTGTTGACATCTCACTGTCCGAGGTGTAAGAGTTGATCACTTGGAGGGTGACACAAGTGCAACACAAAGAACAGTTATGGGTGACTGTCTGTGAAGGATAAAGTTGCGTCCATCGCTGCCCCTCTTTTTTATTTAAGCAAAGACGAGCATGTTAACAGACCGTTGTTACATTGCAAGAATTCTGTAGTGTGGAACAGTCGGGTTTTTAGGTGCTCGGTCAAACAACACTGGACAGAATCAGTGATGATCGTCTTTGCTCTTTGTTACTCGGGGCTCTTTAAAAACAGAAAAGCCAAAAAAACTCATTTTTTTTTAACATCAATATTGAAGATACACTATACTAAATAATTTAATTTTACTTTACTGTAAATAATATTTAAAATTTAAAATTGCCAAAATCGTATTTAAATTTAAATTTGTTTTACCACACTTGACATATGAAAATTTGTTAATATTGTGTTTTCTGCTGATTTGGTATCATTCTGAAATGTATCCAGACCTTTTTCAGTGACTATCAAATATTTACATTTGCATCTTACTTGTATTTATTACCTATAAACATTCACTGATATGTTTGTTTTGGATTATCATAAATATTAGTTCTGCTAATTCTTACACAGAAAACAAAACTTTGATTTTTGCTCCAGTTGATTATGAAAATTGACAAAGTATAAACATAATGTGCAGGTAAAAACACAACAACAGAGCACTGTAGAGGGATGATTGTATTCTAATTTATTTGCCCATGTGAGGGATTTTTTTTTTTTCATGGGATTTATTATTTCAGGACTTTATTTTGTCTAAGATGTGATTTTTCAAACTGCAACTTTTATGGCCTGTCAAAACATTTACAGCAGTTTAGACCCAATGATACTTTAAAAAATAAAATAGTCAATTGAACAGATTATATATTTTATTTATTTAATTTTAAAAGCATTTATTACATTCAGTTTTGAGAGAAGAGAATCATATTTAGCATTATTATTTTCTTTTCACTTGAGACTTCCGGTTTTGTGGTCACCACTGCCTCTAGAGGTAATATTTAGAACTGCAGCCTCATTCCTATTTTTAATGTATGTTTAAAAATTAGGCACTTTATTCTACGTGTTTTTAAAATTTACCAGCATGTCCTTAAAATAGCTGTCACTTTCTTTTAATTCATCTTTATCTTTGTTATTCTAAACATGTGAGTGTATGATTGAAGCTTGTATCCTTCAAACGTAAATGAAAAGAGGAATTATCACAGAAGCATAGGTCTCGACTCGCTTAAGTGATTTCAAATTTGCCTCTTTTCCAATGAAAGGCTGAGAAAAAATGAAAATGAATAACACGCAGCTCTGAAGGTTTAATTGCTTTTTCATGATCCAGCAATCCTGCAGGAAAATGCAGCGTAAAAAAAGCCCAATTAGAGACTTTTCACTTTGTGCTGCAGACAGCAGGGTTCAGGCTGATTGTTTTTCTCTGCTAGTTGCTCTGCTCCAGAAGGTGATACTGGGCTGGACCCCTGTTACCCCTCTGAGCCTTCTGTTAAACTTGGCAGGAAAAAAAAAAGGACTGGGACTCAAGGAAGAACAAAAGCGTACTGGTTTCACCATGGAACCAGAAAAAGAATCACAGAAGAATGGATTAATTTGGTCTAATCTAGGACAGCCATTCCACGCTCACTCTAGCAATGAGAGCTATTGAAGCAGGCAGGAAGCATCTCTCCACCTCGTTAAATAGCCTCCAAAATGATCCCAAACTTCTTTACCACGCTGCCTCCATACAGCAGATGCTCTGCAGTAATTGGTCTATGAAGGCCTGACCTGGGGTTCTCTGAGAAGGGGTTAGGAAGCATTTTTATTATTTGCTATAACCTGGCATACATGATGTGTGCCCACAAGGGTCACGTTTTATGATATCATCGGGTTTTAAATCGTATGTGTGCTTTGGGGAGGTAATGTTTTAACAGCAGGTAAGTCCTAAACACCATTCATCAGAGGTCTGCACTCTCCACTCATATGGCCACAGCCGAGACTGATGGGCTTGTCTTTTGTATGAATGTTTAGCTCAGTAGAAAGCCATATGCCACTGGCACCAACTCCTGCCCACAACCTCCTAATGTAAAAAAAAAGAGAAGAAGAAGAAAGTCAGAACAACAGGACTGAGTTCAAAAGCAAGAAAAAACAACGCAAGCACAAAAGTTTAAATAATTCTCTATAAGTGTAGCGACTCTATACAATCTCTTCAGCTGTACATTAGCAGTAGGTTTTCAATAAGTGATGGTGGTGGGAGGTTAGAGGGGAGGTGGTGCTGGTCCATCTGTCCCATACAGCCTCTCTCTTGGTGCTGCTGCCGCCCCCTCGTGAGAGAAGCACAGCTGTTACTGGAAAGCCCTACTGTCCAGAAAATGTGTGTGTATGTGGGGGTGGGGGAGGACTCCTCCTTTTTATCCTCCATCCCTCAGTCTCCCCTTTTAGCCCTCTACCTCTCTGCCCAAAAGCCCCATGCGAGAGGATGAAACGACCCAGCGAGCCCAGCCACTGTGCAGTCAGCCTGCGCGTCTGCAATTTCAAACCTCTTTAGATCATTTTTCATGCTCACCAGAAATGAATAATGCACACATTAACTGATGCCAGTTAATAAATTTCCGTCTCACTGCACTATATTTTTCAATAAGGGTCTAGCTGCTTCGTTTTGTTTTGCAAAACAGTCTCAAAGGGCTCCTGCTGCAAATTATTCCAGCCACCCCACCCAACTCACCCACCCCACCCCTTCTCCTGATTCATCCACAGCCAGAGCAACTATCCTTGATGCAAGATATAATAAAATGATTTTAACTAGCTTATATTTTCACTTTACCGTGCAAATGCTACGATTACATTGACTGTTTTGCTCTCCGTGACCAGTTGGAGTTGTTCAGAGAGCTTCTCTCAGCTGAAGATAATACCCAATAATATTTTTCACAAGGATGCATCTTCAAAATTCGGCCCCCAGGGCACCGCTACATAGAAACAGAATCAATCTTGGGAAACTTCCAGGTTTTGTAAGGGAGCCAAATTGGCAGCCTCTGTCCATTATACGAGTTCAACAAAGCCCTGGTTAGCATCTGGCCACATTGAGCATTTTACAGCCCATCTCTAACTATTAATCATCAACTGCAACATTGTCGACTCTCAAGAGGGTGGCTGGATACTGTGTTACAGTGAAGACTGCTGAAAATGCCAGGGCATGTAGACACTGCGGTCTGAATCCCCACTGACAGTAGCCCTCCTTAAAATGACAGAGTGCATCCAAGCTCGACGGACAAAGGGGTGTCAGGAAGGTGCTGTGACAGGCGAGGAGATCCCTCTGAAAATGCCACCGTGCCCTCGTGGCCTGCAGTGTTGTAGAGCACTGGTAGTATTTGCTCTCAGGTTGTATCATGTAATATGATCTAGATGAGGCGGACAGGGTAGGTCCCTCTCCAGGACGCGGTTGGGGTGTCAGACAAGCTGCTCCTCTAATAAGGACTGCCATTCTAATGATCACTCAGTCGGCCTAACCTCTAACCCCCACCGTTATAAGAAACAGAGGGAGGGGCTGGATGGGATTGTGGGAGGACCTACGAGTTCAAATGTGTGGTATTTACATCAATTAGACAAGCAAGATGGAGGTGCCCATCGGAGCCCATTAGGGTTGTTGTGGTTAAAGGGACAGAGAGGGAGGGACACGGAGCGCCCAGAGGACATATCACAGAGCAGCCCTTGATCACATCCTGTCACATTGATGAGAACTCTGTCAGAGCTACAGATGTACTGTTTGTATGTTACTGTGTAAACTTGGGGCTGCCAGGCCTGCTTTCAACAAAATGTTAGATGTTGTCCAAATGTTCCAGTTATAAAATCCAAATGTGCTTTTGGAGTCAGAACAAAGTCAGAACATCTCCACTTCGTTTAGTGTTTTGGGGCCAGAATTTTTGAGTTTCTTTATTTTGTCAGGGGGTTTGCTTATCAGATGCAAAATAGCCATCCTGCTGTTCCAAAACGCCCTCAGTGGGTTCAAATTAGTGCTCCCCTGCTTCTTGTTTTTCTGTTAAAAATACCACCGCAACAAAAGGATAACAATAGTTTTTAATAGGTGTTTCTCTGGCAGTCAACACAAAATCTTGGTTCAATTTTGTAATATTTTGCTGCTGAACAATTGGGCATGATTTAACCTAATTCATTGAATATGGCAAAGCACACCAGCGTGACTTCATTATATCATGGGGACATAATTTCGTAGCAGATAAAAGGTGCACAGAGAGAAAACTCAGAAAACAAAATGAGGACTTCCTAAGGCATTAGGATCCTATCTTTTATTAATGTCACTACTTCCTCTCTAGGACAGCAGGTATTTGTCAGTCAGAATAGATAATGAAGATATTGGTGAGGATGGTGAACCCACCCCTTTAATATTCACATAGTTTATTATAATGAAAGGTATTCAAAGGATAATTATAATAAAAGTGGGATCCCCTACTGGTATCCCAGCACAGTTGTGCAACTAGACAGTCAGCTACAGGCACTGAATGAAAAGATCACACAGAAAGTAAAGAAAGGATCCGTAAGTACATAAAGCAAAGAGGTAATGGTTTTGCAGCCAATTGTACATCAGCAGCGCCGCATGCTACACTGCATGACAACAAAATAACGTGGGGGAGCAGCTTTCGGTCTTGTCACTATTCTAACGTGTTTTGATCTTTATTTCTCTCTTTCTTGATGCTACTCTCTCTGTAGCATCAAGTCTTTTCCCCACACTGACCTTTATCAGTGTCTTGTTGAAACAGGTTTCATCTCGTACAAAACAATACACCGAGTGCACAATGGATATTTGTGATTTAAGATATATCTACCAATGAATCTTGGCATCAAAGCAGCAAAAATAAAAACAAGAGTTGAGTAAGACAGAAATTTCATCAGGTGACATTAGTTGCATTTTGAGGTCATCAGCAGAGGACATTGATGGTCGTGTGTGCTGTGGCACCCCCCGATGAGCATATCAGTAACATCTTCCGAGCATCAAAGCATCAACTGGTGTATTGTACTGTATGTGTAAACAAACTTAGCCGCCCCTAAAGCAAAGCCATACCAGCCCGCCACAGCTTCAAAAGTTTCCTGCAAGCTGTAGGAAGCAGGTGAAAAAATAGAAGAGTGTTGAACTCTGACCTCAGGTGCACACTTGTTGACTGATGTTTCACACTGGGGTTGCCGTTTTCCCTTTGCAGCTTTCTTCAAGAGGAGCCGATCTGTGTGTGGGTACGTGTGTGTGTGCATGTGCATGTGAAGTCCCCGGGGAGATCATCCCTGTCTCCCTTTGAAGGCTCTGCTCTACAGAGCTGTTTTCATACAGCACCAGCTATGGGCTTCCTGTCTCTGCTGACCTCCTTCATCTTCTCGCGGACACTTGAGAAAACTTTCCCAGCACAGACACCTTTCTCTGATTAACTACAGAGACTCATGCAAAGATTTTGTAGCGCAGAGTGCAAATCTCACTCAGGAACAGAAATAGTCCAGTCATCAGTTAAAAAGTGGTACAAAAAACTGAATCACAGATAATCTGATGTACATTTCATCAAAATTTTAATTAGCTGGAAAATGAGAGAACAGTCAGTTTTGCAGAAAGTCAAAACATCACAGAGTTTTAGTTTGCCTGTTCTGCTGGCATCAGTTCTAAGCTGCCTCTATCTGACCGGGTTACAACTGTTTAAATAATCCTACAGGTTGAGAACAAAAAGGAAACATTTCTGAAAACCTAAATAGACTGTCCCAAACCACATATTGTCAGAGAACGACCATGATCACACTTGACATAATGTTGAGTTTCACAGTGACTCGGAGACAAATAAAGAATTATGAAGTGTACAGGAAAATATTGTACAATACACAAACATTGCAATGTACCAGGCAGCTGATCAATAAATAAAATATTTCCATCACTGTGGTCAAGGCTTAGATTTCAATCGGTGTGCAGACAAACACTCCTAGACATAGGAAGTTGTGGGAGACCCAGTGGTGGATGAAGAAATTTGCAACTTACTAACTTTACACAAGCAGCAGTAAATAACCGTTATAAATGACAAAATAATAATAACATGGCAGAAATCCAATCTGTTGTTACTGTACAAGCTAGTCTTGGCACTGCAAATAACAGAAAATTAACAAAGTTGCAATGTATAACTCCCAAAAGCCATTTTTAAATTGAACCAATGACATGAAGGGTACACGTTGTACGTTATCAGTCCATCTAAAAACATAAAATAAGACTTGACGATATGTCTCCTCCTACATTTGCTGGCCAACATTGGATCCATAAAATCCATTTTATGGATGCTGCCATCTTGTATTATTGGAACCAGTCTGCAAGGAAGGTAAGAAAAAAATACTGTCTCCCCTCCCCCCATATGTGCGCTTACACACATAATAGTGTTTTGTTAGGCATCAAATAACTAAAAACAGCCATTCATCCATCCATTATCTTTTCCCGCTTCTTCCTTTCTGGATCATAGGGATCACTGGTGTCCATATCCAGCAGGCACTGTGTGGGTAGGGAACACCCTGGACATAGTGGTGTAGTCTACATTTTTGTAGTGGGTATACTGCGCTAAATTTAATTTTATGTTGGATGTTGGACACTGCTGAAGCCACGCAGCACGAATGTCCAACGTAAAGCTGACTTTGCCGTGGTCGGTCCGTATATTGTGCTTAGAAACCAAAGTACAGTGGTTAGTACAATGTAATCGTCAATTTATTGAGATTTTTAAGCTTATTGAACATTTCCAAATTTCTCTGATGCTCATATTTAAATAAATGAACAACAAACTTTGTACAACAGTTGGCTTTGTATTAAAAACATGTTATAGATTTTATAAAACAGTATCAAAGCATGTTCAAGTATTAAGTAGTAAGTACAGAGTTATTAATTATACAATAATTCAATGGATAAGAGAATGTAATAAACAAGCGCTGCATACCGATTAAGGAAACGTTTAACTGCTGCTTAACATATCAATGACACATGCCTAATATGTCATGTATCGTCGAGCACTTTTAAGTGGGTTTACTGAAATTCTTAAGCTTTTCTAGTGGATATACATCGTATACTGGCGTATCACGTAGACTACACCACTGCCTGGACAGGTCTCCAGTCCATCACAGGGACACAGAGACAAACGAGACAACCATTCACTCTCTCACTCACAATTAAAGACAATTTAGATTTATTTAATTTAGATTTAGCCACATGTATGTTTTTTGATTTGTGGGAGGAAACCAGAGTACCCGGAGAAATCTCACACATGCACAAAGAGAACATGCAAACTCCACCCCACCTCCAGCCAGGATTCAATTCAGCAACCTTCACATATTAGAAAAAAATACATATTTATCCATATAGCAGCACAGTAAAAACATCAAAGTCAGAATGTTGTCTGTAGCTCTTAACAGAATATAGTTCTTGTGTCTAGTTGTTCATTATTCTACTCATAGTTCAGGCCAATTTAGAATTGCCAACAAACCTAACATGAATGTTTTTTTTTTGGTCTGTGGGACGAAACCAGATAATCTAGAAAAACCATTGCATGCACAAAGAGAATGTGCACATTTCACTGAAGTCCCAGTCAAGTTTCAAACCACATATAACCTTGTTGAAATGCAACAGTGCTAACCAAGGCAACTGTTATAGTGTCATTTAGTATCAAAAGTAGTTGTTGAAAATGTTGCTCTAATGTATAGCAATTGTCATTGTGATTGAAGTTCTTATTACAATGAAATGTTATGCTAATGTTGGACAGTTAGGCCATCACATGAAAATTTAATAGACAATATTGTATTTCTATTGTTTGTTTCTCAAGTGATATAAGCCAATAAGTAGTATATTGCTGCTGCATTTGACATCAACCCCTCAAAAAGTTGCCTTTCACGAGGCAAACTTGTGTAGACTTTAAAAAAACCCTTACAAAATAACTCAATAATCGACACCAGATTTCTAGACCTACATGGTTCTCTGTCCAGCTGACACAACAGAGTCAAAGATGAAAAGCGAATGGAGTTCACCATGGATCAAGCCCACATGGCCTTCAAATGGGGCAACAAAACGGCTCGTATCCAGCTGAGGCATCCAACACCCCCGCCCAACATACACCCATAAAATCAAATTATGCACTTGACACTTGGTTAACTTGACACACACATGAAAGGGCCCACAACTTTATATAAAACTACAAAATGACATTTGCAACTGTTCAACATCATTTTCTAAAAACAGACAAAAGCAGTAGAGCATGATCATGGTCTTTATTTGAAAATGTTCCAAGCTAGAACAAGTGAGATAAAATAATGCTAAATGAAAAGAGTGGAAAATGTTGTTTTATAACAGGCAGGGGTCCCTCAGGGTGTGCCGTGTTTAAGCTGGTTCAGTTTGCGTTGCAGCATGTTGTAGTTGTCTCTTGTACCGGGAGCCTTAGGGTCCAACTTTAGAGACAGCTCATAGTGTTTCTTTGCCAGTTCCAGCTTTCCCCAGCGATGATACAACACAGCTGGCGGAGAAAAATAATAATCATTTGAAACGGTACAACAATTCAAATGTTACTGATGCAATGCATTAAATGCAAGTTTAGCTGCTTTGGTAGAAGGAATATTTGCAAATTTTAGTTTAGGGAGCGCTCTGAAACTTCCCATCACCATCAATTCTGAATTGAAGGTCTTACCTAAATTGCCATGGCAACTAGCAGCATTTGGGTTGATCCGAAGGGCATGAAGAAAAAAGCCCTCTGACTCCTAAAAGATAAAAAAACAAACTGAATTGTTTTTTGTAGTATGAAAAATTTACCACTCCTGATTCAGAGCAGATGTAGAGAACAAAGCAGCAAATTTATTTTTCATTCTTCACATGCATAAAGAACAGTTGTTGTTTGAGCCATGTTGACTGACCTTGTATTTCTGTAATTTCCCCAACACGTTTGCCAATGAAAACATGATGGTGTGATCATCAGGGAGGAGCTTCAAGGCCTCTCGGCCAATTAGCTCTGCTTGACCCAGGTTACCTTGAAAACAGGAAAATTCACTAAAATCTTCGAGCCATGGAATAACGAAATCTACACATGCCCACAAACAGTATTATTCAACAAAACGTAATATCTCAACTGATGGTGGATATTATTAAAACCGTGACAAGATTAAATAATTTGTATGATTAAAAATCAGAAATTTACCAATACTTTTGATAGATCAAACACAAAAAAATATTTTTTGTCTGAGCTTTCTAAAGCGGTGCCCTTCCCTCTGCACACACATAAAGGAGTGGTTTAGTCTCCTAATTAAAGTTGAGCACAGGCCCCACTGAGTTATTGATCTGAGTCACAGATCTGTCTGATGTCTGGCCAGAAATGAAGAAAGAAGACAGACACGAGAAACGGAGGGTAAAACAATGGTAGATATGTCCTCAGTCATGGCCTGTGCCTTTTAGATGCAGTTTGCCAAAAAGCGTGACTGTGAGCATCAACCTAAATTTGAACTGATTCAATCTTTAGTTGGTGTAATAATGTAACACCAAAAAATATAAACATCAAAGAAAAGAAAAAAATCCAAAATTTCACCTATTGTTCTATTCTCTTTTTGGGGGGATTTGGTCGTGAGCGGTGCAGAATTATTTCTGTCAGATTTGGGGAGCATTTGCAGCAGGGGGGTATTGGGGTTCGGAGGGGGCGCTGTTAAAGCTGCGCTCGCTCTTGTTTGATCGGGAACATACTGGGCTCTGATTGGACCATTCCCGTGCCCTCCTGGGAGACTCCGCCCCCGTGGGAGCAGCTTCTGACAAAACGGCTCGAGCTTTTGGAAATCAGAGCATTCTCCACACGGCAGGGAAGAGTGCCTTCAGAACTCACAGCACAAAAGCTTTAATACATAAATTTCAAGCATTGATGATTCCTGCTCTTCCGGTCTAATCTTGTTGGCCATTTAGATTTCCTGCTTGTAAAAAAATAAAGCTGTGGGGTTTTGGATATTAATGCTGAAACAAACCCACAACACAGAACCTTTGATAGCCTTTTGACTCATAAATTTACCAAGAGTGCATTCAAAAATTGGTGAACTGTGACCTACTTTTTGTATAAAAAAAAGATTAAATTAAATTCAGTTTATTTATAAAGTGCCAAGTCACAACAGAAGTAATCTCAGAGCACTGAGCAGAAACATTCATATACTTAAAAAGTAAGTTAATAACATTATTTTTCTGAGGAGCAGACTGCTTTGAGTTTAACTTCATTGCAGACTCCCATCTTGAGCAAACATGAAGGCAACAGTGGAAAGGAAAAACTCCCGAACCAGGCTCAAGACAAGCGGCCATCTGCTTCGACTGGCTGGGTTTGGCAGGAACAGATACACAAAGGCAGGTCGAGAATCAAATGCTAATATAGAAAAGTATCAAATGAAAACTATTCAATTTTAACAATTCATTTAAGGAAATGAGGTCAATTTGTCCTCCACTAGTCTAAGCCAATAGCAGTATAACAAGTCATCCTAACTATAGGATTTATCAAAAAGGAAAGTCTTAAGCCTAGTCTTAAACTGGACAATGTGTCAACCTCATAGACAGAAAATGGAAGTTGGTTCCACAAGAGAGGAGCCTGATAACTGAAAGACCTGCCTCCCATTCTGCTTTTGGAAACTCTAGGAACCACAAGTAAGCCTGCAGTCTGACAGCGAAGTGCTCTGTTAGGAAAATATGGAACAATAAGATATCTAATATAAGATGGAGCTAGGTTGTTGAAGGCTTTGTAGGTTAGAAGTAAGATTTTGAATTCAATTCTGGACTTGACAGGGCACTAAAGGAGAGAAGCTAAAACTGGAGAGATATGATCTCTCCCACTAACTCCAGTTAAGACTCTGGCAGCAGCATTTTGGATTAACTGAAGACTTTTTAATGAAGTATTTGGACACCCAGATAACAAACCATTGCAATAGTCCAGTCTAGATGTAACAAATGTATGAACCAGTTTTTCGGAATCATTTTTAGATAAGATGTTTCTAATTTTCGTGATACTGTGCAGGTGGAAGAAGGCGGATCTAGTAACATTTTTAATGTGGGGGTTAAAAAACATGTCCTGATCAAAAATAACACTAAGATTTTTAACATTAGAGCTGGAGGCCAGATTAATGCCATCCAAGGAGGGTGAAAGATTGAAAAAATGATTCCTACTCAGGTTCAAAAACTAAAACCTCAGTCTTGCCGAGTTTAAAAGGAGAAAATTTAGGGTCATCCAGGTTTTTATGTCTTTAAGACATGCTTGAAACTTGTTCAATAAATAAATAAAAACAGTTCAATAGTTTTCCTGTGTTTTGTTCTGGATGTGTTTTTGTCATTACCTGTATTGTCCAGCAGAATGACCATATTGTTCCAAGCCAGGCTGTGGTCAGGTTTTAGAACAGTTGCATTTCTCCAAGCATTCAGGGCATCTATATGTCTGTTTTGGTCAGCATACTGTCACAAAAGAGAAACTGATGTAAATACCCAACGTAAAGCAGATATTTGTTTTTTTATCTGTTTTAATTTAATAACCAAATTTTAGACAAACGATAACTCTTAATTTTTTTGTGTATTTGAACACAACAACAGATGACTGAGAAACCTCACCAAGCGTCCCAGGTTGTAGTAACAGTCTGGGTATTTTCTACGGAAGCGGATAGCATTTCGGTAGCTCTGCTCTGCCTCCTCAAACTTTCTGAGGCTGTTCTGAACTATACCAAGATTCATCCAAGCTGCAGCAAAGTCAGATCTGCACAGTTAAATAAAGAAAAAACAAAACAATCAACAAGAAGATCTGAAAACAGGATAGCTGGTGTGTATTTAATGGAATATTCTTTTACATAGAAAAACATACTGAATGGAAACAGCTTTAGACAACAGCTGTTCTGCCTCAATGAGTTCATTCCTCTCCTTCAGGATGTTCCCTAAGTTGTTCATTGCATGAACATAAGTTGGATGTAGCCTGAAAGCCACAGACATGCAAAGCAAGTGATTTTTTTTTGTTTGTCTGTTAATGCCGATTAGTCTTTTGTTAGTTATGAGGAAACAAACCTGACTGCCTCTCTGTAATATCTGACAGCAGCAGTACTGTTCCCTCTATCAGCCAAGTTCTTCCCTACATTATAATGCACCTGTGGAAAGACATCAAAACATCAAGTTTCAGGTAGCAGCTCAGTGTATGACCATAACTTATTTAGACGTTAGGAAAAGGGATTTTCCAAATCAGGAAACACAGAAGTACCTTGGCATTGAGTGGACAGACAGACAGGGCACTGACGAATAGGCTTTGTTCAGACCTCCACTGGTGACTGCGAAGGGCACATCGGACTACATGCACACTCAGCAGTGCAAGCACCATAACGTACAGCAACTTCTGAACAAAATGAGAGATTTAAGTTATATTTTATGATTCATTTCAATGTAACAGGACAATGTATATTAAGTGAATGTAAAACTAAACATGTAAATGTACTTAGGTTAGACATATATGATAATTTTCCTCAAGAGTAACTTTAAATGTTTGCTTTGAATGTATTAGATCAGGCAGCATTTAAAAAAAATGTAATCAAAAATACATTTAAAAAACTTTGCATGATAAATATTTATATTCAGTGAACATGTAAAAAAAATTGTATTTTATACTGTAGTGAACCTAACCTAAGGTCAAAACCCTTGACCTTAAGAACC
>NC_056510.1:30686639-30695986 GCF_014905685.2 Nematolebias whitei
GTATGTATGTATGTATGTATATATATATATATATATACACTTTTTATACCTAAAATTTCAACAGTAAGCTAATTATTTAATAAATTTTACTAAAGGGCTTTGGTGATTTTAAAAATATAACAGAAAAATGTCTAACTGTAATAAGTTATCAAAATTTGTTTCTTAAAATAATAAATTACATTGAAAAAAAAGCTTACTCTAATAAAGACGTTTTCTTCAAAAGAGGCAGGGTTGTCAACTTCTGTGAATGCTGGTGGTCCAGTACCCATGATCCTCCAGCGTGCATAGAGCATGGAGAGACCTCCAAGACTCATAAGGGCCAATCGTGTCAGCAAACCCATTCTCAGCATCTCCTTTAACTGCAAAAAAAAAACTTTAATAATCGTCACTTATTTTAAACATATCCGTTTTTGTTATTTAATGAAACCACTGTTTTATTAGTAACTACGTTGAAATTCATACAGGCTTGAATAGAAAGTGTATGGGATATACAGACCTATTCCAAAAAAATAAGACTAACATGGAAAAGCTGTTTAACTTCCATAACTCTATTCAAAAAGTTAATCTTTAATAGATGATAGATCCAGGGCCCACAATTTAAACAATTTCAAGTATTTATTAGTTTATTTTACATAATTTGGGCTTCCAGCTCATGAAACCCATGAAAACAGGAATTCAAAAAATTAGAATACTGTGAAGACATCAGACCACACTACTTCTCAGTTTTTGCAGAAAAAAAAAGAAAGAAATTAGGATCACAACAATTCAATCAAAATATGGTACTTTCAAAACGATATGTCAATCAAATACTTGATTGGGAATCCCTTTGCCTTAATCACTGCCTCGATGTGACGTGTCATTGAGGCAATCAGCCTGTGGCATTGACTGGGAGTTATGGAAGCCCAGATTTCCTTGATGCTTGCTGGCAGCTCTTCTTTGTTGTTGGGTCTGGTGCCCCTCATTTTCCTCTTGAGAATACCCCATAGATTCTCAATGGAGTTTAGGTCCGGCAGGTTGGCTGGCCAGTCAAGCACTGTGGCATGGGCATCAAACCAGGTTTTGGTGCTTCTGGTTGCACGGGCAGGGGCCAGGTCCTGCTGGAAGATGAAATCTGCATCTCCATACAGATCCTCAGCAGAAGGAATCATAAAGTCTTCTAAAACATTCTGGTAGACTGTTGCGGTGACCATGGATTTAAGAAAGCAGAGTTTACCAACACCTTCACCGGACATTGCACCCAAATCCTGGCTGACTGTGGATATTTCACATTGGACCTGTATGGGTTCTGTTCATCACCCTTCTTCCTCCAAACCCTTGGACTTTGATTTCCGAATGAAAGGCACACTTTACTTTCATTGGAAAAGAGGACCGAGGAACCCGACAGTTGTAGCTCATCTCCCGGATGCGTCTGAATGTGGTGTTTTTTGAAGCTGTGACTCCCGCCTCATTCCACTCTTTCTGGATCTCTGCCAGATTCTGGAATCTTCTCTGTTTGATAATCTGCTGAAGCCCACGGTCATCTCTTTTGCTGGTGCATCGTCTCCTGCCACATTTTGCCCTTACACTAGACTTTCCATTGCTATGTTTGGACACAGCACTCTGTGAACAGCCAGCCTCCTTAGCTATGAACTTTTGTGATTTCCCCATCCTATGGAGGGTATCAATGATGGTCTTCTGGTCAGTTATATCTGCAGTCTTCCCCATATTGAAACAAACTGAGACAATTGAACCAAACTGAAGCAATTTAATGACACCTGGGGAAACCTGTGCAGGTGCGTTGAATTTAGTAGGTCGCACACAGTTTAAAACATTCATGCCCTGCAAAATTTAGACTGATTTCTCCACAGTATTCTAATTTTTTTAAACCCTGTTTTCGTGGGTTTCATGAGCTGGAAGCCCAAATTATGTAAAAATAAACAAATAAATACTTGAAATTGTTTAAATTGTGAGCCCTAAAACTATCATATATTAAATATGAACTTTTTGAATGGAATTATGGAAGTTAATCAACTTCAATGATATTCAAATTTTTTGGAAAGGGTCTGTAATTTTGTGACATTATTCATACAAAGAGTTATGCTTTATGATAAGAACATAGAAGCTTGGTATATAAAGCATAACTTACATTAAGTGGATTTTTCCTAAAGATTAGCCGCTGGCAAAGTTCATACACGTTAACGTTACAAATGAGGAGGACATCAAAGGCTGCATTTATGCCCTGAGAAAAGATACAAGTATATACCGGTAGGTGATCAACAACAAGAATCTTAGACTCTTTTCATAAATGATATTGTTTTGAACATGAAAAAGATATAATTGGTGGATGGAATGGCTTCACAGGTAATTCAACTTTTAATACTGATGCAATTTTTCATTTTCTCTTATTAATAGTAAATGAGAGTAAATCAGCAATTCTAAAAACAAACAAAAAAGAAAATTCAAAGAAAATTTCATACCAGAACGGTGATGCCTTGTTCTTTACAAAGCATTGCTACAGCACACAATGCAAGGCTGATCACAACCCATTTTAAAGAGAAGCTGTCACTTCCTGACAAGACAGATACAAAACAGATTACAGCAGTCCCTCACTACTTTGCAGTTTGTTTATCGCGACTTCGCTATATCGCAGTTTTTCAAAGTAAGATTGGACATGACACAACTGTCTGATTGATGGATGAGCCATGGATTGTTTATTTAAAATAAATTATTTTAAACGATTTTGCACCGTGTGTGCAGCCCACAAGTGCAGGGGAAGCTCCCTCCTGCAGCTGATCAGCTGATTTCCTTCTCTGCCACACTTCTCCTGCTGCAGCCTTGTAAAGGGTTAACCTAGAGCTGGACAATAATTCGATACCGATACATCTCGCGATATATTTTTATTCAATAACGATGATATGAGTTTTAAGCACATTTTCGATATTTCGATAGGATTACAGCGTTTCACTGACACATTTCTTTTTCTGTTTGGGTTGAAGCGGTCACTTCAGTTTCAACCCGGACAGAAAAAAGTGCGACACAACTACGTAAGTGCATGGTGACGTAATGTTACGCAGAGCTCAAGTCTAGAAGGCGTTAGTGGTAGCAGGCTAAGCTAGGCTAATCTCCAACGCGCGTTAAGTTTTTGCTTCAAAATGAGTGCCAATGATCGTCAGAATTTGACTGAACAAGGTTTCACAAGCAAAGAGAAAGCAGATGACATCACTGATGAGAGAGAAAAGACTAATTTGCTGGTTTGGAAGTGGTTCGGCTTTTTAAGATCTGACAAACTGCAGGTTTCAGTCAGTGTGCTGCAAAATGTGACGGAGAGTCGTTCTAACTAGCGGTTGGAATATTTAACTTGTTCCACTTGACAGAATATGCTGATGAAGCACAATAAAAGTTTGAGCCAACGTGTCCCTGAAACACCCCCAGCGCTGCATTTTTTTTTAAATCATTTATTCATTAATTTAAAATAAAACAAATTCATCAAAAAGAAAAAGAAAACACTGAATGAAAAGATTGCAGAAAGAAGAAAAATATTATCATCTGCCCCTAATTTAAAAAATACAAAATAACTACAAAACAAACAACAACCTTGACTTGAACAATCTCCAAACTGAAAACAAAAAAACTTCAGGTATCCTTCACCTGGTACTATACTTTCCTAACAACTTTAACTATCATCTTTTTAAACATATAAATTGTTTTAGAATTTTTTATGGTGATAAAGACAATTCCATAATCCTGTTCCCTGAATTACATCACAGCTCCTTCAGAATAGTTCTAAATGGAGGTTTTACAAACATTTACATTCCCTTAAGGTTATTTTTACAAATTTTAATCGAATATTTGGGGCTAATATTTTTGAGCTTTATACGTGACTTGTAAAATACTATATTCAACCAAATCATAACATTTTAATAATTTCAATTGATGAAATAATATATTTGTTGGGTGACCATAGCACTTCATACTACTAATAATTCTTATAGCTCTTTTTTGTAAAAATAAAAATAGGATTTGTAATTGTTTTACATGCTTTTCCCCAAACTTCAGTACAATAGATTAAATATGGAACAATCATTACATTATACAATATATACAAAGCTTTGTCATTCAAAAACTCTTTTACTTTATACAGTAATGCAATTGATTGTTATTTTTAAGTAATTTACATGAGATTTTCACGTCAGCTTCTCATCAATAATGACACCCAAAAATTTTATTTCATTAACAACAAATTTCAATGCTGTCAATTTTAAAGTTGTTGTTTAAAGTTAAAACTATTAATATTGACAAAGTTGAGAATTTTATCTTGATGCATGCTCATGCTAATTGAGAATTTTATGTTTATTTGACAGTGATTTCAATTTTTTGAAGGCTAAATACAAATAAAAGGTGAACACTAATTTATTTGTATAGTTTGTAGTTTTGCTGAGGCTTTTATATTGTTTATATCGATATTGAATTATATCGTTATCGACCGAAATTAAGAAATATATCGTGATAAAAGTTTTGGGCATATCGTCCAGCCCTAGGTTAACCCTTTGCTGTCCAAATGCAACGATCGAATTTTGTCTTCCAACTTAAAATTCAAAGTATGTCACATTGTAAAATCATCATAATCACAAAATACAAAAGCGTTACAAGTTATTTTGAATTATTTTAGAATTTTTATGTTCAGTTGTTGAAGTGTAATTAAAGAAGTACATTTCTGCTCCGTGCTGCAGAGCTGAAGCTGTGCGACATCCGTTTGATGTCCTGCTGCACTTCTCTTCTCTACAATTTAAATGTAAATACAGTAATATTTTAAATAAACAATCCATGCTGTATGGATTGTTTATTTTAAATGTTACTGTATTCAATTTAAATTGTTTATTTAAGGAGGGCGATTGGGAGTAACAGGTGATGAGTGAGTGTGATTGCAGCCTCACATATCATGACAAAGTTTACTATACTTGAACTGAACTTAGACTACTGTATCCTTACTTGGCAGTTTTTCACTTATCGTGGGTGGGCGTGGTCCCTAACACCCACGACAAATGAGGGACTACTGTACAAACAGTTTGAGGTTCAAGGGAAGAAGGTGAAATAGGTGCATGTACTTGGAGCTACTTGGAATTGATACGTACCTTTGTTAAAAGCTCTACAGTAAGTGAGGAAAGAGAACTGAAAGAACAGCGTGCACAGAAGGTCGGCTCGGCCCACAATTCCTGCCACCTTATGAAGGAGAAAATAATAAAAAACGTCAGAGATTCAACAGTTTAAAACATACAGCATCAAAGAAAATTTAACTATCAAACAAACTTAAAATACCAGCATTTCTGTAGGCATTTGTGTCCATGAAATAAAGATTTTGTTATACTTGCATCATATTAGATTGTGAATCCAGTTACAACTGGAAGCTTAATAACAAAAGTAGGAAGAAAAAAAATGTGTTACCCACATGGCTTGGTAGTGTGTGTATACTGTGTACAGTGTGTGGGTACAGAATGGTTGGCATCCTGGGGTTGCTTGCTTTGATATTTACAGCAGGCCTAAGCTTACAGTCTGCTTCCCTCACGCCACCCCCACCCAGCTCTCATCCAGTCCTCACTCTGCATGATTAAAGAGAATGTAGAGGGAATTGCTGCCTCCCAGCCAAGCTTTACAGCAACAATACATATGCTGGCAGATCAATAAGCATCCGACACAGATAATAGTCAGGCCATGCTATGACATACACCTTGGCCCTGCACTACCAGCTGAGACAGGGCTTTGTCTAGGTATGGAAGCACTGAATGTTTAGTATTAAAACCTCTGGATTGGAAGGTCAAGATGCCATGGTGTTGTCATAAGGAATGCATATTGGTGAGGGTTTTTTTAGTTGATAATTTTTTTTTCATTGAACCTTTATTTATACAGGTTAGTCTCACTGAGCCTCAAAGACTCATTTACAAGAGAAACCTGCTTTAAACAAAGAACACAGACGAGGTACAAACAACAATAGACAATCATATACAAAGCATATAACATGAAAAAGTAAATAGAAGAAATGAAAAAAAAAAAAGAAACAAAAACAGCTACATTGTAAAGTGATGTAAAATACTAAAACTAGGAACATGTCTGTGTTGTTTTTTTATGAACTTAGCAGTTGTTTAAAATCCCTCAGAGAGGTCAAGGTCGAGAGCTTCAGATCTTGTTGCAAGGTGTTCCAGAAAACAGGAGCGGAGGAGAAGGCCCTTTTGCCAAGTTCGGTCCGCACTGAGTGTACACTGCCCTGAGAGTGCATGCTGTAGCTGCACTCACATAGTGACATGTAGGAGGAGCTGTAAGAAGGCAACAAACCAAGAAGTGATTTAAAGATGAAAATGTACCAGTGAGAGAGTCTGCATGAAGTTAATGATGTCCAGTTAACCAGTGAATGCAGGGTGCAGTGATGGGTACGGTAGTTACAACCAGTTATGAATCTTAGTGCACCGTTATAGACAGCATCCAACATCTGCAGGATGCTTTTCGAACCGTTCATGTAAATAATGTCATCATAGTCAACGGAGGGAAGGAAAGTCACAGTTACAAGGTGTTTCCTAGCATTCAGAGTTAGGCAGGATTTATTTTCTGAAAAGAAACCCAGTTTTCCTTTCAGTTTCTTTACCCAGTTTTCGACACGGGGCTTAAAAGAGAGATGCAAAGATACTAAAGTATTTATAAGAATCGACAAACTCAATAGGGACACCATTCGAAGTTACAATAGAAGGGAGGACTGCTGATACAGAATCCCTGTTTGAAAACAATATTCCTTTGCATTTATCAGAATTTAGCACAAGAGTGAGGCGGAACAAATACCAAATTTTTTTTCCACAATAAAATGTAAAAGAAAACAGTAATAAGATCTAAGATATGAACTAAGAAAAACATTAAAAAAAAAACCACTAAGCACAATAGCATAAAAACAATAAACACAATATGCCGAACATCAGCATTTGATGGTTTTCCAGAATCTTTTAGGATCATTTAGATCTTTGGAGGTCTGAGATAAGAAGTACCGATATTTACGTTTTGCAGCTTTGATGGAACCTGTACATTGATTCCAAAGCTGTCGAAAATGCAACCAGTGTCTGAACCAGAATCTCTGGCTCAGAGTTTGAGCTAAACAATACTGCACTGGGCTATACAGGTGCATAACTGGAGCTAACCCAGTTTGAATTCAAGAAAGAAAAAAAGGAAGAGCAACTTAAGAATATGAGTATAGCAGAAAATTATGCAAATATAAAAAATAAGAAAAAAAAAATCAAAAGTTCATGCTCAATAATCCAGGTAAAAAAAAAAATCCAACAAAGTTAGGTCAGGTCCTCTGGACGGTTTATTTTTGTTGAAAAGTTTCATCTTTCATCCAAAAGACTTAATCAGTCCAAGAAGCCGCAACAAACACAGTTTGTTGAGTTTGTTGTGGCTCCTTGGACTGATGAAGAAATTTAACTGAATTGTCTTAAGCACTAAGAAAAAGAGAGGGTTACTGCAACAAAACGTGATGTCTGATCAGGATAGTAAAAATAGTTAAAAAGTTTAAGCATCTCATAGGCAATAAATTAACCATGGTTTATTACGATAACACAATAACAAAATTTACTGGGCGATTCATTGTCTCAGAAATTATTGCAATAAACGATAATATTGTTTAAGAAGAAATGCTTGTTAATTTGTTTTGCGTGTTGTACCTTTTTTCGACCACCGGATGGCAGTATAAGACTGTCTGAACCGAAGGATAGAAAGTAAGGGAGTGAGCAGCGTGACTCTAACAAAATGGGAGGGAGGCTCCTTGACGTGACGTGCTGTCTCTCTTCGGTTCTCAAAATGGCGGACGCTCGGTGTGGTTTGAGCTCTTTAGCATAGCATTTCTCACACAAAGCTTTTAATTAAAAAAATCAGTAAACAAGTTCTCAGCTTCTTTTTGCAGATTTTTATTTTTTTTTTACACAAAGGCACAGGTTTCATTCGGAGTTCGGCAAGACATAATTTTTTTCCTGAGGTCGTTCTGTTAGCTTAGCTTGTAGCTTAGCTTCTTTTAATGATCCAAAAACGTGATTTTGGATGGTTAAAATGGATTTTAAAGAGAAAAGAGAAAAGAAGGGGTCAGTGAAGAGGGCCGGAGTTGAGCTTTTTGTCATACAGTCTTGTCTTCAGTAGAAAGAGAGATGAAGAAACGATAAAGCCGATAAATGAAAATGAGGTAGATAATTTTCCTTTATCATGCGATTAATATGTTTATCAGTATTTCCCCTACCATTATACAAGCGGTGCGCCCCGCCCCGTCAACAGAACCGAGCGCCCCGTCTACCGAACTGTCTACCCCACCCCCAACCACCCGTCGGCACTGACGTAACGTTAAACTAGCGGCTCGCAATGCAGGTGCACTAGCTAAAAAGCTAAAGGCAGCATCTTCCTTCATGCTGAACCATCACGTTGAACGCACCCCCGCCACTCGAAAACTGTCGGGACAAACAGCGCACGGCTCAGATGTGCTTCTGTCTCACCCCCCCCCCCCCACCCCCACGTTCAGACATTATTTTCTGGCCTAAAATTACTTAAATGAAAAATAAAAACCTCATTTAATGAAACTCTACTTACACTTTCTGTGTGAATTGGGTGTGCAGCAAAAAAGATGGCAGCAAGCAGAGAGGTCTTTGGAGCATGATTCAATGTCCGCCCCTTGTCATCATAATCCAGTCCACCGATGAGTATGGAAAACATGTCAATCATAAGGACAGATATGACAGCATGGAGGATGATGTTTAGTACATGGAAGCCAATGGGGTGCAGGCCTCCAGCTAAGAGGTAGTTTAATCTGCAACAGCAAGAGAAGAAAAATCCAAGGCAAAATGTTTATTAGGTGTAGCAAATATACAGTAAAGAAAATGTTGTTAGTTGGGTTAAGTAGAAATAGGAATGACACGACAAATATGCCACTGGGACTAGGTGGAAAATGTTGACCACTCATGGTGTAATACAGATCCATAACCACAATCACTGATACTGTTAAAATGTGGGATCTAGAGACACTGCAGAGTTTTGTGTTATATTAAAATAGAGAGCATATGTTTCCTCCACACAAAGACACTGACTAATCAAGGTAGATTCAGGTGCAAATATTCCCTGCAGCATGTCATGTAAAAAGCACATCAAGAGATTATATCACTACCAGAATGACAGTTTGGCAATAGGCGGCACTGTCAAAGAGCATGTGTGACATTGTGCCAGAAATATTCTTTAGTTAAGTCGTGCCATTAACCAATTAATCATAAACTAAACGCACTGACGTTTATAACGTGCTATTTTATGTTTGGCACCTGTCCCATGTCACAGAACTTCCTAAGGCTTTCTACATTACT
>NC_056510.1:30696086-30702630 GCF_014905685.2 Nematolebias whitei
TTTTTTTTTTTTTTTTTACAATTTATCAGGCGTTTTATCTTGTTAGACTTGCAACCTATCCTTGTTGCACCCTGTCTCTAGCACGGTGATTCCTCGAGACGGGTACCAGCTGCCCCGTTACCCAGAAAGGAAAAAAAAAATGTTGTTTTCCCCAACAAACTTATTCAGTCATTACATGGCTTTAGTAATAGGCAGGTGGTTTTAAGGTCTGTTATGTGTCGAAGCCAACTGATTAGCATTTTACACAAGTTTTAACAGGCAGAAAACTCCTGGTCTGGTATGCATTAGCAATGTAACGACCACAGTGAGAACATATCCCTGTTTTCATCATGAAGTAATAAAGTGTCTACTTTGCACCTTTTGTCATACTGCTTTTCTCCAAAACATTTACAGTGATAGAGAGACTAAATTCAGTCCTCAAGTAGTATGATGATAGCTCAAATTCACAAGCCTTGATTACTTCGATAGCCTACACCTAACCATCTCCAGAGAAGGTTTTCAAGAGTTAGATAAAAACTGTCTGTAAAAACTTTGACTCTTTTCACAAATTATTTTTCATTTCTCTTATCTATTAAGAGTTTCAGTTGAGGAAATGCACTCAGCGACTAGATTATGCTTGTAATCAAATAAAAAAAGTTTTAAAAGCATAAACTGCATAAAATATTGTCAAAACAATCTCTATGCATAAATTTGTGATGAAACATTTTATATAGTCTGTAAATTTAGTAATTGTCCGTAAATTTTAGGCTACATTTCAAAATGATTTCATTTGTTTTTAAATCATTGAATGGCCTTGCTCTACCCTACCTTTCAAAGCTTCTACACCAGGGGTGCCCAATAAGTCGATCGTGATGTACCTCAATCACAAAGACATTTTCAGTAGATCACACAACGAAATAGATGTCAGACCTTTTTTTTATTTCTTAAAAAAAAATAAAATAAATAGACGTCAGCCAATCGATCCCTTTTCACTATGCAATTCATCACTTGATTGACATACAGGTTAGCCAATCTGAGACCAACTTTTTCTGACACATAGGTCACCACGCATGCACATTCAACCACGCTAAATCAAACAAGTTGACTCGTATTAGCCTGCAGTTTATTTCTTCTAATCTAAACTCAAAAAAGTGTGTAAAATGAGTTGGGGAGCTGGACCAAGTAAGAAGTAAAAAACCTACCATTTTCATACAGAGTGGGGGGAGGACTTTTTTTCCTCCACATTGTCATATTCGAAGTGCATTTCACCCAAGCTGCATTTTCGGACTATATTCATATATACTACAACATTGTTATTATTTTGTACAGTAAAAATAAACTGTCACTTTTTTTTAAACAAACTTTTGTTTTTTTTCCATTTATGTTGCGTCCACCGTGAGCTGGAACTTATCCAGGTTAGTCTCATTGAGTCACGAGGACTCATTTACAAGAGAGAGTAGTTTTAGACAGAAACATATAAAGTACAGACAGCAATAAACTACAGTAAAATGCTATTAAAATAAAAGTAGTGTCATAAAACAATAAATCAAGGTGCCATATAAAACATGGTAAAATACTAAAAACAAGAATATACAACATAAAAAGCATACTTAATAAGTTTATAAATAAGTATATGTTCTGTATTTTTATAGTAGGTACATCACTTGGACTTGGTCATTTTAGCGTGCATGCTGAAAAAGTGTGGGCGCCCCTGTTCTACACCCTTTCACACCCATTCACTCTCTCAGAACAGCTGACCAGCTGCTCTGGGTTCCCTAAACAAAATGAAGATTCAGAGGGCTCAAGTTCTTGTCGTAGAAGATTTGAAAATGTAGAATAAGCTGCCACGTCACATTTGACAGGCCTTTGAACTGTTGTTAAATCTCTTAAAACCCACCTTTTTACTTTGTTGTTTGTTTTGGTGTCTGTTGATCTTAAGTGCTTTGAAATTATCTGATTCTATTTTGTTTTTTACCAGACGTGATATTTTCTTTGATATTATTGTTTTTATACTTAGTTTTTAAATTTGATGTTTTTTCTTTTGTCACTTTGATCATCTATGTTTTTTTAATTACATAACAAAATATTCAATCAGAAAAAAATAATTGGCACAATTTACCTCTTGCCTTAGCATTGGCACCAATACTGCTTTTGGCTGCAAGGTTATTTTTCTAATTTATTACCAACTAATAAAAACCTGTTCCATTTTACTACTCAGTACCAATCAACTGGCACAGTTTGTTCAGAACAAGAGTCACAGTCACACCTGGGTTTAAAGAGAAGTTTGATAATACAACTTAAATTTGATTGGATATAAACAATAATTATCTTTTGCTTCACACAACGATTTAGCCATAATTACACACAAGTTGCATAATTGTTTTGAAATTTGCTACTTATGTCTTTTTTATTATTCAAGTGCTTTTCTCAGAAGTAAGTGAACCACACTGGAAAGTATTTATATAAACTCAAGTTTTTCTCATTGCCGCAAAATAGAAAAAAATAGTGACACTATTTCTATTGGAAAACCAAGAACTATTTTAAGTAGGTAAAGTGTAAGACCAGATGATGAGTTCAGACAGAAAAGAGTTTTTTTTTTTTACCTAAATGTCAGAACAGTGAGCGGTCGATAAGATTTGTGACTAGAGTTGCTACTCAGATTGCTTCCCCAAAAGTCATTGCTCCAGATGTTGCTCAGGGGGGTTGTTGGTTTCAGGTCCTGTAACACATACAAACACATAACAAAAAAAATTCTACAGAAAAAACCTGGTGAGAAAATTACATGATCTATAATATTGTTTATTAGCAAAGCGTCAGAGCTTTTCAGATAATGAATACTGACCTTGTTGTTGACAATTGCTTCAGAATCGTCAAACACAAACTCTCCATCGTAGCTGTTCATGAAGCACAGGAGCGCCACCAGAGCCACGGCCACCTTGGCCTGGACTGGAGCAAGCTTTGGCAAGGGTATATGGTGATCCCAGTAAACTTGAGTGACTGACATAATTCACGAGAGCCTTGATCATCCTACTATTATCTCCCTGAGAGGACGAGGATGATTACAGGCAGAGTCATACCGCGTCACCTGCTGGAAACGCATCCAACATCAGGCGTTGTACAAGCTAAGTTACTCATAAATAAATGTCACTCTTTGAACAGATCACTTAGCTACATCTTTTCAGATACATTCACGTGACGTTGATTTTGTAAGCCTCATGTTAGCTATGCTTCCTGTAAGTTAACGTGTCTCACTAATGTCCCCAATTATTATTTTAGATCCCCCTGTAGCTGCACACGAACGCGAAATATCCCAATTGCAGATGGAGGATGATCACGCTTCCGTTGATTCTTGACGGTCTGAGGTCAAGGGTATTTTTATTTTGCTAGCTAATCATGCTAAACTTTAGCAGTATGTCATGTTAGCAAATGCCATTACGTAGTAAAATGTGGCACACGCATGGCCGTATATATTTTAGAGAAAGTGGTCGCAAACTAAAAAGTAACTGTTTAGCCAAAATATGTGCAAATAACTTCAAAACTAATCCATGGGAGGCTCAGCCAAAGCGCTCGAGGTTGTAAACAAACGCACTCGATCAAAATCAACACTTCCTCCCCGGCGTTGGGTCACGTGGTCTGGTAAAGCCAATTACCGAAGCTGAATAGTGACGTCATTACGTAACGTTAATCTAAGTAAATTAAAGGATACGTAATGCAACAATAAACGTGTTTTATTATTGTTACTTGATGACTATTGCTGTAAATGTTTGTAAGTTAAGTTGATCAAGTTATTTATAGGAACTTTAGTGCATGCAAAAAGTCTTACTTTTGGAATTTGTTTATATGTAACATCCTGATGCATGTTCAATAACCCAGGTAGAAAAATCTAAAAAGCTAAACCTGGTCCTCTGGACATTCAAAAAAAAAAAAAAAAAAAAAAAATGCAAAACAACAAAAGAAAATGTAGAAACGTTTCATCTTTCATCCGACAGACTTATGTCTGAGGTGCTGTGTTCAGCTGAGTCTTATAAATAGCACCTTCTCATAGTGGATCAACCAGTTTGCTGATGACATCCAAAACCAGCTGCTGACGTGATCAAGGAGGACCATCAGCATAACAATGGATCGTTAACACCCTGGTGGCTGTTTACTATTCACAGGGGGCTGAGTAATACTAGCAATAACAGCATTGTAAGAGAGGGACAATGCTGTTATTACTAGTATCACACAGCCCCCTGTGAATAGTAAACAGCCATAAGGGTGCTAACGATCCATTGTTAGGCTGCTGGTCCTCCTTGATCACGTGAGCAGCTGGTTTTGGATGTCAGCAGCAAACTGGTTGATCCACTATGAGAAGGTGATATTTATAAGACTGAGCTTTGAATACAGCACCTCAGACTGAAGAAGTCTTTCGGATGAAAGACGAAACGTTTCTACTTTTTTTTTGTTTTTTTGTTTTGCTTTGGGTTTTTTATTTTTTTATTTTTTTTAATGCCCAGAGGACCAGACTTAACTGTTTTAGATTTATATGTAACAGTTTAACACTCTTACACTATATAATCTTGAAATGTAGCTTTATCGTTTTGTGTACTGTATTGGGGTTTCAGCAGCTAATTATTACAGCATTTTCAGAGATTTTTATAAAGAATTGTATTCGCCCCAGATAAACCCATCAGATAATGAAATTAATGAATTCCTGGATAAAATAACACTTCCTAAACTATCAGATAGTCAAACAATGGAGCTGGATTCACCACTGACACCAGTGGAACTCCAGGAAGCCCTCAAAAGCATGTCCAATAAAAAGGCTCCAGGTCCAGATGGATTCCCAGCAGAGTTCTATAAAGAATTCTGGAATATCCTGGCACCACTATTTCACAAAATGCTACAAGAAACTGAGAAAAGTAACAGTCTTCCAAAAAATATAAATTCTGCCAACATTAGTCTCCTGTTAAAACCAGGCAAAGATCCTGTATTACCTACCAGTTATCGTCCAATATCTCTTATCAACGTTGATCTTAAAATAATTTGTAAAGCCCTCTCAAAAAGATTAGAAAAGGTAACTCCTCTAATAATACATCCAGACCAAACTGGTTTTATAAAAGGGAGACATTCATCCACAAATTCACGCAGATTATTTAATTTAATAGATTATTCTTACAGTAAAAATATTGAAACTGCAATATTCTCTCTACATGCAGAAAAAGCCTTCGATAGAGTTAACTGGAAATTTTTATTTGCAGCCTTACATAAATTTGGTTTTGGAAATTATTTCATAAATTGGTTACAAATATTATACAGTTCTCCTTCAGCATGCATTAGGACAAACAATCAAATATCTGCTAGTTTTGCTCTGCAAAGGGGAACCAGGCAGGGATGTCCACTCTCCCCCTCACTGTTCGCTATTTTCATCGAACCGCTAGCCGCAGCAATCAGGCAAACTACAGATATTAAAGGCATAAAATGCAAGAACAGAGAGCACAAAATCAGTCTATATGCTGATGATGTGCTGCTCTTCCTCCGGCATTCACAAACCTCCATCTCTCAGGTTATTGGACTGATAAACTCCTTCTCAAAAGTTTCAGATTACTCTATAAACTGGCTAAAATCCACAGTTCTACCAATTAATTGCTCTTTCAACAATTCACTTACTACACAACTGCAATCGGGGAATATTACATATTTGGGTATCAAAGTTTCGCCTAAATTAGCAGATTTAACAAAACTAAACCACACCCCACTTTTAAAGAAAATTGAGGATGATCTGGCTAGATGGAAATCTTTACCCATATCTCTCATGGGAAGGATCGCATCAATAAAAATGATGGTTTTGCCTAGAATAAATTATTTATTCTCAATGATCCCAAATAAACCATCATCTGACTGGTTTAGATCCCTGGACTCCTCTATTTCTAAATTTCTGTGGAAAGATAAACGCCCTCGTATTAGATTAAAAACACTACAGAAATCCAAAGATAAAGGAGGACTAGAATTACCCAACTTTTATTATTATTTTCTAGCCAACAGGCTAGAATACATCTCAAAATGGATAAAACACACACCCCTTGATGAACCCTGGCTAGACGTAGAACAGACAATTTGCAATAATATAATGATCTCAGACCTTCCATTCATTAGCTCAAACATAAAACGACAGGAATGCTTTAAAAGCATCAATATCAGCTCCTCTCTGACAGCTTGGTGGGAGTTTCTTAAAATGACAGAGTCTTCACTAATCCCATGTAAACGTACACCCATCTGGAACAACCCTGACATCCTACAACAGAATAAGATGATAAACTTCCCAGGTTGGAGGTGTAAAGGAATTGAATATTTGGAACATATATATGAAGAAGTGGACTACATCCCATTTAACAGATTAATTACACAATATGGGATTGATAAGAATAAATTTTTAGAATATCAACAAATTAAATCTATAACCAAAAATAAATTTAACCTTAATAACACTAGGATTGAAATGTCAACAAGTGTATTAGAATTCCTTAATCTTAACCCTCCCAAATTACTATCTAAGGTTTATCAGAAACTCAGTAAAATAGATGAA
>NC_056510.1:30703030-30720870 GCF_014905685.2 Nematolebias whitei
TGTGCCCACTCTCATATGTAGCATGTAGACATTTAGGGTTCTGGGCGGAGATGAGGGGTGAACGGGCGCTGCCTGCTCTCTGGGCAAGAGGTGGGTCTGTGCCGGTAGCCACCTCATCCCCCCGTTTTAAACGCACTGTATAACAACATGCATCAACACCATATTCGAGTGGGAGGAGGAGGAAGTGGGTCTGTTCATAATTTATTTATGCATATATAGATTTATTTATTTATTTATTTTTATTTATTTTTCCCCTTTCACAAACACCTCCTTTCTCCGTGTGACACTAGGGGTCGGGGATGGAGGGGGGGGGGTGCATTGTTGGGGTCTGGGCTGTGGGTGGGCTTTGGGCCTTGGGGGCGGTCAGTGTTGGGTCCGGTGCTTCAGTTCCTCCTGGGCTGTTCCGATTCTTTAAATCTAGGTTCCTGGTTGCGATGGCCGGCACTTTGACCGGGGTGGCTGCCGGCTTTCGGCGGGGGGTCGGCTATGGTAGTGTATGTGTGGTCATTGGTGGTGTAGGGCGGCGGTTGGGGGCGTGGCTTCACCTCATCCGGGCACTGGCTGGTCTTCCTGTGTGGCATTTGCAGTGTGGGTGCTGTGTGTGTGTGGGGGTGCATGGGTGGTGTGCTGGGGCATCTCCGGGCCTATGGTGCGGAGCTCTTGATGTGAGAGCTGGCCCTCCTCAGCTGCGGCTCCCTGCTGCTCTGCCCCTTGGGCTGGGGCCGGCCTGTGGTCGCTGTCAGGTAGATGGTGCATGCGGTCGGCCCCGACAGAGATTCTGTCGGGCTATCTGTGTGTGCCTGTTGGTTGCTCAGGTTGGGTTTTTGGTGGTCCCCCCTCTCTTGGATCAATTTGGGCCCCACGTTTGGTGTGGGGCCCACTCCCCCCGGTCGTGCCCCCCTTTTGCGGGGGACCCCCTTGCCGCCGGTGCATTGGTGGCTCTCGGTGTCTGGGCTGGGTGGTGGGGTGCACGTCGGTCCGCCCTGGTTGCTGCCTGGCGGGGCCTGGGTGCCCTGGCTCTGTCGGGGCTCTGCTGGGGGGTGATATGGCCTCGGGGCTTGGGGCTCGGTGTCCATGGCCGGATCTACTTGGGGGGGGCATGGGTCGCTGGCCGGGCCTGTGGGCTCGTCGCTGCAGCTTCCTGGAGGCTCTGCATTGTGGTGGCTGGGGTCACCCGGTTCTTTCCTCTGCTCCTCTCTGGGGGGGGTGCGGTTCTCCCTGTTGGGAGACTCTTGGGGCTCCGGGCCTGTGGGCCGCTGTGTGTCTGTGGCTCCGGTCCTCCCTATGTTGCCATTGTGTCCTGGGGGGGCGGGTCTGTGGGCCCCCGCGTCCACTATTGGGCATTCTTTTGGAGAAATCTGGTGGTGGCGGGCGTGCTTGCGCGGGTGTTTGGATTCAGGTGCTTTGACAGATGCACGCTAGGTTGGGTAGTGGAGGAAGCTAGATGATTCCTTGTGCGATGTCGAATGTTTCATGGTGATATTGTGGGTGGCATTGTGCTGTGCATGTTGTTTTGTCATGGTGGTCTCTTGTCTTATCTTCTTCTCTTTTATTATTTATTTATTCTTCTTTCTTCTCTTTCTTAAAAAAAAAAAAAATTGAGCGATGATGATAAGTTCATTGAAACACTTCACAATGTTTCTACACTTAAACTGAGCTCACACAAAAAAAAAAAAGATTTATATGTAACAGTTTAACACTCTTACACTATATAATCTTGAAATGTAGCTTTATCGTTTTGTGTACTGTATTGGGGTTTCAGCAGCTAATTATTAAAGACACTTATCAAAATAACTTTTGAAAAATGCTCTCTTTTTTTACCACACAATAAAGACATTTCTTTGTGCAAACATCCCATTTGCTGAATGTGTTGTATAAGTCACAGGAAATGTTTATAACATTAGTTACTTTTAAAGTTCTGTTTATTGCATCACACAGCATGGGGGGGGGGGGTGTTGTTAACTTATTTGTGTTATTCGTGTTATTTATTTATTTATGTATTTCCAGTTCCCTTCCTCAGAGGTTACCACAGCAAGCAAACTCACATGATGAACTGGTAATTGTTTTTACACCAAATGCCCTTCTTGATGCAACTACCAACCACAGAGCTACTGCAGCCCTGTGGACTAGAGGGCTACGGCACCAGAGAGCTGTTGAAGGGGTTTAAGATCTTGCTCAAAGGCCCACAATAGGGCAAATAAGGGAAGATGCACACCTTCCAAGCTTCACCTGTCCCACTACAAATTTTGTTGTAACGGTCCTTCGATCCAAACCTGCGACTTCCACATCACAAACTTGCCTTCTCTGTCATCTGCACCAACCAAAAATGCTCATATCGTCAACATTTATTGAGCCATTTCAGTATCCTGATGTTTGCTTTATGTGTTCAGCCTAATGTTTGCTGTTTGTACACTAATTATTAATTTGATAGAAGCCCTGAACATCTGCTGTATCCTAAAATAATAGTTTATTTTTTATATAAAGTAGATCTCTGTACAGGTAGTAACAAGTATCTTACCTGCAGTGGAAATTGCTTATGGGCATTACTAGTTTGGAATATAAGGCAGAAATTCTCTTTGAAGAGATGAGTTAATGGCTAACAAGAGCAAGGTCACTTCTAAAGTAAAATTTGCCATCATGAAACAACTCCAGTCTGAAACAAATTGTTGCAGTTTAATGGAATGGTATTTTCTAAATCTTCACATTGCTGACACTTTTCATTAAGTGATTCTTTACATAACAGACTACAGGTGTTTTAATTGAAAAAGGGAATTAGTAAGTGTGCCTCAGTATAACTTCCATTTGATGCTTTATTTATTTATTTATTTATTTTTTTATTACCCAGGCTTTTGTTTTGTGTACTTCCTGTGGAAAAACATGCATCTATGTGAATGTATGTAACTAGGTTATGGCAAAAAAGATGAAGGGGCTCTATTAACTATGAAGACAGCTCTCAACTTTAAGGCTTTACAAACTGTTTATTCAGTGTCCAGTTGGAATAGGAACAATTGTTTGTTTTAATGTACTTTACTGCTGTTGAGGAAATGCTGTTGTTACTTTGTGTAAACGTTGCAGTGCCACTGTAATATTTATGCTCTGAATAGCTCTATAATATGGTGCAAATGCTAAACATAGTATTAAGCTATATGTTATAAAGGGATCCTCAACATGCTTCAAGTTTAACTAAAAAATGTCTTTCTTTTTGTGAGCCAAAATTTACGTAAATAAATGATTGTTAATGTATGTGTTATTGTAGATATATTAATTTATTGAGCTAATTTATGCTAGATTGATGACCAGTAGGTCTTAAGGTGTTTTCATGACAAAAATGTTAAAGAAAACAAATAATGGAACGTCTTGAAACATCAGTACATTTCACCGTCATCTGGCTGGGGTACAATAAGAGCTTCACCCTCATTGATCTGAGAACAGTCTGCCTTCCCATATTGGACCACTGACAAGTCTTCACCATATTCTTGCTGCTAACACTACAGTCAAATGGTACAGCAGATGATACAGCATGTGTCCTGCACAATGGGTCTGTAGACAAAAAAAAGGTGGGAGTTAAATGACTAATCACACACAAAAAAAGTTTGGCAGGCTCAGACTAGACTGAAATTCTATGATATGGAGACACACCGCAGACACCAACTATGTTGAAGGTGAAAGGAAAATTGAAGTCAAGACCTGTCTTGTGACAACAGTTCCACAGTCCAATATAGCAACACCTTCCATGACAGTCAGTTTTTTTCTCACTTATGAGTTCCAAGACCTTCTAGCACTAAGAAGGTTTTCTGCTCCAGAATCATTTGTCTTTAATGGAGATCCAATAAGATTAATTGAATGGAAACTTTATTTATGTCACTCACTGGCCAAAGAGCAATCACTCCAATAGAGAATTTTTATTATTTAAAGAAATATGTTGCTGGTCCTGCACAGCAGGCTCTATAAAACAATCTAACTGATAATAAATCTTACCCATATGCCTGAAACAGGCTAAACCACCACTTTGGACAGTTATTTGTTATATAAAGTGTTTAGAGAGAAGCTGCAAGCTGGCCAAGGCTCTAAGCAAAGGATGTTGAAGAACTCAGAAATTGTTCTCTTTTTTTTGTGTGTGCATGTGCGTATGCAGTAATGTCTCATGCCAAATGCTTTGACATATAAAATGACTGGGAAGAAAACCAGAAGCTTGCTCTCAAACTGCCAGATTGGGCAGCCTCTTTTTGGGACAAATAATTCACACAGAGCTTATACGAAAAACAAAGCTGCTAGAGATTTTGTTATTTTCAGGTCAATCAAAGCTGAAAGTACCCAGTTGCATCACTTTACTGTCCATTCACCTCAAGTGAACAGTGACAAGAAAACTCTGAGAGACAAGGAGAAAAAAGGCAAGTACTCTCAACACAGTAAACAGTTCCAGAAGGAGATAAGAGGACAACTGATCAGAAAAGGGTAAACCTCTCTTGTACCTTTTGTCAAGATAAACAACTCCAACTGCAGCATCTGCAACTCCAACATCTCCAGACAGTGCTCACAGTAACTACTTCCATGTAAAAAGTTGATGCACATGACACCAGGCCTCCTTAAATCAATGACAGACTTTGTAGTTTTGTTTTCTGATTTGAGGCCATATATTTTGGACATCTGCATGAAGACAAGAGCTGAGATGTCAACTAATCGCCACCTGGCAGTGAGATGGATTGGGGTAAAATGCCAGACAGGCTTGGTAAAGCTAAACATATATTCAGGGTTTGCCTTGAATGCATGGCGGAAAACCCCATCAAAATGATCTTTGTCTCCCATTGAGGACAAAACTTCAACTGCATCTTGGTTGAGGAGGGGGACAATGAGTCTGAGAGGACTATTGCCCCTTTTCCATAATACGTTCCTTTTCCATAGTATGTTCCACTGTTATAGTAGCGAGTGTACCCAGATGAAAGACCAGAACTGAACAGAGATCAAGACTCCAATAAGAATGTACAGTGTTTATTTACAGTAGTGAAAATAACAAAGACATCAAAATTAGGAGACTGGATCACCTGGGGAACAGAGGGGAAGGCTAATGGTCCATAGATGGATGAAGATCTGTTATTGAGGATTAGTCTTACTGGGAGTATCAAGGAGTGGAGCGAGGAGGTTTTGTCCAGGTGATCTTCACTATGAATTGCACGTAGGAATGGCAAGTGGTGGAAGGCTCTCAGCAGCTGTAGAGGGGCAAGAGGAGTCAATATTTGCATGGAGCTCAATGCAGGGCAGGTGAACAGCAAGGTTCAAACTCTGAGAAGATGCAGAGAAAACACACAGGATTAATTTCTGCTTGAGTCAGAGAAAAACTGGCTAGAACACAACTACCGTTGGCAGGCAATGTCCCAGAGCCTGTAGAATGGCTCCTGAAGCTTCTTATAGTCCTCCTGTTGGTTGAGTTGATTGTCAGCAGCTGCTGCCAATTAAAGACCCCAGTATACTCCCGCGTACGTCCGCACGCAGAGGTACTCATGTACCTCTGCAGGGCATGTCGGTGCAAAGCTCGTTTATGTACACGGTGTCGCACAATAAACTGTCCGGCGACGGACTGTTTTGTATGTGACACAAATTTTTTTTAATTCCCCTTCTTCATCCCTGATCTGGCCTTTTCTTTTGTTTTTTTGCCGAGAGGCAAGCGATTTCTTCCTCCTTCACTGATACCATGACTGAAATTGTGAGAAATGAAGGAATTCGTCACGAGCAAATTAAAATCAGTCCCAGCATGGCTGAGGGAGGGTCTGGAGATTTCCTTTTGGGCTGATCTGCTGTGTAGGCTGCAGGGCCCTGTTTTTTTAATTATTTTTAGAACCCTCCCAGTTGCCCAAATACTGGAACCCCCAATCCCAGCACCGTATGTCCAGGATAAGACAGACCATGAAGGCTGGATGGTTGTCAGTGAGACGGGTGGAGACAGAGGGAAGTCAGCAGGAGGGCACCGCAGGCTTTCGGCAACAGGTTTGAGTTGGGACATGTGGAAGGTAGGATGAATCCTCATGGACGTGGGTAGCTGAAGTCTGACTGCAGTGGGACTGATGATACGAGTGATAAGAAAAGGGCCGATGAAGCGGGGGGCCAACTTACGTGGGGTGTCCTTAAGTTGGATGTTTTGGGTCGATGGCCAAACCTTTTGACCGACCTTGGAAGATGGTGCTGCAGAACGATGACAATCAGCAATCTCCTTGCTTTTGACGGCTGTGCGAAGTAGGGCAAGCTTAGTTTGGTACCACACCTGATGACATCTCCTAAAGTGATGTTGCACTGATGGAACAGCTACATTACTTTCTTGACTTGGGAATAACAGTGGGGTGTAACCTAGAGAGGCTTTGAACGGTGACATGCCAGTAGCAGAAGACGTGAGGGTGTTGTGGGCATATTCCACCCATACTAGGTGCTGACTCCATGTGGAGGGGTTGTCCTCCACCACGCACCTGAGAGCAGTCTCCAGTTCTTGGTTGGCATATTTTGCCTGACTGTTGGACTACGTGTGGTAGCCTGATGTCAGGCTGATAGAGGCCCATAAGGAATTACAAAAATTATTCCATACCTGTGATACAAAGTATAAACTGGAGTTCTTTGTCAGAACTATGTCCGAGGGGATGCCAATGGACTCGGAAAACATGCTGGACCAACAGCTGGGCAGTCTCCAAGGCGAAGGCGAGTTGGAGCAACAGAACAAAATGAGCTGCCTTAGAAAATCTGTCAATAACAGTGTGAATAACAGAATTACCATCAGAGAGGGGCAGACCAGTAACAAAGTCTAAAGAAATATGAGACCATGGAGTGGGCAGTGGCTGTAGTTTTCCAGCGTGGGGCTGGTTATCAGTCTTACTCCTGGCACATGTGGGACAAGCGGTTACGTAGTCCTTTATATCAGCTGACATGGACGGCCACCAGAAGTGTCTCTTAGTTAAGGCTAACATGCGTATGACACCTGGGTGGCAAGAAGTCTTGTGAGTGTGGAGCTAGTTGAGTACCTTAGCCTTGACACTGGTGGGTACAAACATGGTGCCAGTAGGGCCCGTCCCTGGGTCTGGTTTGGATTTCTGAGCCTCGAGAACGTCTTTTCAATGGTCCAGATTAGAAAACCGACCATGCAGGATGAGGGTAGTATGTTCACCTCCTGTTCGGTATCCTCTGGTGGTGAGAACTGGCGGGACAGGGCATCAGGCTTCACATTTTTGGAGCCGGGTCTGAAAGTTAGCACAAAATTAAATGTCGTAAAGAACAGGGACCACCTTGCCTGCCTGGGGTTCAATCTCTTGGCCTCACAGAGGTAGGTGATATTCTTGTGATCCGTCCAAATGAGAAATGGTATGTCAAGTCAGTGTCGCCATTCCTCCAGGGCTAATTTGACAGCAAAGAGCTTGCGGTTGCCTACATAATAATTTTGCTCGGCTGAGAAAAGATGCCGAGAGAAGAATGCACAGGGGTGCACTTTATTATCACTGGGGAACCTCTGGGAAAAAATGGCTCCTTCGCCAGTTTCTGAAGCAGCGACCTCTAGAATGAACTATCTTTTAGGGTCAGGGTGGCAGAGGATAGAGGTAGAGGAAAAAAGTATTTTTAGCTCACCAAAAGCTGCTTCTGCCTCCTGAGTCCATTTAAAAGTATGCAGGGTGGAGGTCAGCTGGGTGAGAGAGGCAGCGATCTTGCTATGGTTTTTGATGAACCTTCGGTAGAAATTGGTGAATCCCAAAAATTGCTGCAACTGCTTATGTGTCTCAGGGGTTGGCCATTCCACCACTGCCTTTGTTTTCTCAGGGTCTGTGTGATATGCCCTGCCTTGGAAGATGAAGCCCAAGAAAGACACAGATTGTACATGAAATTCACACTTTTTGGCCTTGACAAACAGTTGATTTTCATATAAATGTTGAAGGACGGTTCTGACATGATAAATGTGTTGTTCCTCATCCTGTGAGTAGATTAAGATGTCATCCAAATATACAAATACAAAAATGTTTTTTAAAAAAGCCCTCAGAACGTCATTAACCAACATCTGAAACACTGCACACAAATGCAGGGCAAATTGTGAGGCCAAATGGCATAACTAAATACTCAAAGTGTCCTAAGGGGGTCTTAAATGCCGTCTTCCACCCATCACCTTCCTTAATTAGGACGAGATGATAAGCGTTACAGAGGTCCAGTTTAGAGAATATTTTAGCAGAGTGAAGTTGTTCATGAATGGAGTCTATCAGTGGTAATGAGATGTACAAGTAGAGTCCTCTTTTTTGTGGGGCGGCTGTTGCTGTGGGGCGGCTGTGGCTGAGTGGTTAGAGCAGTCATCCTCCAATGCGAGAGTTGGAGGTTCGAATCCACCAGCAGTCACATGTCGAAGTGTCCCTGGGGAAGACACTGAACCCCTCATAGCCTCTGATGTGTGTCCCATCAGTGTATGAATGTGATCTAAAGCACTGATTAGTCTCTTTAGAATGATTTGTTCAATTAGCTTTATAGAGATCTAGTAGAGTGCTGTATGAATGGGTAAGAGGGCACAGATTGTATTGTAAAGCGCTTTGAGTATCTTGAAATAAGATAGAAAGGCGCTATATAAGTACAGTCCATTTACCATTTTGAATTGAAACAAACTTTTGACCCGTAAGACCAGCCATCGTCAGTGGAGTAGAGAGAAGTTGTGCAGGGATGGAAAGGAGGTTGACCAGGTCCTGAATGATAAGATTCTGCTTGTCCCCATAATCCACAAGTGCAGAGACTGATTTCCTTTCTCAATCAACAATAATGGTAGAGTTCAGTTCCAAGCGAGGGACATGCGAAGAAGAGTTTCTCACCAATATCTCCTGTTTTATTGGTGAGAGGGGCTGTTTCCCAAGAGCAGGCAGTGAGCAATAAAGTGTCCTTGCTCCCCGCAGTAGATACATGCTCTACTATTAATCCTCCACTGTTTCGCTTCCGGGGAAAGCGAGTGCGACCCAACTGCATCGGTTCTGGTTCTGATTTGGATTTATACTCGAGCACGAGTACAGGTGGTTTGTTCAGAGTTGAGTGGAACCCAGAAGAAGCGGGACTCAGGAAATGTAGTTCTTTTAGTGGGAACCGGTTGGCATCTCGACGTCGGGCAAAACCCGGACGTAGGGGAATTCTGGGAGTCGTAGTTCTTTTGCCATCGTCTCTCCTGCAGCTGATTGTTGATGCATGTTGCTAGGCGGATCAACTCATCGAAGCTTTGTGGCTCCTCTTGTGCCGCTAAGTGGTCTCTGATGGAATCAGAAAGTGAATTCAAAAATGTACCTCTGAGTGTGACCTCTCCTCATCTGGTTTGAGCAGTGGTGATCTTAAACTCGAGAGCGTGAGCCGTCACTGAGCGTCCGCCTTGTTGAAGGGTGAGTAGACGCTTAACTGCTTCTGCTTGTTGGAGGGGTTGGTCGAACACACAAACAAACTCTTCTAGAAATGAGGAAAATTTAAGGTACTGACAGGGTGTGAGGATAGAGTAAATGAACATGAGCCCAACGTAAAGCATCACCCTTCAACTGAGTGATAAAGAAAGAGATCTTTGCAGCATTGTATGAATAAAGACTAGGAGCTCTCTGGAACGTTAGTTCACACTGTATTATAAAGCCTCCACATAGTTCAAGATCTCCACTAAAAAGTTTGGCAGGTTTTAAATTTTGCTCTGTAGGCATTTAGGGAGGATTAAGATTAGGAAGACTGACCTCAGGTGCGGATGCTGCAGCAGGTAGCAGGAGCTGAGTCATCCCTTGTTTAACAGAGAATAACATGCTGCCCAGTTCCTGAAGATTGGACTGGTTAGTCTGTTGGAGGGTTAGTAAACGTTGAAGTGTGACTTCATTTTTCTCAACTCTCTGTAACAGTCTGGAGTGTGAGCTGGTTCTGTTCAGATCCGGGATCTTTCAGGGGGACTTTGTTTGGCTGGGACATTCTTGTTATGGTAGTTAGTGTACCAAGACGAAAGACCAGAATTGAACAGAGACCAGGACTCAAATAATAATTTACAATGTTTATTTACAGTAGTGAAAATAATGAAGGCATCAATATTAGACGACTGGATCACCTGGGAAACAGAGGGGAAGGTTAATGGTCCGTAGATGGATAGAGATATGTTATTGAGGATTAGTCTTACTGGGAGTATCAAGGAGTGGAGCAAGGAGATTGTGTCCAGGTGATCTTCACTATGAATGGCACATAGGAATGGCAAGTGGTGGAAGGCTTTCTGCAGCTGTAGAGAAGCAGGAGGAGTCGAGATTTGCATGGAGCTCAATGCAGGGCAGGTGAACAGCAAGGTCCAAACTCTGAGAAGGTGCAGATAAAACACACATGATTAATTTCTGCTTGAATCAGAGACAAACTGGCTAGAATACAACTACCATTGGTAGGCAATGTCTCAGAGCCTGCAGGATGGCTCCTGAAGCTTCTTATAGTCCTCCTGTGGGTTGAGTTGATTGTAAGCAGCTGCTGCCAATTAAGAGTGATGAGGAGAGAGAGAGGCAGGGTGCAGGGCAGAACTCCTACGTTCACATCTCCATTACCGAAGCATTGCTCTGGTTTGTCAAGATATTTGGTGCATCTTAAGCGTGGCAAACACCCCAGGTGCAGGAGGCCCCCGAGCTAACACACTTTGAAAACCCCTGTTCTAGAATAATTGATAGGGAGTATTCCCAGGGATAAGAGAATGGTGATCAAAGTAGATCTGAATGTGTGTTGATGAAGGAAATAGAGGAGATAAGGAAATTATGGGCAACTTTAGTGTCAAGGAAAGGAACCAGGCCTACTAGAAATGGTAATGTTCTAACATGTGAGGAGATTGTGAAGGGGAGATTGAAGGAGTTATTTGAAGAACTAATGAATTTAGATAAGAAAAGGAAAGACGAGTAAAAGTAATAGAAACTGTGGACCAAGCAGTCAGAAAGACTAGTGAGGGTGAAGTTTGTACATCTCTGAAAATAATAAAGAAGGGGAGGGTAGTCAGATCTGATAGCTTACCAGTTCAGGTATGGAAATGTCTTGGCTGTTAGATTTTTGACTCCATTATTCAATGGTATTTTTGAGAGTGTGCTACATGAAGGAGATCTGGGAGAGTTGTAGAAGCTAGACTTAGACAAGAGGTGACTATTTGTGAACAACAGAATGGTTTAATGCCAAGAAAGAGCACCAAAGATGATATCTTTGCTTTGAGGATGCTGATGAAAAGTAGAGACTGTCAGGAAAAAAAAAAACTTCATTGTGTCTTTGCAGATTTAGAAAAGGCATATGACAGAGTGATAGAGCTGTTACCTCTCAGTAATAAGGTTGCCAGATCGAATCTCGGTCAGGAACCTTTCAGAGTAGAGTTTGTATGGTATCTGTGCATTTGAAGATTTTATCTGGATATTTGGTTTTACTCCCACAGACCAAAACATGCATGTTAGGCTAACTGGTAACTCTAAATTATCCCTAGTGAGATAGAGTGCAAATGTTTGTTTGTCTGTATGTGGCCTTGTCATGGACTTGTGACCTGTTCAGTGTGTACTCCACCTTTTGCACTGTAATTGCTGGATATGGGCAATAATGGCTCCCGCAACACAGAAAGGAAGAACTAGATAAAGAAGATGGATGGATGCATGGATGGATGGATGGATGGATATGATGGATGGATGGATGGATGGATGGATGGATGGATGGATATGAAGATGGTCAAGATGGCCGCGCTCAGAGCAGTTGCAGCTTCACAGGCTCCCGGTACCATCCCAGTTTTTAGAAGTTTTGCTATTGACTCTGTGCCTGACTCCGCGCGATTTATGCGTGTGAACTATAGCCAAACCAAACTGATGAGAATAGGAGCGGATTTGCCACGAAATATAGCAGAAATCAGCAACAAACTCAAAACTACGCTCAGCAGAATGCAGATCTTAACGTCATCTACCTGGAAGCTGCAGCAGAGGCGTTCCAGCGGGCAGAAGAGGAAGCGCTGCTCCCGGCTTAAGAGGAGAGGATGCCGGGCGGGGGTTATGGTGAGGCTACGAGCTAACGCTAAAGCCGGTAAACTCCCGATGCCGTCTCTCTTTCTGTCGAATGTCCGCTCAATGGACAACAAGATGGATTTACTTAATCTGAGAGCGGGCGCCTCAGAAGAGATGAAGAAGTGTGCAGTGCTTTGCCTCACGGAAACGTGGATTACAAGCGAAACGCCGGACACAGTCTTCCAGCTGGATGACAGACTTTTTTTTCGAGCAAACCGCTGCAGCGAGCTAACGGGGAAATCACGGGGAGGCGGAGTGTGCATTTACATGAGTAAAAGTTGGTGCACGAACTCTACTGTTGTAAATAGCTCATGCTCGAAGGCTTTGGAGCAAATAACAGTGAAATGTCGGCCACATTATCTACCCCGAGAGTTCACGGTGACTTTCATCACAGTTGTTTACATTCCTCCGGACGCTAATGCTAATGAATCACTGCAGGAGCTACATGATATCATCAGCTCGCTGCAGAGCAAACACCCCGAGGCTCTTTACGTGGTAGCCGGAGACTTTAACCACGTGAATCTAAAGGATTGTCTCCCAAGCTTTAATCAACATGTGACGATTCCTACACGTGGAGACAAGACGCTGGACCGTGTTTACACGAACGTAAAAGATGCATACAAAGCCGAACCCCGCCCCCACCTAGGACTGTCAGACCACATCTCAATCTTCCTGGCTCCTGCTTACATGCCCCCACTGAGACGCTCCAGACCGGTACAAAAGAAAGTTAAATGCTGGATCCAGGACAGTGGCCCCATACTGAGAGATTGTTTTGATCGAACAGACTGGCAGGTTTTCAGAGAGGCTGCTGAAAATGGAGGTTCGCTTGATCTTGACCAATACATATCCTCAGTTCTGGGTTACATTAGTACATGTACTGACACCATCTACACTATCAGAAATGTTAAAAGCTACCCAAACAGAAAACCTTGGCTGAATGCAGAGGTGCGTACCCTGCTGGAAGCCAGGAACACTGCCTTGAGGTCTGGAAACTCAGAGGAGCTGAGTAGGACAAGAAAAAAGCTGGTTGCTGGTATTAAGAGGGCCAAGGGCACATATGCAAAGAGGATTGAGGGTCAATTCATCTCACAAGACCCTCGGAGCATGTGGAGGGGCATTAAGTGCATAACAGATTATAAAGGAAGGAGTGAACAATGTCCCAAAGACCCATCTCTGCCTGATGCCCTCAACAAGTTCTATGCACGCTTTGAAGACCCGAACAGACCACCCAGCACCAGACTCACCTCAACACCGGATGAAGAGCATCTCAGAGCGACCTCAGCAGAAGTAAGGAGTACCTTCAGGAGGATTAATCCGCACAAGGCAACTGGCCCAGACAACATCCCCGGAAAAGTGTTGAAGGAATGTGCTGATCAGCTCTGTGAGGTGCTGGCAGACATCTTTAACACCTCACTTACCCTGGAGACAGTTCCCACCTGCCTGAAAACTGCCACCATCATCCCAGTCCCAAAAAGCTCTACAGTGACTGGTCTGAATGACTATCGGCCAGTGGCCCTCACCCCAATAGTCGCTAAATGCTTTGAAAAACTGGTCATGACTCGCATCAAAACAACCATCAACATCAACGAGGACCCTCATCAGTATGCATACCGTGAGAACCGATCAACAGAGGATGCAATCTCCTCTGTGGTCCACACTGCGCTCAACCACCTGGAGCAGAAAAACTCTTACGTCCGTATGCTCTTTGTGGACTTCACATCCGCCTTCAACACCATGATCCCCCAAACCCTGATGGACAAACTATCCACACTAGGACTAAGCCCCTCCATTTGCAACTGGGTACTAGACTTTTTTAACAAACAGACCACAGTTAGTGAAGATCCACAACCTCTCCACCATAACCCTCAGCACTGGCTCTCCTCAGGGATGTGTGTTGAGCCCCCTCCTGTTTACTCTGCTCACGTATGATTGTGCAGCTACCCATCCAGGCTGTCACATTGTAAAGTTTGCAGATGATACAGCGGTGGTGGGATGCATCACAAACAATGATGAGTCCAGCTACAGGCAAGAGGTGGAACACCTAGAGAGCTGGTGCAAAGAGAATAACCTTCACATCAATGTGAAGAAGACAAAGGAGATGATTGTGGACTTCAGAAGGAACAAAAACATCTACACCCCCCTGAACATGAGGATCTGCAGTGGAAGTGGTCTCCAGCTACAAGTACGTGGGTGTACACATGAATGACAACCTCAGCTGGAGCAACAACACCACCAGCCTGATCAAGAAAGCTCATCAGAGACTCTACTTCCTCAGACGGCTGAGGCGAGCTGGTCTGGGAAGCTCAGTCCTCACCTCCTTCTACAGGTGTGCAGTGGAGAGCATACTGTGCTCCAGCATCAACATGTGGCATGGAGGCTGCACAGCTGCAGAAAGAAAAGCTTTGCAGAGAGTGGTGAAGGCTGCACAGAAATCTGTCGGAATCAGCCTCCCCACCATCACAGACATCTACACCTCCAGATGCAGGAAGAGGGCCACCTGCATCATGAAGGACCCCACTCACCCAGCACACACACTTTTTGCCCCACTCCCCTCAGGAAGGAGGTTAAGGAGCATTAAGTGTAGAACCACTAGACTGAGGAACAGCTTCTACCCTGAGGCTGTTAGACTCATGAATCTCTAACTAGAATAATCACTGTGAAAAACCATATCATGTTGCTGCTGATCTGTTTCAATGTTGATGTGTTCATGCGTGCACATCTGCTCACAGACTCATGTTCATGTTTGTGCTGATGTTCAATGTTTTATGTTATGAGTGCTTAGTGTATATTTAGTTGATGTTTTTCTTAGTTCATACCTTAGATGTTATTACTGTTTTTCTTAAACATTTTATTGTTGGATGTAACTGGGACCCCGTGTACATAATTTCGCTCCACCACATGTACCACATGAGGTGCGAATGACAATAAAGAAACTCTGTCTCTGACTCTGATATGACAGGATGCTGAGGTAAGAGCCGTGATTTTGTATGAGGAAATCAGGAGTAGTATAGAAGTATATTATAAGGACAGCAATATCCCTGTGGACCATGATGTTTGCAGATGACATTGTGATATGTGGTAAAAGCAGGGAACAGAGGGAAGTGAACTGCGAGAGGTGGAGGTATGCTCTTGAAAGAAGATGAATGAAAGTCAGCCATATTAAGACAGAAATGTGTGTGAATGAGGGGGGAGGCTAGTGGAACAGTGCAGCTACAAGGAGGAGAGGTTTCCAAGTTGCAGGCCTTCAAATACTTGGGGAAAAAAAGTTTGGAAAAGTTTGCAAGACAGTTGTGACACCGTCTATGTTGTATGGCTTGGAGACAGTAGCTCTGGCAAAAAGACAGGATAAAGAAATGAAAGTGGCAGAAATGAAGATGTTGAGGTTCCCCTTAGGACTGACAAGGATTGATAAGATTAGGAATGAGATCATCAGAGGTACAGCACAGGTTGAACAACTGGGAGATAAAATTCGAGAGGCCAGACTGAGATGGTATGGACATGTCCAGAGGAGAGACAGTGTGTATAATGGTAGAAGGATATTAGAAATGCAATTACCATGAAAAAGATAGAGGACAACCAAAGAGAAGATATACTGTATGGATGCAGTTAGAGAGGACATGGAGGTTTTGGAGTGAGGACAGAGGAAGCAGAGGACAGAGTGAGATGGAGGAAGATGACTTGCTTTGGTGACCCCTGAAAAGGGAGAAGATGAAAGAAGTAGACGAAGCTGAAGAAGATGATGATGATGAAATGAGTGAGAACAACACTGGCTTTTTGCTGTGCGTGTCTGACTTTTTCTGACCTTGGTAAAAACTAGAAATGCACGCAGGATGTTGGATGTATCACAAACAACGATGAGTCCAGTTACAGGCAGGAGGTGGAAGACATGGAGAGCTCGTGCAGGAAGAACAACCTTCACATAGATGTGAAGAAGACAAAGAAGATGGTCATGGACTTCATACGAAAGAAACACACTAACACACACACCCCCCCGAACATAGGAGGATCTGCAGTGGAAGTGGTCTCAGTTACAAGTACTTGGGTGTGCACCTGAATGACAACCTCATCTGGGGGCAACAAAACCACCAACCTGATCAAGAAAGCACATCAGAGACTCTACTTACTCAGGCAGCTGAGACGAGCTGGTCTGGGAAGCTCAGTCCTCACCTTCTTCTACAGGTGTGCAGTGGAGAGCATCTTGTGCTCCAGCATCAGTGTGCAGCATGGAGGCTGCACAGCTGCAGAAAGAAAAGCTTTGCAGAGTGGTGAAGACTGCACAGAAGTCTGTTGGAGTCAGCCTCCCCACCATCACAGACATTTACACCTCTAGATACAGGCAGAGAGCCACCTGCATTATGAAGGATCCCACTCACCCAGCACACACACTTTTTGCCCCACTCCCCTCAGGCAGAAGGTTGAGGAGCATTAGTGAAGAACCATTAGACTGAGGAACAGCTTCTACCCTAAAGCTGTTAGACTCATGAATCCCTAAACAGGATTATCACTATAAATAAATAAATAAATAAAATCACTGTAAAGCCACTTGATTGTTGATATGTGCTGCTGACTCTCCATGCTGCTGACCTCATGCTGCTGATTTATTTCATGCTACTGTTTTCATTCGTACTCATCTGCTCACACAGACTCATGTTCGTGCTGCCGTTGTTCAGTGTATTGTTCTCGCATTACTATGTGTTTAGCATATTTCTTAGTTTAGTGTATTTATTAGTTCATATCTTAGATCTTATTACAGTGGTTTGTTTTTACAATTTATACTTTTGTTGAATGTAACTGGGACCCTGTGTACACAATTTCCTTCCACCACATGTACCACATGCAATGTGAATGACAATAAAGAAACCTTGACCTTGACCTTGAAATGCAGCTGCCAGGCAAAAGCCAAAGAGGAAGGCCAAAGAGGAGATATATTGATGCAGTTAGAGAGGACATGGACGTATTTCGAGTGAGTTCAGAGGATGCAGAGGACAGAGTGAGATGGAAGAAAATGACTCACTGTGGTGACCCCTGAAGTGGGAAAAGATGAAGGAAGATAACGAAGATGAAGGAAGAATAGTTGGATAAGTAAAACTAGTTGTATAATAGTTGGATCCAAACAGATAGTATTATGAGTGATTCATATCGCTTGACTACTGATACCAGGGTCATAGAACCCAACTTCAAAACAGTTTAAACAATTATTGTGCTCCTTACTTGCAAATGAAAACTTTGAATTTATTATTATATACATAACTTATTAATACTGTAGAAGTGGGAATACTTTAATCAGTGATAATTATGATCTGAAACTATAAATTATTTGGTGTGCATGGTTAAAAATATGGCATGTAGTTTTTCAGAGTTTGAAAATAAACTTACATTTTTTTTGTCATAATTATGCTCCTAAATCCAACATTTTTCAGTCAGGTCATCTGGACAGTTTCTTTTTTTTTTTGTGCAGAAACGTTTCGCCTTCAGTCTGGAAGGCTTCATCAGCCAAGGAAACGCACAACAAAACTGATTCTTCCCCCAACAGCTCACTCCAAAGTGGAACAAACCAGTTCTGCTTGTGATAAGACGGTCTCTTTAGTACGCCCCCTCCTCCATTGCTGGCCCTCTTCCTTTTTGACAGTCTTGTCAAACTGGTTGAAAACAACAAAGTCCATGCTCAATAATCCAGGTATACAATCCAACATTTTTCAGTCAGGTCATCTGGACAGTTCCTTTTTTTTGTGCTGAAACGTTTCGCCTTTGGTCCGGAAGGCTTCATCAGTCAAGGAAACACACAACAAAACTGATTCTTCCCCCAACAGCTTACTCCAAAGTGGAACAAACCAGTTC
>NC_056510.1:30725870-30773082 GCF_014905685.2 Nematolebias whitei
TCTCGTTCCGGGTCTCATACAAATCTGGGTTCCCCTCGGTTACGACAGAAATGCTCCAGCCAAAACAGACCCAGAATGAGACCGGGAGCGAACAGACAAACACCATCTCACAGGTGGAACGGATCTCCAGACTGGAGACCATGTTGCAACAGGTTCTGACCCAGCAACGTGCAGCCCAGTCCAACATGCAGGAACTCGGAGGTATGATTTACTCTCTAAATCAACAACTTCTACCTCCTCTTCCTCCAGATCCGACCGACACGCCTGTCCCCAGCGTTCCTCGTGAGACGCCTGTCGCAACCTCTCATGGTCCACAGCTGCTCGTCAAACCGTCTGAGCTGTTCGCCGGAGATCCCGACCAATGTGGGGGTTTTCTGCTGCAGTACAGACTCGTTTTCGAGGGAGCCCCGTCTCTCTACAGCACAGACTCTGCAAAAATTATTTACTTTATTAACCTTCTTAAAGGTAACGCTCTACGTTGGGCTACTTCTTTCATGCAGTCCCACGTGGACCCCCCGGCTACTTACCCCCAACTCCTGAAGGAGTTTCGGCGGATCTTCGATCGCCCCCTGCAGGCTTCAAACGCAGTAAAACGTCTCCTGGGATTACGTCAAGGCCGCCGTCCTGTTTCTGAGTACGCCCTGGAGTTCCGGATCCTGGCGGCTCAAACGAGGTGGGACGAACTCGCTCTCCAAGGTGCGTTCCTAAACTCTCTCTCTGACCAGATAAAAGACCAAATCGCTGCATGAGACGAACCGGAAGGGTTTGACCAACTTATCGATATGGCCATTTCCATTGATGACCGTTTCCGGGAGCGGAGGCGAGAACGGGACTACAACTCCCAGAAACCTTCCACTTCCGGGTTCGCGGCCCCTTCAGGTGAACCTCGTTATTTTAAAACTTCGAAAGAAAATCATCTTTTGAAGACGCCCCCGGGTATTAATTCTTCTTGTTTGTCTCCTCAGAACAATTTTCTCGTGCCTCCTGAACCAGAACCCATGCAGATCGGGCGAACACGGTTGACGTTTGAAGAGCGAGAGCGCCGTAGAAACGCTAACCTCTGCATGTACTGTGGCAACCCCGGTCATTATTTACCTCTCTGCCCGTTTCGGGGAAACGAGCGAGCCCACCAGTAAAGCGGGAGATACTGGTGGGTAACTCAGCTCTTACCTTCCCATTTAAACTCCTCTTGCCCACATTTATTCAAATAAATAATTCTCGTGTTTCCTTATTGGCCTTGGTTGACTCGGGCGCCGAACAAAATCTTATCAGTTCGGACCTGGTTGCCAAATATTTTTTTCCCACTCGCGAGATTCCTCCTATTTCTGTTTCGGGCGTAACTGGTAAAACGTTGGCGCTCGTCCAACAAAAAACTATCGAGCTTCATGTTATCATCTCTGGCAACCACCACGAGATGACTGACTTTTTTGTATTCGACTCCTCCGTTTCTCAGATAATTTTAGGTTTCCCCTGGCTAAAGGCGCACAACCCAGACATAAATTGGGAGCTGGGACGAGTTGAGAAGTGGAGCAATAAGTGCCTCAAAAACTGTCTGCGCTCCGCGATCGCCGGACAGCCAGTGGTCACTTCTCCTAGTGAGAAAGTAGATCTCTCCGCTGTTCCCTCTGCCTACCACGACCTTGCGGCGGCATTTAGCAAACAGAGAGCCTTATCACTCCCTCCTCATCGTCTCTACGACTGTGCCATTGATTTACTCCCTGGCGCCCCCTTGCCGTCTAGTCGACTTTATAATCTCTCGGGTCCTGAGAGGGACTCTATGAAGGAATATATCAACGAGTCCCTCGACTCTGGTATTATTCGTCCCTCCACGTCTCCCGTCGGTGCAGGTTTCTTTTTTGTTTCAAAGAAAGATAAGACTTTACGTCCCTGCATCGACTATCGCGCTTTGAACAACATCACTGTAAAGAACAAGTATCCACTCCCTTTAATCAATTCCCTTCATGAACAGTTGCAGTCCGCCACTGTTTTTACCAAGTTAGACTTAAGAAATGCCTACCACCTCGTTCGCATAAGAGAGGGCGACGAGTGGAAAACAGCATTTAAAACACCCCTCGGCCATTTTGAATATTTAGTTATGCCTTTTGGTTTAACAAATGCCCCCGCGGTTTTTCAGGTCCTGGTAAACGACGTTTTGCGCGACTTCATCTGCGATTTTGTGTTCGTTTATTTGGACGATATCCTTATTTTTTCCCGTGACCCCGCTCTGCATGTGGAACAGGTAAGGAGGGTTCTCCAGAGGTTACTGGAGAACCAGTTATTTGTTAAGGCCGAGAAGTGCCAATTTAATGTCTCCTCGGTTCCCTTCCTTGGTTTCATTTTTGGGGAGGGCCAATGCAGGACCGACCCAGAAAAGACTAAAGCTGTGGTCGAGTGGCCTAGACCCGAGTCCAGGAAACAATTGCAACGCTTCCTGGGCTTCGCAAACTTTTATAGACGCTTTATTAAAAATTATAGTCGAGTGGCTGCCCCTCTTTCTCAGCTCACCTCCACCTCCAGACCATTTATCTGGTCACCTGAGGCTGAAACTGCCTTCTTAAAACTAAAGACTTTATTTTCGTCTGCACCTATCCTCTCTCACCCTGATCCACGCAGACAGTTTATCTTGGAGGTTGACGCTTCAGACACTGGGGTAGGGGCGGTGCTGTCTCAACGATCCTTGGAGGACAACAAGGTCCATCCCTGCGCTTTCTTTTCTAAACGCTTATCCCAAGCAGAGCGAAACTACGACGTGGGAAACCGTGAACTCTTGGCAGTTAAGCTGGCATTGGAGGAATGGCGGCACTGGCTGGAGGGCACGGAGACCCCGTTTTTGATTTGGACTGACCATAAAAACTTAACTTATCTGCGGGACGCTAAACGCTTGAACCCCCGCCAGGCACGTTGGTCACTGTTTTTTACCAGGTTCAACTACGTTCTTACCTTTAGGCCCGGGTCCAAGAACGTCAAGCCGGACGCACTGTCTCACCAGTTCTGACAACACGGAGACCGAGGAAACCATCCTTCCCTCCACCTGCATCGTTGGGGCCCTCACGTGGCCCATCGAAGAGGAGATCCGGGAGGCCTGGAAGGTGGAACCGGACCCTGGTGGTGGCCCCCCTGGAACCTTGTTCGTGCCTACTGCTCTACGCCCAAAGGTACTACACTGGATTCACAATGTCAAACTCTCATGTCATCCAGGTTCCACCCGCATGATCTCCCTGGCCAAGACTCACTTCTGGTGGCCAGCCATGTCTGCGGATATTCGAGAGTTCGTTGCTGCCTGCCCCACGTGCGCTCGCAATAAGACGGGCACCCAACCTCCCTCCGGCCTCCTGCAACCTCTGCCCACCCCGAGCCGTCCGTGGTCCCACGTCTCGATGGACTTTGTTACCGGACTCCCACCCTCTGAAGGTAACACAGTCATCCTAACCATAATCGATCGCTTTTCCAAGGCGGTCCGTTTCATTCCTCTGTCCAAGCTCCCCTCTGCAATGGAGACGGCACACCTGCTGACGCAGCACGTGGTTCGACTGCACGGTATCCCCTCGGACATCGTGTCGGACCGTGGACCACAGTTCGTGTCCCAGGTTTGGCGCTCTTTTTGCAGGACATTGGGAGCCACCACCAGTCTCACCTTGGGCTACCACCCACAGTCGAATGGCCAGGCTGAACGGGCCAACCAAGAACTGGAATCCATCCTGCGCTGCATGGCAGAGAAGGACCTGTCAGCCTGGAGTCACCATTTGGCTTGGGTTGAGTACGCCCACAACACCCATCGCTCCACCGCCACCGGCCTGTCTCCTTTCGAAGCCTCCTTAGGCTACCTACCTCCTCTGTTCCCCGGCCAAGAGGTGGACTGCGCGGTCCCCTCTGTGCAACACCATTTCCGACGGTGCCGCAGGGTCTGGCGCCAGGTGCGGTCCGCACTCCTCCGCACGGCCGCCCAGATGAAGAAAGCCGCTGACCATCAACGTTCCTCGGCCCCTCTCTACCAGGTGGGCCAAGAAGTGTGGCTGTCCACCCGGGACATTCCTCTCAAGGACACCCCCCGCAAGATGGCTCCACGCTTCATCGGCCCATTCCCCATCACCCAGCTCATCGGCCCCTCTGCGGTGAGGCTGCAGCTCCCTCGGTCCATGAGGATCCACCCGACCTTCCATGTGTCCCAGGTCAAGCCAGTCCTCACCAGCCCTCTGTGTCCTCCCTCTGACCTCCCTCCTCCACCCCGCCTGATCGACAACCACCCTGCGTTCACGGTCCGATCCATCCGCGACGTGCGACGCAGGGGCCGAGGATTCCAGTACCTCGTCGATTGGGAGGGGTACGGTCCTGAGGAGAGGTCATGGATTCCCCGATCCTTCATCCTTGACCCCAGCCTCATCACCTCCTTCTTCAGGGATCATCCCGACAAGCGTCTCAGGTCGCCGGGAGGCGATTCTTGAGGGGGGGGGGGGTACTGTAAGAGTACCACTGCCTGCAGCTCCTCCTCCAAGATGGCCGCTAATTAATCACACCTGACGGCCATCAGACTGAGGAGGCTCTCCCACTACAAAAGGCTGCAGTCCAGTGCTACTCTTCGCTGGAGCATATCACCTTCCATGGTAGTTGTGCTTCAAGCCTTTTAGGCTTAGTCTCTCCAGTACTAACCTTTGTCTCTTGTTCCTAGTTATCCTGATTCCTCGGCCTGTTCAAAGGACCTCTCGTGATCCTTTGATTCCTGACTCCTCGTGTCCTGTTCTTGGTTCCTTGGATCTCCTCGTGACCTGTTCTTGGTTTGTAGACCCCCTTGGGTCCCTCCTTGGTTCAACCTCTCCTGTGCCTGGATCCCTTTTTGCCTGGTGCCTCTAATCCGGTCAGTGCCTGCCCTGCCAGCCGCTGGACTCTCTCTCTGGAGCTCCCCGGAGGATTGGAACCCACCTCTGGATCAAACTGTAAGAGATTCACAGAAAAACAATCATTCAACCTTTTGGAACTCTGCCTCGTCCTGACTGTCCTCCTCTACCTCCTCCAGGAGCTGCAGAGGAGCTGTACCAGAACTGTTGTTTTTCACTTGTAAATAAACACCGTTTCTTTGTATTCCACCTGAGTCTGTCTCGTTCCGGGTCTCATACAAATCTGGGTTCCCCTCGGTTACGACACACAGTCCAAAAACATGCATGTTAGGCTGATTGGTAACTCTAAATTGTCCTTGGGTGTGAGTGAGAGTGAATGGTTGTTTGTCTCGTTTGTCTCTATGTGGCCCTGAGATGGACTTGCGACCCGTCCAGGGTGTACCCCGCCCCTCGCACAGTGATTGCTGGACATGGGCACCAGCGACCCCCGTGACCCAAAATGGAATAAACGGGTAAAGATAATGGATGGATGGATGGATGGATGGATCAAATACAGTAAGATGAATATCTTATTGAAATATATAAGGGTCAAGGATCAAGGTTTCTTTATTGTCATTCACATCATATGTGGTACATGTGGTGGAATGGAATTGTGTACACAGGGTCCCAGTTACATCCAACAAACGTATAAATTGTAAAGAAAAACTGTAATAAGATCTAATATATGAACCAAGAGATAGAATAGAATAGAATAGAATAGAATAGAATAGAATAGAATAGAATAGAATAGAATAGAATAGAATAAAATAGAATAGAATAGAATAGAAACAGCCTTTATTGTCCCACGGATGGGAAATTCAAGTGTAACAGCAGCAACAGCTGCAACAGATAAAAAGATTTCACACAAAAGTTCCTAAATGTTAATAAACAATACAATATATAAAGAAATAAGATAAACAATATCAATAATAATGTTCAATATGTATTGGAACATTGATAAGGGCAGACTATGTACAATACAGTAGTATAGGCAGAGTGTGTGTTTAAGCAGAGGTCAGCATGTATTTAATCCTTATTGAGTTTGTTGGGAGCAGTGATGGTTGTAGAGTCTAACAGCTGCTGGAAGGAAGGACCTGCGATAACGCTCCTTTGTGCATTTAGGATGCAGTAATCTGTCACTGAACGAGCTGTCCAGTTCAGCAACAGCTTCATGCGTGGGGTGGGAGACGTTGTCCAGCAATGATGTTATTTTAGCTAGAGTCCTTCTGTCTCCCACCACCTGCACTGGGTCGAGGGGGCATCCAAGCACCGAGCTGGCCTTCTTGATGAGCTTATCTAGCTTCTTCTTCTCAGCTGATGATAAGCTGCTGCTCCAACACACAACACCATAGAAGATGGCTGATGCCACTATCGAGTCAAAGAAGGTCTTCAGGAGCACCCCCTGCACTCTAAAAGACCTCAGTCTCCTCAACAGGTAGAGTCTGCTCTGACCCTTCCTGTAAAGTGCATCGGTGTTGTGAGACCAGTTCAGTTTATTGTTCAGGTGAACACCCAGGTACTTGTAAGGGTCCACAATCTCGATGCCCACTCCCTGGATGTTCACCGGGGTCAGTGAGGTGGGTCTGTGCCTGTGGAAATCCACCACCAGCTCCTTAGTTTTAGCAGCATTGATCAGGAGGTGGTTCTGCTGGCACCAGTCCACAAAGTCTTGAGTCCGCTGTCTGTACTCTGAGTAGTCCTCACCTGTGATGAGGCCGACTATGGCAGAGTGATCAGAAAACTTTTGCAGATGGCAGTGTGGGGAGTTGATGGTGAAATCTGCAGTGTAGAGGGTGAAGAGGAACGTGCCAGCACAGTTCCCTGTGGGACCCCCGTACTGCAGACCAGCATGTAGACAGCCCCGTGTCCTCACATGCCAGATATGCTTAACTAAGAATATGCTAAACAGTTAATAGTACAGAAACAATACACAGAACAACAGCAGCACAAACATGAGTCTGTGTGAGCAGATGAATGTGAATGACCCTGGATCCTCTGTGCATATGTGGCTTTGGCCCTTTTAATACCAGCAACCAGCTCTTTCCTTGTCCTTCTCAGCTCCTGTGAGTTGCCAGACCTGAAAGCAGTGTCCCTGGCTTCAAGTGGGGTGTAGACCTCAACATTTAGCCAGGGTTTCTGGTTGGGATATCTCTTCACAGTCCTGGTGGTGGTGACATCATCAGTACACTTGCTGACGTATCCCAGGACCAAGGATGTGTATTCCTTCAGATCTAGCTCCCACTGCTTTATAGCAGCTTCTCTGAAGACCTGCCAGTCTGTACATGCAAAACATTCCTTAAATATGGAGTCACTGTTCCTCAACCATCCTCTGACTTTTCTTTGTGTTGGTCTGGAACATCCCAGTGGGGGAAGATAAGCAGGGGCTAGAAAGATCGAGACATGGTCAGAGATTCTGAGGTGGGGGCGAGATACGGCCTTTTATGTGTCTTGTACGTTGGTGTAAACATGGTCCAGCGTGTTATTTCCTCGTGTAGGAATGCTGATAAAATCTTGGCAACATGTCCCTCAGATTTACATGGTTAAAGTCACCAGCCACCATGTAAAATGCCTCAGGATGTTTGTTTTGAAGTGAGCTAATATTATCATGCAGCTCCAGCAGGGCGTCATTAGCATCTATGGCTATGTAAACAGCTATTATGAACATAACTCTAAACTTGTGGGGTAAATAATGTGGTTGACAATTCACAGTTAGCTGCTCCAAAGCTTTGGAGCAAGAGCTGTTTATCAGAGTACAGTTTGTGCACCAACTTTTACTCACGTAGAAGCACACTCCCCTTCAATGTGTTTTCCCCATTAGTTCCCTGTAGGAGTCCACTCGAAACAAAAGTCTGCCGTCCAGCTGGAACGCTGAGTCTGGCATGTTGCTGTTAAGCCATGATTCCAACAGACAAAGTACAGCACATTTACTAATTTCCTCTGAGGCACCCACTCTCAATCAAAGCAAATCCATCTTGTTATCCAAAGAGTGGCCATTCGACAGAAAAAGATAGGGTATCGGTAGTCTGCCGGCCTTAGTGTTAGCTTTAAGCCCTACTAACACCCCTGTTCGGCAACCGCTCTTCTTCACCAATTAACAGTGCCTCCTCTATTCATTTGAGCGCTCCTGCTGCAGCCTCCACGCAGATGACTTTAGGTGCTGCAGTCTGCCAAGCATAGTTTTAAGATTGTTGTTGGTTGCTGCTGTATTCTGTGGTAGATCCTCTCTCATACTCATCAGTTCAGTTCAGCTAAGAGGGGACAAGGAGGCAGAACGAACATGGCGCCAAAGAAGGCAATCTACGGACAGGGGAACAACAAGGAAACATATGATTTATAGAGCTACTAACATGGGGATAAACACAAACACCTGGGAAAGGACAACAGGTGACAGAGATAGGAGCTGATTACGTGAGGGAGAAACACTGAGGGACAGGACAGATGACACAAGAATTACAAAACACAAACAACACACAGATCCTCTCAAATTCATGAACTAGTGGTAGGGTTTTATTTAATATCTCAGAAAATCATCATTGGATGAATGTCTACAACTGATTAACTTTAGGAGTCAACCTGATTCAAGATGTCAGCCACACCTAATCAGCCTTTGCAAGCACAAAAATGCTTATACTGTAAATTAACTTTTTTTATATAACTAATTTAAGCATTTACAGATCATGCCAGTTATTTGTTTAAAACTTTGGCCTTCAAGGCAGCAGGCAACAAGTATTCTTTCAAGGAATACTGCTTTTGTATATATTATTATATAATTTTTGTCATATGTATAAAAAAATAACCCCCCCCCCCCTCCCCCAAATGCTTATACATCCAAACACTTAATCAAGGGGCTGAGGGAAGAAACTGCACTTTTGTTGAAAAAAATGTATATTTGTGTAGGTTTTGAAAGCTTTTTATAAATGACTCATTACTGAATGTGACTAGCTTTTGTTTTCAGTAGGTAGGCTTTAGATATTAGTCTTCACAGCTGGGCGAAAAAAAACAGCTGGACTCTGACAGCTTGAAAAGTGGTGAAGAAAAATTCTAAAAGCAACATGTAAAGAATCCATTCAGTGACTGTAAGTGCAACTACTTACCAATATTTGTAATATATTAATCTCAGTGCAGTCAAGTCTACAGATGGCAAACTAGTTATAGTTTAATTAGCTGTGAAAGCTAACAGTAATTTCTTCCTTGTCACATTACTGTAGCCTGCATGGGATGAATCCCTTCCAGAGAAGGTTGATGGCGAAGGGCTTGCATTAATGAGGGGGAACACAGCAGGCAGGAGCAAAGAAACTCTCTTAAAGAGGAAAGATGGTGGCTATTATCCATTGCCTACAGATAACAAGACATGAAATGACACAAAATGATGCTCGGGTGCAAAGTAAGCATTTTGCTTTAAAACAAAGTAAGCCTCTGTTTCTGAAACTGTTTTTCCTGGAAAGTTTTCAGGCTACATTATTAGACTATTATTGTGTCAGAGATAACTTTATCATCTTAAAGACAAAAATAATTTAGCGGGTGCAACTTCTTTTAAATGAAACATGTTCTCCTGGCAAAGAAAACATGTTTAGTTCGTTGTCTCTCAGTATTATTGTCTTTATAATCAAACTTCCTGGAAGCTAGATTATTTGTTTTAAACAAACCTGATGAGAAAACATATGTTACTGTAACACATCTACTGTCTTTTTTTTTTGTTTTTTTTTAATTACTGGATAGTTTAATTTCAAAGTCTAGCTTCAGGAAGAACCCAACACCATACTGGATGCTAGTGACCACAGAGACAAGTTCTATTTCGTGTAAGCTACACCCTTTAACAGCTGTTGCTAATGGGTTTACCCGTGCGCAGCGCGCCGAACACTGAAAACTTCTAGTCCATGCCCACCTGCTGTGTGGGCCCAACCCGGTCCGTTATAAATTGCATCTTGACCGGAGCTCGACTCCCGTTTTTCTTCAGCCAATGCTAAGAACACTACTTCTATGAAACAATAATAGAAAGAAAAGAAGAAGAATGATGACTTCCATTAAGGAATTGAAGACCATCTGTCTGTGCCCCGCGTGCTAGACGGGCTACATCTTATCGACGGGCCAGCACGTCATGTGTGAAAGCTGCCTGGGAGCTGATCACGCTCGGCAAGCTTGGGATCCGCTCTTCTCCTGTCTAGCCTGTAAACTTTTTTTCAGCTGAGGAGAAGCAGCGCCAGTGTAAGCTCCTTTCCACTGAGAAGGTTGAGTTTCAACCAAGGGGGGACTCCAAAAAAGTTCAATCTGGTCCTCTGGACATTCAAAAAAACCAAAAAACAAAACAAAGCAAAAAAATATAGAAACGTGTCGTCTCTCATCCAAGAGACTTCCTCAGTCTGAGGTGCTGTTTTCAGCTCAGTCTCTTGAATAGCACCTTCTCAGAGTGGATCAACCAGTTTGCTGCTGACAACCAAAACCAGCTGATCACATGCTCAAGAAGGACCATCAGCCTAACAATGGATCATTAGCACACTGATGGCTGTTTACTATTCACAGAGGGCTGAGTGATACTAGCAATCACAGCATTGTAAGAGGGGAACAGTTGAACCCGGAGGCCTTCACCCCTGTTTAATGATGGACGATTTCTTTTCACAAAGATGGCCTCCTTTACTCCTCTCTCAAACCATCGTTCCTCTCTGTCCAGGATGTGAACATCTTCATCCCTGAAAGAGTGACCGCTGGCCTGGAGATGAGTGTAGACCGCAGAGTCCTGGCCTGATGATGTTGATCTTCTGTGCTGGGCCATCCTTTTGGCCAGCGGCTGTTTAGTTTCCCCAATGTAAGACTGATCACAGCCCTCCTGACACTGAACAGCATACACAACATTACTCTGTTTGTGCTGGGGGACTGGATCTTTGGGATGAACCAGTCTTTGCCGTAATGTGTTTTGGGGTTTAAAAGCCACTGGGACGTTATGTTTAGAAAATAAACGTCTCAGTTTCTCTGATACTCCCTCAACATATGGAATGATCACTGGTCTGGGTCTGGGTTCCTCCTTTACACCTGTTGGCTGACTGAAGTCCTGTTTGGGTTTCTTCTCTGCTTTCAGGAAGGCCCAGTTAGGATATCCACATTGCTCTAGAGCCTGTCTTGTGTGGGATTTCTCCTTCTGCCTGGCTCCTGAGCTAGTGGGGACGCTGTCTGCTCTGTGATACAGAGTCCTGATGACTCCTAACTTGTGCTCCAAAGGGTGATGGGAGTCAAACTGCAAATACTGGTCTGTGTGGGTGGGTTTGCGGTACACCTCGGTTTGCAAATGTCCTCTATCAGAGACTGAGACCTCACAGTCCAAGAAAGCCAACTTGCCTTTTTTTACATCTTCTCGTGTGAACTTTATGTATTTATCCACAGAGGTGATGTGGTCAGTAAAATGTTGGACTTCCTGAGATTTAATTTTAACCCAAGTGTTGTCAACATACCTGAACCAATGACTTGGTGGTGTCCCTGAAAAGGACGTCAAGGCTCTCTTTTCAACCTCCTCCATGTACAGGTTGGCAACAATAGGAGTAACTGGAGACCCCATAGCACACCCATGTTTCTGCCTATAATATTGCTCCCCATATGTGAACTAGGTTGACTGCAGGCACAGTTTCAAGAGATGACACAGTTGTTCTGTGGCAAGCGTGGTCCTGCTGCTCAGAGTGGTGTCTGATTTTAATCTTAAACAAACCACCTCTACTGCATCATCAACAGAAATGCACTTAAAGAGTGATGTGACATCAAAAGAGACCATTGTTTCATCAGTCTCCATGATGACATCCATCACCTTATCCACAAAGTCCATGGTGTTCTCTATGTGGTGTTCAGAGCTGCCAACTAAAGGTATGAGTACAGACGCCAGATATTTGGAAACATTGTAAGTGACCGAGTTAATCATGCTAACAATTGGTCTTAAAGGTACACCTTATTTGTGGATTTTAGGTAAACCATATAGACTAGGTGTGGCCTCCCCTGGGTACAGTCTGTGGTACAGAATATGGTCAATAGCCTTGTCCTGCTCCAATTTTTTCAAGCAATCTATTAACTTCTTCTTGTAACCACTTCCTGGATCTCTTTTCAGAGGTTCATAAGCAGTTAAGTCACTAAGGAGTGTCATAACTTTCTCATGATAGTCTTTCTGGTTCAAAATCACTGTGTACCTTTCTTTGTCTGCTGGGAGAATGATGATGTTTTTGTCCTTGCTAAGAGTGATGCCACTCTTAGCAAGGACAGAGGCACACATCAGAGACACACATCAGAGGCTATGAGGGGTTCAGGGTCTTGCCCAGGGACACTTCGACATGTGACTGCTGGTGAATTCGAACCCCCAACTCTTGCATTAGAGGGCGACTGCTCTAACCACTCAGCCACAGCCGCCCCAAGTGACTGCAGTAAAAAGAATATGGAACTGTAGTCACCTGTGAACCAGTATCTAGCAAACACTGGAACTCTGTTACTTGTATGATTACATTAGCAGTGCTTTAACTGCCAGTAAGACCTTTTGGTAGCCAAAAGTTAAAGAGCTTTGGCTCAAAACTTTTCCTGGGACATTTCTCCACTGCAGTCTTTAGTTACACCTCTCCAGAGACTGCATCTAGTTTGACAAATGTTTTGTCTCTTGTCGTTTCTGCTCCTTCTGCTTTTGTTTCTCCTTCACTAAACTCAGATTAGCAGGGTTGTTGCATTTTGTGGCAATGTGTCCATCCTCCTCACATTTAAAGCAATACCAGGGTCTAGGCTGGGTTGATTTAGGATTTACAATTTAGGCTGTGAGGGAGATTGTGATTTCTTCTGGGAAATCAAAGATTCTAGTTGGCTCTGCAGTTTATGAACTTTCTCTTTGAGTTCATTTATTGCACAGCTGCTGCATTCTGAGAGTGGGCTACATGCACAAGTGTTTTGAAGATTTATACTACCTTTCTGCTTTGAGACACCAATGTGTTTCTTCTTTTTTTTTTTTTCTTGATGGCCTCCCTTCTCCCCTTACAGCCATCCTCTCCACACCATTATTATGAAATATGTATTCTAGTGATTATCTAGTGTAGTTTTTTTTAAATAGGATAGAAAGAAAGAAAAGACAAAGTAAGACTCCAAAATATAAGAAATATACACGAAGAGAGCACACGGCAAAACACCCGGCCATTGTCTGTTCACCTGCAAAGAACATGACAAAACGCAGCAACGAAATACATATGTATAAAGAACTTAAAATATTCATGGCTTTGCAGTAAGTTTCCATAAATATATATACCCATACATACGCCTATATACATACATACATACACATGAATATACATTCATATACATATCTATATAATAATAATAATAATAATGTCATCACAATGTCAGCACTGTATGTTTCCATACAATGGCAAAATTAGTCTCTGCATTTAACCCATCCACCACCAGGTGGTGCAGTGGGCAGCTATTGAAAGCGCCCGGGGGACATTTTGGGGATGAGACGTGCTGCCCAGAGATGCCACGTGATGTGCAGTGACTGGGGATCGAACCTGGGACTTTCAGGTCCCAAGCCGGCTGCCCTGCCTCATATCTACATATAAAGCCTACATAAGCATTCCTCCATCTATTTGTATGTGGTTGTGAACATGCATAAGTGTATAAGGCTTCTCTAATAGAACATTTAATAGTAACTGTGAAGCAGCAGAGACCCGACCCCCAAGACCAGAGGCAGACGAAAAAGGGGGGACCAGAGCCCAAGACCCCAAGAAGGACCCTGACCGCAGAGCCCCCAGGGCCACCCACACAGGACAAACCACTCACCCACCCCCCAGATCGGACCACGGGGGAGAACCGGAAGATCCCCACCAGCGACCACATACAGTGAGCCCCCGGGGCCAACTGCAACAAACTCATAGGCCCCCGCCGGTACCCGCCGCACCGATGCAGTTCCAGGCCCGGGCACCAAGGCTCGGGCACCGAGGACTCACACCACCCAGGCCAAGGCCTGACAGGGCCAGAGGACCCGAGCCCCACCAGGCAGACACCGGGCCGAGCCGACACACGGCCAAGCGCCCAGCCCCCGACACCAAGGGCCCCAAGCGCGCCGGCAGGCAAGGGCACACCCCACCAGGGGGGCCGCGCGATAGGGGTGCGATGCCAAGCACCCCCAGTTGTATCAAAGAGGGGGCAGTCTGAGACTCGGCCTAACAAATAGCCATTCATACACAGACACAATCACACAGTCCCAGCCTCATTCTCACACTCACTCACTCAAAAACATACAATAACGATACATTTCATTCTTATTCCCGATACACACTCTATACCCCCCAGGTCCAAGACATGTACCCGCCCTCTACAGGGGGCAGCCCATGCCCAAACCCAGGAGGTAGACCCATTCATTCTCGAGTGGAGAGGAGCCAATATCCCAGACCTGGCCCAGAACAGCCGACAGGACACCCCTCGGCACGAAGAGGTCACGCCACCGACCACCCCCACACACCACCAACAACCAAGCACGTGCCCCCAGCAGACTGCCCGTCAGGCCCCAGCAGCCACCCTGGCCAGCGGGCCAACCATGGCACCCAAGAGCCAAGCTCAGGGGGTCCAAACAACACCAGGGAGTGCACAGCGCCAGCACACCCCACGGCAATTCCCCAGACCCCAAACCCCCACATAGTCCTGGTCAACACCTGACAGCCTGCCCTTCTCCCGGACCCCACCCCCGAATGGCAGTTAGGGAATTAGGGGGGTGAGGAAAAAAAAAAAAAAAAGAATAAGACCCTGACACATACACCCCCGCCCCTAGATGTGCTGTTGATGTGTGTTGTTGTATAGTGCCATTAAAAAGGAAAGAAGAAGGAGCAAAGGCTGGCATGATGCCAGTTTCCCCTCCACCCCAACTCTATCCAAACCCTAGTGTCTAAATGCAACCGTTGTAAGTGAGCACAGGCACAGGGGGCAAGAGTAAAGTCATCCCACCACCCATAGCCATGTGCCCACCTCAAGTTCCTATATGTGAATGTCATGAGGATGTTATGAATGAATGTCTAAGGTGTACAATAAAATTGAGTCCCAGGTAGCTATGGTCAACAGAGATGTAAAATTGTTGCAGCACACCCGAGCCCAAACAACCCTAAATGTGTGGAATTGAAATGAAGAGGGTGGAGGTGCATGGTGAGGGATGGGGAGAAATATAACTGTGAGAGCAAATGCTCCCACAGGGAGTCAGCTCCCCCACTGACCCAACAGCCCCCCGCCCCCCAGTTCCCCAAGGTCCACCCAGGGATTGAGGCAAAGACACCTCTCCATCTGGACTGACCGCCAGGCCCGCTGAGCTCCAGACCAGAGAGGGACAGAGCCCCGAGGGTCGCCAGAAGCAGTACCAGCAGCCCACACACCCGAGGGCCGCCAGGACCCCCACAAACCGCAGTCAGCCCGCCACCAGATGAAGCCAAACCCCACCAGGACGACCCGGTCAAGAGCGCCCGCCCAACCGCCGACAGAGCCAGGAAGCACCGGGAGCGAGCCCCCACCACAGGAAAGGGGTCAGCCAGTCGGCCATGCACAGTCCCGGGCCGCCCCCAAGGACATCCACCCAGTCCACACCCCAGAAGAAATACTACACCCACCCCTCATTCGGACATCTCTCAAAACACATAGCACACTAGACACCTAGGCTGGGTCAAACTACCCCCTCTTAGGGGCCATTGGTCACGCCCCCAAACACTCAATCCCCCAGCCCATGAACCCACAACCCACCAGCGAGCCGAAGGCCCCTGCCCAGAACCGGGCACCAGAGCGCAAGCTGGCCCAGAGCCCGGCAACCCGCCCGCCAGAGCCCAAGATCCTCGATTCCCACAGGCCCAAGCCTGGGGGCGACAAGCCCCCAGAACCCCAAGCCCCCGCGCCCACCCCGAACCCACCCCAGCACAGCCAGGCTACCAGATCGGTGACCCACGACCGCTGCCACAGACCACCTGAGGGCCCGCATGAAGCCACCAGCAGACATCCCCTAGAACCACCCAGGCCCTCCCCAGAGCGAAAGCAGTGCCCCCCTGCCCAGGTACCCCCAAGAGCCCAGCCCCCGACAACCCCCCCGGCGCCCCAAACCCATACACCCGCCTCCACATCAACCCCAAGGCCCCACAAGGTCAGATCCCAGACTACCCACCCTCACTATGTAACGGAGCCGATCAAAGGAGCCCAGAGAGATTGATCCAAAGTGTCGGCAGATGCTGTTTCAAGACTAATATGATCTAACAGAAGATTTTTATACTGATCAATGCTAAGATTATTTTTATTTTTCCAATTCAGGAGTATGGTTTTCTTTGCGATGCATAAGGCAGTGAAAATCATGCGACATGTATTTTTTTTCCAGGGTAACATCTTCCAAGATAGCCAATAAGCAAACAGACGGAGAGAGTGGAATATTACATTTCAGACATTTAGACAAGTCTTCACAAACCTGGACCCAGAACCTCTGAACGGGTGGGCAGAACCAGAGTGCATGGATATAATCATCAGGAATATTGCCTGTGCACTGTGAGCAGTTGTTAGAAGATATAAATCCCATCCTAAACATTTGCTGACCTGTATAATGTACTCTATAAAGAACTTTATACTGTATTAATTGTAAGTTGGATATTCTAGTCATTTTAAATGTTTTTAAACATATTTGAGACCAGGTGTTTTGGTCAAAATTGATTGATAAATCTGACTCCCATTTTGCAACAGGTAGCATTATGGAGTCATTGATTCTAGACAATTTCTTGTATATTTTAGATAATAATTTGGGGGATTTAAGATTAAGGAACTCTAACACACATATTGGTGTTTCTAACAAAGTTTTATTAAGCTTAAATTTCTTTTTTATGATAGACTTAATTTGTTGATATTCTAAGAAGTATTTATTTTCAATGTCAAATTGTTTTATTAAATTATTAAATGGAATAAAGTCTACACCTTCAAATATGTGTTCTAGACGTTCAATTCCCTTGACTCTCCAACCTGGGAAATTTAACATTATTTTCTTGTAGGATGTCAGGATTGTTCCAGATGGGTGTATGTCTACAGGGGAGTAGTGAAGATTTTGTCATTTTCAAATACTCCCACCATGCTGTCAGAGAAGAGCTAATACTGATGCTTTTAAAGCAAACATGTCTTTTTATATTTGTGCTAATAAATGGTAGATCTGAAATCTTAATATTATTGCATAAAGTTTGTTCTATGTCTATCCAAGTTTCATCTAATGTATTTGGATTTAACCACTTTGAGATATATTGTAACCTATTGGCTAAATAGTAGTGATAGAAGTTGGGAAGTTCTAATCCTCCGGTATCTTTAGATTTCTGTTATGCTTTTAAGCTAATATGTGGAGTTTTGTTTTTCCAAAGGAATTTAGATACCAAAGAGTCCAGTGACTTAAACCATTCAGTTGAAGGTTTATTTGGAATCATTGAGAATAAATAGTTTATTCTCGGCAGGACCATCATTTTTACTGAGGCAACTCTTCCCATAAGTGATATGGGCAGAGATTTCCATCTAGTAAGATCATCTTCAATGTTCTTTAAAATTGGGATATGATTCAATTTTATTAAATCTTCCAATCTAGGAGAAATATTAATGCCCAAGTATGTAATGTTACCTGATTGTAGTCGTTCATTGAGAGAAGTATTAAACACGCAGTTTATTGGAAGAGCTGTAGATTTTGACCAATTTATAGAATAATCAGAAACTTTTGAGAAAGAGTTTATTAATTCAATAACATTAGATATTGAGTTTTCTGTGTTCTGAAGAAAAAGTAAAACATCGTCAGCATAAAGACTAATTTTATGTTCTATATTTCTACACAGTATACCTTTAATATCAGCAGTTTGTCTTATTGCTGCTGCTAAAGTTTCAATAAAAAATAGCAAATAGCGCTGGTGAAAGTGGACATCCCTGCCTGGTCCCCCTCTGTAAACAGAAGCTTGAAGATATTTGATTATTTGTGCTGACACATGCTCTTGGTGAGCTATATAATATTTTTAACCAATTAATGAAATGGTCCCCAAAACCAAATTTACCCAAGGTAGCAAATACAAATTTCCAGTTTACCCTATCAAATGCTTTTTCTGCGTCCAAAGACAAAATAGCTGTTTCAATATTTTTACTATATGAATACTCAATTAAATTATATAATCTGCGTGTGTTTGTGGTCGAGTGTCTTCCTTTTATGAATCCAGTTTGGTCAGGATGTATAATGAGAGGAATTATTTTATCTAATCTTTTAGAGAGGACTTTACTAATTATTTTAACATCCACATTAATAAGAGAGATGGGGCGATAACTGGTAGGTAGTACTGGGTCTTTGCCTGGTTTTAATAGTAGACTAATGTTGGCTGAATTCATGTGTTGGAAGCCTGCCATTTTCTTCTGACTCATGTAGCATTCTGTGAAAAATTGATTCAAGGTGTTAAGATTCGGACTACCCAGTGGGAACGAGAACCAGAACGACAAGAGTCTCAAGTAAGCAAAACAGTGTTTATTATTTACAGTGAATGAGACGACAGGTATATACAAAAGTTGGCCTGGGACTCCTGAAAAAGGAAGAGACAGGGTCAGGACTAGGAGGCAAGTGGAGGCAGCTCAAACGGTGGAATAAATTGTTTTGTCTTTCCTTACAGGTAAATCCTTGTGGGGTGAGGTTGTGGGGGAAAATCCCAAGGCAGGCAAGTGGTTGGAGGGCAAAGGCAACAGAGGCGAGACTCCGACACAGGAAGAAGCAAGAGCAGGATCCGAGATGACCAGAAAACTGTAGACACAAAAAAACACGGTGAGATATCCTCTTCATATAATCAATATACTGGCTAGAAGCACAACTACCCGGAAGGAAGTAATGCTCCAGTGACGAGAAGAGCTTGACTGCAGCCTTATGTAGTGGAGGAGCTTGTCAGGTGGATGGTCGTCAGCTGTGGATGATTGGCGGCCATCTTGGGGCTGCAGCAAGTTCAACTCTTACAGTACCCCCTCTTCACGAGTCGCCCCTGGGCGACCCAAGGCGCTTCTCGGGGTGGGCCTTGAAGAAGGCGGTGATAAGGCTGGGGTCCAATATGAAGGAACGAGGGATCCAGGATCGCTCCTCCGGGCCATAACCCTCCCAGTCCACGAGGTACTGGAAGCCCCGTCCCCGGACATCCAGAATGGTACGGACAGTGAAAGCTGGATGATTGTCAATAAGTCGGGTGGGTGGAGGGAGGTTGGCCGTAGGGCACAATGGGCTCTCTGAAACAGGTTTTACCTGAGAAACGTGGAAGATAGGGTGGATTCTCAAGGAGCTGGGGAGCTGTAGGCGCACTGCCGAGGGATTGGTGATCTTGTCAATGGTGAATGGACCGATGAAGCGAGGAGCCAATTTCCTGGGAGTGTTCTTGAGGTGAATGTCTCTGGTGGATAACCACACCTTCTGGCCCTCCTGATAAGAAGGTGCGGCGGAACGGTGACGGTCTGCAAACCTCTTGTTTTGAGCCGCTGTGCGAAGAAGAGCCGCCCGTGTTTGGCGCCAGACACGTCTACAACGGCGAAAGTGGTGCTGGACAGACGGTACAGAAACCTCTGTCTCCTGACTGGGGAACAAGGGAGGAAGATAGCCCAGTGAAGCCTCAAAAGGTGACATACCTGTGGCCGAGGAGGTATGCGAGTTGTGGGTGTACTCGACCCACACAAGATGTTGACTCCACACTGAGGGGTTACGCTCCACAATGCACCGTAGGGTGGTCTCCAGCTCTTGGTTGCACCTTTTAGTCTGTACGTTTGACTGAGGATGATAACCCGAAGTGAGACTGGTGGACGCCCCCAATGTCCTACAGAAACAATGCCAAACTTGGGAAATGAACTGCGGTACTCTGTCAGAGACCACATCTGAAGGGATGCCATGAATCCTAAAAACTTGTTGGACCAAGATCTGAGCTGTCTCCATGGCCAACGGGAGCTTGGGTAGTGGGACAAAATGTGCTGCTTTAGAAAACCTGTCGATGATAGTTAGAATAGTGGTGTTACCTTCAGAAGGGGGTAACCCGATGACGAAGTCCACTGAAATATGAGACCAGGGTCGGCTAGACGTTGGCAGAGGCTGTAGGAGACCGGCAGGCGGCTGAGTACCGGTCTTGTTCCTGGCACAAGTGGAGCAAGCCGCAACAAAGTCCTTGACATCCTTAGAAAGCATGGGCCACCAGAAATGTCTCTTCGTGAGAGACAGCATACATGCTGTACCGGGATGACACGAGTCTATTGGTGTGGAGCCAGTCGAGTACCTTAGACCTCATATGTGAGGGGACGAACAAAGTGCCAGGGGGACCAGTGCCAGGATCAGGTTCCGTCAGGTGGGCTTCACGAACCTCTCTCATAATAGGCCATGTAAGGGCCCCGACAATACAGACCAGGGAGATGATGCCCTCCACAGGTTCTGGAGTGTCTGGAGGAGAAAACTGGTGGGAGAGAGCGTCAGGCTTGATGTTCTTGGTACCAGGTCGGAAAGTCAGTGTGAAGTTAAAACGGTTAAAAAATAAGGACCAGCGTGCCTGTCTGGGGTTTAACCGTTTAGCCTCTCTCAAATATGTAAGGTTCTTGTGATCTGTCCAAATCAGGAAGGGAGTCTCTGTGCCCTCAAGCCAATGGCGCCATTCCTCCAAAGCCAATTTAACGGCCAATAATTCTCTGTTGCCCACATCATAATTTCTCTCTGCTTGGGACAATCGGCGGGAAAAGAATGCACAGGTGTGTACCTTGCCATCCAGGAGTGACCTCTGAGATAGGACCGCCCCGACTCCTGTATCAGATGCATCCACCTCAAGGATAAACTGCCGTGTGGGGTCTGGATGACAGAGAATGGGTGCAGATGAGAATAAATCCTTCAGCTTACCAAAAGCAGCGTCGGCCTCAGGAGTCCATTTAAATGCTCTGGTCGTGGAGGTAAGCTGAGATAGGGGTGCGGCGATGCGGCTGTAATTCTTGATGAAATGCCTATAAAAGTTTGCGAACCCCAAGAATCGTTGCAGTTGTTTCCTTGTTTCCGGAACTGGCCACTCCACCACTGCCTTAGTTTTCTCGGGGTCGGTCCTGAAAAACCCTTCCTCGAAGATAAACCCCAAAAAGGACACAGATGAGGCATGGAAATCACACTTCTCGCCCTTCACAAAAAGTTTATTCTCATAGAGCCTTTGTAGCACTGCTCTAACATGGTGAACGTGTACTTCCTTGTTTCTTGAATAAATGAGGATGTCGTTGAGGTAGACGAAAACAAAGTCCCCAATAAAATCCCTTAACACATCGTTGACCAAAGCCTGGAATACTTGCAGGAGCGTTAGTGAGCCAAAAAGGCATCACCAGATACTCGAAGTGACCCAACGAGGTTCTGAATGCGGTTTTCCACTCATCGCCTTGTCTGATGCAAACCAGGTTATATGCATTGCGTAAGTCCAGTTCAGTGAAAATGGTGGCTGGTTGTAACTGCTATTGGATGGAATTGATTAATGGAAGGGGGTATTTAATTTTAATGGTGATGTTGTTGAGTTCACGGTAGTCGATGCAGGGACGCAGAGACGTATCCTTCTTAGTGATAAAAAAGAATCCTGCACCTAGAGGTGAAGTTGAAGGGCGAATAATCCCCGAGTCGAGGGATTCCTCAATGTACGACCTCATAGCCTCCCTCTCAGGACCGGAGATATTAAAAAGGCGGCTAGAAGGCAGAGAGGCTCCCGGAAGGAGGTCGATGGAACAATCATAGTGGCGGTGTGGAGGTAGTGATAGGGCCCTCTTTTTGTTGAAAACAGGTGCTAAATCGTGGCACTCAGAAGGAACACCGGACAGATCGGTCTCACAGGACTCTAATTTGGGCTTGGACATGTTTGAGACCCCTGAGCGAAGGCAGCACTTTAAACACTTGTCGCTCCACCCTTCTACCCTTCCTAGCTCCCAATTAATGTGGGGGTTATGGTTTTTAAGCCAGGGGTACCCAAGGATTAATTGAGAGGTGGGCGACTCAAATACAAAAAAGCTAGTGGTCTCATGATGGTTTCCTGAGGTTATTAAATGAAGGTCTGCTGTCTTAAAATTGACCTGGGCCAAAAACTCCCCTGTAACCCCGGCTATAGAGATCGACTCAATCCCCTTGACTGGAAGGGAGAACTCTTTAACCAAATCTTGAGTAATTAAATTTTGTTCGGCACCCGAATCAATCAAGGCTGTGACAGGGAAACGATTTTGGTTGATTAGAATTACAGTAGGTAAGGTAAGTCTCAAAGGAGGGGAGATTGATGCCGTGCCCACCCGTATCTCCCTCTTTATTGGTGGACGTTGGAGTTTCCCTGAAGCGGGCAGGAGGCTACAAAGTGCCCGTTTTTCCCACAATAAATACACAAGCCCAATTTTCTATGTCTCTGCCTTTCTTGAGGAGTCAAACGGGTACGACCAATTTGCATAGGTTCGGGCCTATCAAACTGTGAGTTAGAAAACTCTCCCTGGGACTTGTAGTTTTCTGGGATAAAACTGTAGTTGTACGCCCCACTCAGCGGTTCTGCGGAACCGGAAGGATTCTGGGAGTTGTAGTCCCGCTCCCTACGGCGCTCCCGAAAGCGTTCGTCGAGGGATATTGCTAAGTTAATTAGCGCGTCGAAGCTAGACGGCTCGTCACGAGCGGCGATCTGATCCTTCACATAATCGGACAGTGAATTCAAAAAGGTACCTTGCAAGGCCCTGTCGTTCCAACCTGTTTGGGCCGCCAGGATGCGGAAGTCGAGAGCGTGTTCGGATGCCGGTCGCCGGCCTTGCCTCAATCCCAGCAGACGCTTCTCGGCGTTGGATTGCTGCAGCGGACGGTCAAAAATCCTACAAAACTCAGTGAGTAGAGAGTCAAAAGACACAGTCTCTAGTTCATGGAGGTGAAGAAATGAAGTAGCCCATTTTAGAGCGTCTCCCTTGAGTTGATTAATGAAGAAGTTTATTTTAGCGATGTCAGAAGAAAAATACTGGGGAGCCCCCTTAAAGGCGAGTTTGCATTGTAAAAGAAAACCTCTGCATTGATCAGGGTCTCCAGAAAAAAGTTCAGAAGGTTTTACAAACAGTTGTTGGTTTGTGGAATGACTTACAGAGCTGAATTCGGTAGGACTCGGTAAAGGCCAAGCTGCGGCTGTGGGAGAAGGAGAAACAAGTTGTTTGTTAATAGCATGAACCATGCATCCAAGTTCCAGTAAGTTTGCCTGGGTGCTCTGTTGTTGGGCCATAATTTTCTTAAGAACCTCTCCAAAATTGTCCATGTTCTCAGCGTTAGCGGATGATGATGCTTGTTCGCTTCTGGTCTCGTTCTGGGTATGGTCTGGCTGGAGCATTATCTGTTAGGATTCGGACTACCCAGTGGGAACGAGAACCAGAACGACAAGAGTCTCAAGTAAGCAAAACAGTGTTTATTATTTACAGTGAATGAGACAACAGGTATATACAAAAGTTGGCCTGGGACTCCTGAAAAAGGAAGAGACAGGGTCAGGACTAGGAGGCAAGTGGAGGCAGCTCAAACGGTGGAATAAATTGTTTTGTCTTTCCTTACAGGTAAATCCTTGTGGGGTGAGGTTGTGGGGGAAAATCCCAAGGCAGGCAAGTGGTTGGAGGGCAAAGGCAACAGAGGCGAGACTCCGACACAGGAAGAACCAAGAGCAGGATCCGAGATGACCAGAAAACTGTAGACACAAAAAACACGGTAAGATATCCTCTTCATATAATCAATTTACTGGCTAGAAGCACAACTACCCGGAAGGAAGTAATGCTCCAGCAACGAGAAGAGCTTGACTGCAGCCTTATGTAGTGGAGGAGCTCGTCAGGTGGATGGTCATCAGCTGTGGATGATTGGTGGCCATCTTTGGGCTGCAGCAAGTTCAACTCTTATACAAGGATGTTCCAGAACTCTTTATAAAATTCTGCTGGATATCCATCTGGGCCTGGAGATTTCTTATTAGGCATGTTTTTAATGGCTTCACGGAGCTCATCTGATGTTAATGGTGAGTCTAGTTCTGAAGATTGACTACTGTCTAATTTTGGAAGTATTACTCTCTCCAAGAATTGATTAATATCTTCATCTGTTGGATTTATTTGTGGAGTGTATAGAGTTTAATAGAAATCTTTAAAAACACTATTTACTTTTTCCTCGTCATAAGTTATGTTACCATTTGTGTCGTTAATACCATATATAGACATTTTTTCTTTATTTAATTTGAGTTGATTAGCTAAAAAGCTCCCTGATTTATTACTGTGTTCAAAATGTTCTAATCGAAGTCTTTCTACCAAGAATTTGTTTTTTTTGTCAATACATTCATCTAGTTCTAATTTTATCTCGCGTAGTTTTTTCTGTGTTTCCTCTCCTTGTAAACTTTCTAATAATTTGATAGATTTCTCTAATTCCTCAATACGTTTATTTTCTTTTTTCTTTTTGTTTGTTGAGTAGGATATTATTTTCCCTCTCATAATTGTTTTCCCAGCCTCCTAGAGTGTACATGCTGATGTTCCTGGCAAGTCATTAAACTCTAAATACGATGTCCATTTATTTTTAAAGTATTGTATAAATTCTTCGTCCATAAGCAGTGAGGTATTTAATCTCCAGTTTATACTTTTTGGGATTTCTTTCTTATTATCTAAATTGAAAGTAACTGGTGCGTGATCGCTGACAGCAATAGCGTGTATCTTAGTGTCTGAAATGTTGGTCAGCAATGAGTTGCTGATTATAAAATAATCCAGACGAGAGTAAGAGTGATGCACATGTGAAAAGAAAGAATATTCTTTACTATTAGGGTGAAGAGACCGCCATGCATCGCAGAGTCCATAATCACTCACGTACTGTTTAACTGCATTTATGGATTGCCAACTGCGTTGAGCTCCTACTGCATTCAGCCTGTCTATTTTGTTATCTAGACCAAAGTTAATATCACCTCCCAGTACCAGCGAGCAATCCATGTGATTTGATAGAGTAGAAAAGAGATCATAAAAAAAAGCGGCATCGTCCACATTTGGCCCATATAAGCTAACAATACAATATTTTTGACTGAGTATGGATAATTTTAATGTTATATATCTACCTTGCGGGTCTATAACTGTGTCTAATATTGTGAAGTTCACATTTTTATGTATTAATATTGCTACTCCTCTCTGTCTTGAGTTAGAGCAGGCTGAGAATACATCAGAAAACTCAGGAGATTTTAGCACATCCACAGTTGACGGTAATTTATGAATTTCTTGGAGTAATACAACATCTGCCTTTAATCTTTTAATCTGGTTAAAGATTCTATATTTTTTATGTTGGCTACTGGCTCCATTAATATTCCATGTGACAAACCTTAAGATGCCCATACTTGTGCTTGTGAGAATATAATTAAACCACACCCATTATTACAAATATCAAAAATAGTAAAACACCCAGACAATAACATAATCCTTAATGATTGATTATTTATGATTTTTAGATAAACTAAGTGCTGTTTTTGAAGGTAAATCATGGATGTATTCCTTTATGAGGTATTTGTATGTATGTATATGGATATATATATAAGCCTTTGTGCCTGTGTGCTAATAATTGTTGCGTCAGAAAAATAGAGACAAAAAAGAAAGTGAAATTCATTTACCTTTATTTATCCAGGTCGTCTCATTGAGCCACGAGAACTCATTTTCAAGAGAGCCCTGTTTAGGAGCAGATGGTGGGGGTTAAGGGCCTTGCTCAGGGGCCCAGAGTGGGGCGAATGAGGGTGGAGGCAGGTGTGGGTGTTTCACCTTTTCCACCCACATTTTGATGTTGATGGTACCGGGAGGTGAACCTGCGACTTTCCGATCACAGGCCCATCTTCTAACCTCTGCGCCACCACTCCCCATGATAATGAAATGATAATAAACACGTAAAGATAAAAGAAGAAAAAATAAAAAAAGAACCCCCTTACCATATTAAGTGCCATGCCACCGTGTACCACCACTATCTGTGTAACCTACCAACCGAGCTGTGCTGAACAATTACATATATATCTGGTAAGTAATATGAATATATATTATTGCTAATACATTTTAAGTAAAATTAGCAACTTAAAATCATATTTACCTTATGTATATTACTAATAGAGCCAGGGAGTAACCTCTGGATCTCTAAACAGCTGACCATTGATGTAGAGTTTGTCAACAGCCACCGTAGCTCTTCTGCCCTCATTTATATTTTTCTTCCTAATCGGGAACAGAACGCGCCTTCTACTCAGAATTTCTGCAGGAAATTGGTCATTCATGCTGAAGTTCGTGTCACGCAGTTCCCTACCTCGGCTTTTTACTTGTTCTTTCTGTTTATAATGTTCAAATTTAGCTACAATCGGCCGCGGCCGATTGCTTCCAGGTTTCTTACCTCCGAGGCGGTGGACTCGGTGAAAAGTGATGGAATTAACCCCGTCAATTGGCAACTTCAGCTGGTTCTGAATGACGTCACGGACGGAGGCCTCAGGGACCTCGTCCGCTCGCTCCGGGATTCCCGAGAAGATGAGGTTGTCCCGCATGCTACGGGCTTGGATATCAGGATTGATTCTTTCATTTTTTTATTATCCCCGGATAGCAGCGTCATCTCCTCGGTGAGTTGTTTTACCGTTCCTCTAAGCTCCTGATTTTCACTAGCAAGTAATGCTACCTGTTGTTGGCTGAATTCTAACGACTCCCTGAGGCCTTGAAACTCTTTATGCAGCATCTCTACCAACACTAGTCGGGCGTCCAAGCTAGTTAGCTTCTGGTCAATTGATTCTAATATCTCCTTTAAACCTGTATTATCAGGAGACTGTCAGGATTTGGTGGTCAGGAACGAATCCAATAGGGCAGACAGGACTCAACTTAGCAGATTACAAAAATAAATATTTTAATGATGAATAAAGAACAAAAATAACCAGCTGACGTGGCAGCAAAACTTACATGAAACAGAAGGCTCAGGGGGAAACTCAGAAGGGACTCAGGAAGCTCAGGGAAGACTCAGGAGACGCAGGAGAACACAGGATAAGCAACGAATACGACGCGACGAGGAACAAGACTAAACAGACGGCTTATATACAGGGACAAGACGAGACGTGATTACAAACAGCTGTGACGAGACAAGGGTGGCACCAATTAAGCTAAAGAGAAAACACTAGGGAAACACAGACACAAACTGAGCCACGAAATGGCACCATCCTTACAGTACCCCCCCTCAAGGACACCCACAGGCGTCCCCCAAAAAAAAACCCTCCCGAAGGACTTGGGCGGGTGGAGGGCGGCACTGCAAGGGTGGAGGGCCCGAGGAAACACAAGGAAGAAAACAAAGACCTGACAAAAACTAAGGCAAAACACAAGCAGGAAAACACAAAAGATCTGAACGGTCAAGAGACCGTCCCTAGAGTCATTGTTCCGGCGGGCGGCCGGGAGGCCGTCCATTAAGCCGGGCCAGGTCGGGGGGGCGGCCGGGAGGCCGTCCATCACGGGAACCACGTTCCGGGGGGAGGCCGGGAGGCCGTCCAACACATAGGACCTTGGAGGCAGCGGCAGGCAGCGATGACGACTTGGAGACAGCAGCAGGCGGCGATGATGACTTGGAGGCTGCGGCAGGCGGCAATGACGACTTGGAGGCCGCGGCAGGTGGCGATGACGACTTGGAGGCCGCGTCAGGCGACGATGATGACTTGGAGGCCGCGTCAGGCGACGATGATGACTTGGAGGCCGCGGCAGGCGGCGATGGCGACTTGGAGGCCGCGGCAGGCGGCGATGGCGACTTGGAGGCCGCGGCAGGCGGCGAAGAGACCCCGGAGACCGCAGCTGGCGGCGAAGAGACCCCGAAGATGGCAGATGGCAGCAAGGAGACCCCGGAGACCGCAGCTGGCGGCGAGGAGACCCTGGAGACCGCAGCTGGCGGCGAGGAGACCCCGGAGGCGGAGTAGACGACAAAGAGGCCGCGTCAGGCGGCGTAGACGGCGTAGAGGCCGCGTCAGGTGGCGTAGATGGCGAAGGGGCCGTGTCAGGCGGCGTAGACGGCAAAGGGGCCGCGTCAGGCGGCGTAGATGGCGAAGAGGCCGCGTCAGGCGGCGTAGACGGCGAAGAGGCAGCGTCAGGCGGCGAAGAGGCCGCATCAGGCGGCGAAGAGGCCGCATCAGGCGGCAAAGAGGCCGCATCAGGCGGCAAAGAGGTCTTGGGGGCCGCATCAGGCGGCGAAGAGGCCTTGGGGGCCGCATCTGGCGGCGAAGAGGCCTTGGGGGCCGCATCTGGCGGCGAAGAGGCCTTGGGGGCCACATCTGGCGGCGAAGAGGCCTTGTGGGCTGCAGCGTGCAACTTGGGGCTCTGGAGAACTGCAGTGTACCACATAGAGTCCTGGGGAGCTGCAGCTTGCATCATAGAGTCCTGGGGAGCTGCAGCTTGCATCATAGAGTCCTGGGGAGCTGCAACTTGCATCATAGAAGACCATGGAGGCGAATCCTCTGTGGTAGTGGAGAGCGCCGGCCCCTCTGGAGACTTGGAGAGCGCCGGCCCCTCTGGAGACTTGGAGAGCGCCGCTGCTGTCATGGAGGCCAGGGGAGTTGCAGCAAATGGCGAAGAGACCTGGAGCTCTGCAGCAGACGGCGAAGAGACCTGGAGCTCTGCAGCAGACGGCGAAGAGACCTGTGGCTCTGCAGCAGACAACAGAGAGGCCTGTGGCTCGGCAGCAGACGACGGAGAGGCCTGTGGCTCTGCAGCAGACGGCGAAGAGACCTGGAGCTCTGCAGCAGACGACGGAGAGGCCTGTGGCTCAGCAGCAGACGACGGAGAGGCCTGTGGCTCAGCAGTAGACGACGGAGAGGCCTGTGGCTCTGCGGCGGCGGCAGGAACTGACTCTTCTGCTGCTGCGGCGGCAGGAACTGACTCTTCTGCTGCGGCGGCGGCAGGAACGGATCTTCTGCGGCGGCGGCAGGAAACAGGAACAGATGCTGAGTCTTCTGAGGCGAGAGGAGCAAGTGCACCAGCTGCGAGGCGCTCAGCAGGCGGACCAGCGGCGAAAGTGACGGGTGCAGGAGTCATTATGGGTTCAGACTGTGTATTAGGGACCATGGGTGTGATGAGAGTCCTAATTTTGATTAATAATTGATATACTCTGGGAGCAGAATAAGACCAGGCCAAGAAACTAAACACTTCTCCATCAAGGAAAATATGACGTTTGAACAGTCCAGGTTATTTTTAGCATTAATAAATGAACTAGTAAAGTCTGGTTTATCAATGCAAGATCCTGGGGTGAATATGTGACTGACCGAAACATGTCTCTATGTGAGGGTGTGGTGTCAGTTGTCGCCCCCACCGGAAACCTGGGAGGTGGGGCGGCGGCACACGCCCCCACAGAGTCACTGGGAGTATGCACAGGAGGTACGGTCAGGCAGGGTTGGACAGCCGCGGCGCGGTATGACGGTGAGAGGCCGGACTCCGCCCCCACCAGGAACCTGGAAGGTGAGGCGACGGAATCCGCCCCTGTGACGTCAAGTGGACCGGACTCGCCGAACCGAACAGGAGTGGACCGGAGCTCCCGCGGGACGTCGGATCTCGCCCCCACCGGAAACCTGAGAGGTGAGGCGGCGGACCCGGCTCCCACAGAAACACCAGAACCAACTCTAAAATTCTGCTCAGCCGATGAGACCGGCCCGGTCGCCGCTGACTGCCCCGGGGACTGCTTTCTACCTCCCCGGCGACGACGGGAGAGTCGGGGGACAGGAACAAAACAGAACTCATCCTCGATTTCTTCGTCCTCCCCCGACGTCCACCCCGAATAACCGGGCGAGGCGGACTCAGAAACAGGGGACTGGTGGCTTCCCCGGTGCCGAGCCCTGTTCTCCTCGAGGACCAGGAGTGGTAAAGACAGGATTTCCACCTCCTGGTCATAACGTCCTTGTGTGCAGACGGGCCTGGTGCAGAACCCGCCGCACCGGATTGTGGGCTTGCTCATCTCAAGAGGCTCGGAGGAGAAAAAGAAAAAAGGTAAGTTGCCGAGAGAATCCTGCCCGCTGGGTTCTTTTATGTGGTCGCGTCGTAATGTCAGGATTTGGTGGTCAGGAACGAACCCAGTAGTGCAGACAGGACTCAACTCGGCAGATTAAAAAAATAAATATTTTAATGATGAATAAAGAACAAAAATAACCAGCTGACGTGGCAGCAAAACTTACATGAAACATAAGGCTCAGGGGGAAACTCAGAAGGGACTCAGGAAGCTCAGGGAAGACTCAGGAGACGTAAGAGAACACAGGATAAGCAACGAATACGACGCGACGAGGAACAAGACTAAACAGACGGCTTATATACAGGGACAAGACGAGACGTGATTACAAACAGCTGTGACGAGCCAAGGGTGGCACCAATTAAGCTAAAGAGAAAACACTAGGGAAAACACCCACATTGGGTTTCTTGCTTTCCTGATACATGCTCAATAATCCAGGTAGAAAAATATAAAAATATATTTTTTAGTTTCTTGCTTTAATAATGGCACTTGTTCTCTCTGCATAAGACACCTGTCTGATGCAGAGCCTTATTAAACTACATTTCTGTACAATATTGATAGTTTATATAACTGTGGTGTCATAATGACAGTATTAAGAGGTGGATAATTTCAGGCAGGACACCATTTAAGGCTTAGTGCAAAATGTGTGGCCTGCCATTGCACTATAATATATAAACAAATGTTTTTGGCCACATCTAACCATCACACCAACAATAACAGTAACAGTGGAGTTGGTCTCCCTTTTACAGCTAAAACATCTTCCACTTTTCCAAAAAAGTTCAATCTGGTCCTCTGGACATTAAAAAAAAAAAAAAAAAAAAAAAAAAACAAAGCAAAAAAATATAGAAATGTTTCGTCTCTCATCCAAGAGACTTCCTCAGTCTGAGGTGCTGTTTTCAGCTCAGTCTCTTAAATAGCACCTTCTCAGAGTGGATCAACCAGTTTGCTGCTGCCAACCAAAACCAGCTGATCACATGCTCAAGAAGGACCATCAGCCTAACAATGGATCATTAGCACACTGATGGCTGTTTACTATTCCCAGAGGGCTGAGTGATACTAGCAATCCCCACTAGCTCAGGAGCCAGGCAGAAGGAGACATCCTACACAAAACAGGCTCTAGAGCAATGTGGATATCCTAACTGGGCCTTCCTGAAAGCAGAGAAGAAACCCAAACAGGACTCCAGTCAGCCATCAGGTGAAAAGGAGGAACCCAGACCCAGACCAGTGGTCATTCCGTATGTTGAGGGAGTATCAGAGAAACTGAGACGTTTATTTTATAAACATAACGTCCCAGTGGCTTTTAAACCCCAAAATACATTACGAAAAAGACTGGTTCATCCCAAAGATCCAGTCCCCCGGCACAAACAGAGTAATATTGTGTATGCTGTTCAGTGTCAGGAGGGCTGTGATCAGTCTTACATCGGGGAAACTAAACAGCCACTGGCCAAAAGGATGGCCCAGCACAGAAGATCAACATCATCAGGCCAGGATTCTGCGGTCTACACTCATCTCCAGGCCAGCGGTCACTCTTTCAAGGATGGAGATGTTCACATCCTGGACAGAGAGGAACGATGGTTTGAGAGAGAAGTAAAGGAGGCCATCTTTGTGAAAAGAAATCGTCCATCATTAAACAGGGGTGGAGGCCTCTGGGTTCAACTGTCCCCCTCTTACAATGCTGTGATTGCTAGTATCACTCAGCCCTCTGTGAATAGTACACAGCCATCAGTGTGCTAATGATCCATTGTTAGGCTGATGGTCCTTCTTGAGCATGTGATCAGCTGGTTTTGGTTGTCAGCAGCAAACTGGTTGATCCACTCTGAGAAGGTGCTATTTAAGAGACTGAGCTGAAAACAGCACCTCAGACTGAGGAAGTCTCTTGGATGAGAGACGAAACGTTTTTATATTTTTTTTGCTTTGTTTTGTTTTTCGTTTTTTTTGAATGTCCAGAGGGACCAGATTGAATTTTTTTGGATTTTTCTACCTGGATTATTGAGCATGCATCAGGATATCTTCCACTTTTCTCAGAAGGTTGTCCATAATAATTTTGATTTTTCTTTCTGTTGAATTTGAGCTAATTAATTATGCAAAGCATTAATGAGGTCAGGCACTGATATGGGACAAAGCAAATCTCTGTTCCCACTCATTCCAAAGATCCTCAATGGAGTTGTTGTCCAGGGCTTTGTGTGGTCCAGTCAAATTATTCCATACTAAACTGATCAAATCATATCTTGATAGTTCTTGCTTTATGTATTGAGGCACAGTCATGTGAAAATAGTCAAGTTGTCCCCAACGTTTTGCCATAAAAAGGGAGTATAAGTTTTTTTTGTATGCTGCAGTATATAAATTCTGATAAATGGAGATAAGGGACCTAGCACAAACCCCAAATGAATTACATGGATTCAGCAAGTAAAGGATGTGAGCAAATACTTTTGTCTGTTGTGTATGCACAATATGCTGAGATTATACAAGCAGAGTCTAATCCAAGAAAAAAAAAAAAAAAAACAGACCCAAGTCCAAACCATATTCCTTTTCAGATTTAGCTTAAAATCTAATTACATTAAATTACATAATATAATTGATGGCACATTTAAGTGGTATTCCTACGGTCTTGGTCATGCCTACATGCATCTGAGTGAACTGCAAGCAATGCACTCAAAAATGGTTAATGATTTTCAAAAAATGGCAGCTCAGAACACAGCTAGTAGTTTGTTGGTGGCTTGGTTGCAGTCATTTAGGATTTACTGAGACTAAAATAGAAAATTTGTCCACTTCAATGTGTTTTTTCCCCCAGTGAAATGGACAGCAACTAGTCTGCAACTGTTGTTGCCCAGTGAGACACTACTGTTAGCTTCTCAAGAAGAAACCTGTGAACTTCTATCTTGGTGGCACACTCTCACAGTCCATGACTTGTATGTGTTTTAAAGTTTAATTTTGATATTTTGGTTGCACTTTCAGACTTTGATGAACTCTGGAAGACTTTTAGCCTCACATTCATAATTCCCCTGCAAAGGATCTGCTCCCTGTAGTTGTTAACATTCCTACAGACACAGACAAAGATTAGGTCTTGTCAAATTCCATCAACTACTCACAATGTCTCCACAGGTGTCTGAAGCCCTGTCTCCTAATGTGATGGAACCATCACAACACATCATGGCCTGAGTGGAAGAGTGGCAGCACCCAGCTAGTATACTGTACAAGTGTAAGGCCTTGAGCACTGAGATGGGAAGATCAGGTCATCTGATTGATGCCAGAAGGGTTTCTCTCAAGACATGGCAAAACACTTTGCTTCATATCACAAAAGTCAGGGTTAAGACCAGGACAATAGATGGATTGATTGGCTATTGGGGGCCACAGAGAAAAAGTATGGTGTCTGTACAGTATATTGTTTTTTACTTTAGTTTCTGCTGTTGCCTCTGTCCTGGTGTTGTTCACAAAATCATTCTGCCCAAAACCTTCTTGTTGCCAATGCCTTGGTACTTCAGGCTTCTTCATGATTGACACTGTCATCACATCTCATGACAGCAGAAAGAGAGTTGTATAGTAATGAGAATAATGCTAGACGTGGCTGGGGACTTACACACAGACACAGATGGACACCTACAAGGTTGTACAGATGTGCACATGCCTCCAGAGAGACATGCATACTCCCACAGATACAGTAGATAAAAACATACCCCGAGGAGCTCCAACACACACCAGCTGGGTAATAGAAAAAAAAAATTGGCCCCGGTATGTGACAAACTCAAACTCTAGAGGCAGAATTCACCAAATATAACAAAAGGTTCTCACAGGGCCACAGATGTTCAACAAGCTATGCACTTTGAGCTCTTAAGAGGCCCTATTTTAGGTAGCAGGGTGTATAGAGCTACTTTCTACAAATTTCCCATGAACATTAGGTTCTATAGCTGGATGTAGCTCCAAGCATTTATTTATGACATTCTATACTCAAGAGAGACAGTACAGTAGATCTGTAATATCTCTAATAATCATATAAAGGAAACAGCAGACTATCCATCCATCCATCCAACCATCCATTCATCCATCCATCCATCCATCCATCCATCCATCCATCCATCCATCCATCCATCCATCCATCCATCCATCCATCCATCCATCCATCCATCCATCCATCCATCCATTTTCTTCTGCTTATCTGGGGTCGCGTCACGGGGGTAGAAGCTTAAGTAGGGAGGCCCAGACTTCCCTCTCCTCACCCACTTGGGCCAGCTCCTCCGGGAGACTCCCAAGGCGTTCCCAGGCCAGCCGAGAAACAAAGTCCCTCCAGCGTGTCCTGGGTCTTCCTCTGGGTCTCCTCCCGGAAACAGCAGACTATATAAAATAAATTAAAATAATCAAGGAGAGTGTTATCTCCTATTGGTTTTAAATATAATATGACATAAATTTCAGAAAAAGATGAATTTGTCTATTTTGGCTATTGTATTTGACAATCAACACAGCTTGTCTTAGAAAGCAATAATAGTTCAGACTACCGGTAGTAATATTACTATAAACTGTGCAAAATGTCCTCCAGTGGGGAACCCTTAGAGCCTTCTCTGCTTTCAGAGAAGGCCTAAGTCTTTAGTACATATGAAATGTTAAATTTAAATATTTAATATTTATTTAATATTAAAAATACATTTTCAATGTAATTTTGCATATTTTAAACTATTTATTAAATTAAGTTATTAAAAATTATATTTTTATTTTATTTTCTGTAAAGTACTTTGCAAATTGAGCAAGAACATTTTAATTCATAAAAGTACAGTTATCCAGTCAGATTTTTTCGATTTTTAGTCTCCAGGCAGAAACATATTTGAAAGGGCTTTGTTATAGGTAAGGACTTCACTGTCATTAGAGAAGGCTAAGCTCAGGCAGGAGCTCTCCAGGATATGTTTGTTTATTAACTGACAGGAAAATGATCCAATCACAATGTTGATTTAGAGTGGGTGGGACCAGAACACAGGACTCTGAGCCTTCAGGAAGGTCCTGCAAGGTGTTTTTTTCTGAACCATGTCAAGATTTATGATGCATTCAATCAAACTGTAAATTCAATAATCCACAAAGAAATTGTAGCTGCTCTGAAAAATGATGGTTATCACATTTAGTTTTACATTGCTAATTTTCAATATTCGTTATAGATTTTATGACAAGATGTAATTTTACAGAAAGTGTAAACTCTGTGGGTTACTGTTAGAGTTTCAGTGTGAATTATTTAAATTACGTTGCACTTGAATGCAAGACACTGTGAGTCACAGGGCCTTTGGAGTAAGCGTGGAACATGAAATCTGCTGTTGTTATATCAACCTTCCAGACCATTCAGGTCTTCTGGTTCTGGTCTGTTCTGCATCCCCAGAATCATAACCAAACATGGTGAAGCAGCATTCAGCTTCTGTGCACCACAAATCTGGAACAAACTTCCAGAAAACTGCAAAACAGCTGAAACACTGAGTTCCTTTACATCAAGGCTAAAACCCACCTGTTTAGAGTTTCTTTTGAACTATAATAAATGGAACATTGCTCAACATACAATGTATTTGATGGCACACGACAAAATGTAATGTTTGTTATTGGTTTCTCAACTGGTGACTGTATGTTGTTTTTATGACTTTTAATTTTGTGTTTTTATGATGTAAAGCACTTTAAACTGTCTTGTTGTTGAAATGTGCTATACATATAAACTTGATTGATTAATTGATTGAACAGAACTGTGTGGTCTCTGTCAGGTTATGTGTTCAGATTGGTTGTCCCTGTTGGTTATTGTGTTTAGTGTTGGGCTGGTATTTATGTTCATGCTTTTGTTGTGGTATTCCTAGTTTTATTTCATCCCTACTGACTGCCAGAGGTGGTGCTTAAAGCACTGAATGATCATTCTTGCGCATGCGCAGGTCAAGTATTTTATGCCAACATAGTCACATATGACCCCTGTGACCCCTGTGAGTCTATATAAGCATGTGACATTGGTAACCCAGTCCCTTTCATCTTCTCGCATGCAGGTGGTAAGAGGTTTACTTTTTCTGCTTGACGCTGGTAGCCTCGAGACTACGGTCGGAGCTGCGGGACTGTCTCACCCTGCAGAGGCTACGCAACCTGGTATCCTCTAAATGATTGTACTTCAACTGGTAAGTTGTTTTGTTTCTGTTGACCCAATGGTAGCGCGTTCGCTAGCCACATCGGGTTTTCTTATTGGCAGGAAGTACAGCATTTAGCCGTTTTTTTCCCTAGTTTACAGAAAAACATTGCAGCCACGCTCGTACCAGCTTGCTTTCAGTTGCGGGTGTAGTGATCGTGTTCGGCTTCGCCCCACCTTTACCTGTTTTGGGCTCGCGTTCACATTGTACAGCTGCGTCGGCTTGCTATTTGTTACATTGTAGCCGTTTTCGTGCTTGCTTTTATTTACATAGTTACAGCCATGTTCGGCTTGACTTTATTTTGTTACATTGCAGCCATTTTTCGTGCCTGCCTCTCATTTACATAGTTACAGCTGTGTTCGGCTTGACTTCATTTGTCACACTGCAGCCATTTTTCGTGCTTGCTTTTCATTTACCTACTTACAGCTGTGTTCGGCTTGACTTTATTTTGTTACATTCCTGCCATTTTTCATGCTCGCATTTCCATGAGTTGTGCAGCTGCGTTTGGCTTGCCTTTTTTCATTATAGTGCAGCAGTGTTTGCACTTGCATTTTTTCATTATAGTGCAGCCATGTCCGTGTTTGCATTTTTTCATTATAGTGCAGCCGTGTTCGTGCTTGCATTTTTTCATTATAGTGCAGCCGTGTTCACGCTTGCATTTTTTTTATTATAGTGCAGCCGTGTTCATGCTTACATTTTTCTTGAGTTGTGCAGCCGTGTTCGGCTTTCTTTAAGTTACAACCATGTCCGTGTTGCATTTTTTACCTGTGGCTCTACTGTAGTCGTAGCACTTCTCGCTGCTTTTATAATCTAGCAGTTGGGGAACCCCTGGTGGCGTTTTCTGCTCTATCGGGTTCCCTGGTCCATTCGCTCATCGACTCCAGCATCAAGAGTGGCATTTCCTGCTTGACATGATGCTTCTAGTTCTGTGAGCCATAAGATGCTGGACGTGCAGTGCTGCAGAGCCTGTTTAGCCCCTCTCCAGTTGGTGAATGGACAGGATCTGTGATCCCCTTGTATGGGGCCAGATCTTCTGAGGGAGGCCTTGACAAAAGCGGCCTGCCCCAACTGTTTCGTTCTGCCCTTGTCCCTGCAGGCAGCTCGTTTGGCTGGTTCTGAGATTGTGAGCCAGCCTGTAAAGTGTGTGGCCTCAGAGACCTTGAGGCCTCCACGAAAGAGGACCAAGTAAAGCCCCAGGGGCTCAGAGGGACTATCTGGGCAGGTGGCCCATCTCACCTCTGAGCTGGAACAGATGAAGGCACTGCTTGAGTCCCTGAGGGAAGGGAGCATCGCAGGCCTGACTGGGGATCCTGACCTGGGATAGAACATGGGCTCAGGGGCCTTTGAAGAGCATGCTATCTCCCTGGCAGCATCTGGAACTGATTTTCAAGAGAATTTTGAGTCTGGCTCGTGTGTGTCTACTGCCAGTTCGCACATCTTCTACTGCTCTCAGCCAGAGGAGGACGGTTCCATAGTGGGTGCTTTGAGAACTGCTTTTGCTCGGTTGCACCTGGATGTTCCACAGAGCCAACCCGCTGCTTCCAGCGCTTTGTTTAAACGTCCTTCTGCTAGGTCATTCTTTATGGTTCCCCTTCGGCTAAATACATAAAGGAGGTACATGCCTGCTGGATGGATACTAAGGCTTTCTCACGACCGACCGCAGATGGCAGGGCCCTGGCGGCCATGCAGGATGTGCCCAAGTTTGGCTTGGGCCAAATGCCTTCTGTCGAACCTGCCATAGGTGCCTCATTGTTGCTCTGGATGAGGCTTTGGGGGCTAATTCCAGGTGCCCTGGTCCTCAGTGCCGGGTCACAGATGACCTGCTCTGTAGAGCTTATGACTTGGGGTCTCGATTGGGGCAAATGGGTAATTTGCTGTAGCGTTTGCTACTGCGTCTCTCAACCTTCTTGGAGGGCTTGGCAGTTGATGCGCCTACTCAAGGCCTGATGGATGCTTCCCTTCATGCCTTTGCTGTTTTTTTTCAAGGGAGATTGACCATGTGTTATCTACCCTCGTCCAGGCACATCGACAGGTTTGGCTGGCACAGTCTCCCCTGACTGAACCTTGTAGAAGGGCACTGATGAGTCTTCCTGTGGTTCTTGGGGAGTTGTTTCGTTCTGTTGCACTTGCGGCCTTGGAACGTTCAGCCCAGGCCACCTGTACCAGATAGCAATTGTCCGGCCTTCATTGCAGAGGCTCTCGGCATCCTGTTGGAGGTGCCTCTGTGTCCTCCTCATGCACTTATCTGGCCCCTCCTACACCCTCCGTGGGGCAGCTGTGGTCTGCTGCAGGTGGGCTCCCGTCTCTCTTCAACACAGGCAGCCCTCCCGCCCTCCTAAAGGCAGGTGAGCTCGGAAATGACATTTGGAAGCAGGCGGTGGGACACTTTACCCCATTTCTGCTCAACTGCTGGGCCACTCTCGTACCCTATTCATGGGTTGTGTCAACACTATCTCGGAGCTACATGCTACAGTTCCGCCGCCGCCCTCCTGTTCCTGGTCAGGTCAGATTGACGGTCATTTGCGACCAGGTGAAAGCTCAGGCACTGAACCATGAAATAGATGCCTTGCTGGCCAAGGCTGCTACAGTGCCTGTCGACCCGCTACGGGATCCAGGGGGCTTTTACTCAGAGTATTTTTGAATCACAAAAAAGACTGGTGGGCTATGGCCAATTTTGGACCTGAGAGGTCTGAATATGTTTTTTTAAAACTATTCCTTTCCACATGTTGAACATCAGAGATGCACTCCAGGCAGTCTCTCCAGGCAACTGGTTCACCTTGGTCGACTTGAAGGATACATACGTTCATGTACCGATTGTGCAGCACCATTGGCAGTTTCTCCGCTTTGCATTTCAGGGCAAGCATTTTCAATTCAAAGTTCTTCCATTCGGTCTTTCTCTGTCTCCCTGTGTATTCACCCGTTTGTGGCAGCAGCCCTGTACCCTCTGCAGGTCAAGAGGTTGAAGATCCTGCCCTACTTGAATGTTTGGCTGATCTGTGTGCCAGTACAAGCTCAGGTAGCTGCGGACACACAAATAGTGCTCTATCACATAGACCTATTGGGTCTTCGTGTGAACTGGCAGAAGAGCAACCTAATTCCCTCTCAGGAGGTCATGTTCCTGGAAACTATGATGAACTCCCTCACCATGGTGGCTTGCCCGTCACCACAGTGTGTCAGCAGGATTTTGCAGATGCTGCCTGCCTTCCTGCCTGGCTGTGCACCCATCTTCATTGCATACCTTCGCCTGTTAGGCAAGCTGACTGCTGTCTCTACGGTGGTACCTCTGGGGCTGTTGTCTCTGCGCCCCCTACAGATGTGGCTCAACAGCCTGCGGCTGGATCCGACTCGTGCAGTGCACCAACGCTGGAAGTTGCTGGTGTCCCCTCAATGTCTCACGTCACTGGCTCAGTGGCAAAATGCAGTGTTTATGGTGAAGGGGGTCCCACTGGGCTCTCTGCCATCTTGGAGAGAGGTTGTTTGTACCGATGTGTTCACCACAGGTTGGGGGGGGGGGGCATCGTGAGAGCAACAGATTACCGAAGGAACGTGGTCTCCGCAGCAAAAGGTGAAGCACATCAATGCCTTGGAGCTGGACACTGTGCAGCTGGCACTGAAACACTTCCTCCCGGGCCTGTGCAGGAAGCATGTCCTGCTACGGTCCGACAATACTTCTGTGGTTTTTCATGTCAACCATCAAGGGGGAACACAGTTGCTGACATTGCTGCTACTGATCCAGAAGCTCTTCCTTTGGGCAGCCCCCTCTTTGCCAGCCTGAAGGCAGTCCACATTCCAGGAGTGCAAAATGGGCCAGTTAATTTTCTGTCTCGGGGACGCCCACCACCTGGGGAGTGTAGGCTCCATCCGTAGGTGATGAGGATAACTTGGGAGAGGTACGGCAAGGCAGCTGTGGACCTGTTTGCATCTCAAGAGACGACACACTGCCCACTTTGGTTCTCTCTGGCAGGCAGTGCCAGTCCCCACAGGAAGGAACTCCTGTCACAGTTGGGGGATCAGATCCTGCACCCCAATCCCAGTCGCTTCTGGCTCTGGGCTTTGCCGCTACAGGGCCTGGCATTACCTTCTCAGAGTATGACGGGGAGGTCGCACATACAATGAATAATGCCAGGGCCACCCGACTGGTGTACACACATAAGTGGAAGGTTTTCAGCAACTGGTGTCGTGTCAGACACGAGGACCCTGTACACTGTCCTCTTCTGTTATCCCTACTTTCCTTCAGGTGCTACTTTCTCAGGGCCGGTCTCCATCCACCCTGAAAGTTTATGTTGCTGCCATCTCTTGCTGGCATGAGGTGGTGGGTGGGGAGACAGTAGGTCATAACAAGGATGTGTCCTTGTTTCTGAGAGGTGACCAATGTCTGCCCCCCCCCCCCCCACACACACACACACACAGACATGCCTCGTCGTGTCTGTGTGGGACCTCTCTCTGGTCCTCGCTGCTCTGTAGTCTGCTCCATTTGAGCCCTTGGAGGAGGTGAGCCTTGAGTGCTTGTCTAAGAAGACTGCATTCCTCCTGGCCATGGCTTCGGCTAAACGAGTAGGTGAACTACATGTTCTGTCTGTTGACAAGCACTGTTGCCATTGGAACCCGGCTGGTTCAGGTGTTACACTCTGGTCTAACGTAGCGTTCCTCCTTAAGGTGGCCTCATCTGCGACCCACTCTTTGCCTCTCCAGCTTTCTTGCTTCGATGCAGATAGTGCTGACAAGCCTATCTGCCCTGTTCGGGCACTGGAAGCGTACGTCAGACAGACAGCTTGTCTGTGGCAGTCTGATAATATCTTTATTTGCTATGCAGGGCCTCGTAAAGGGCAGGCCCTTTCGAAGCAGCGCCTTGCGCGCTGTATTGTGGGCGTGGTAGAACAGGCATACACTCTGCAGGGCCACCAGTCACCTGTAGGGGTACAATGCCATTCCACCAGGAGTGTTAGCGTGTCATGGGCCGCTATGAACGGGGTCACTCTGGAGGCGATATGTGCAGCAGCCTCCTGGTCATCCCCAAATACCTTTGCTAGGTTCTACGGGTAAACCTGGCTGCCTTTCACCCGTTGGAGTGGATCCTATCACAGCACCCATCTTCGTCTCAGTAAGGTGAGCATACTTAAATTTTGTTTCTTCTTGTGGATGTGATTCCTCAGGACTCTGTTGGCAATCGTCATCCAGTGCTTTAAGCACAGCCTCTGGTGGTCAGTAGGGATGAAATAGAACAAAAGTTTCAGCTGTAACTGCGGTTCTATGAATCCCGGCTGACAGTCCGAGCGCTTGGTCCCTCGAAATCATCACGTTTCGTGAGAAGATTAAGGGACTGGGCTACCGTTGTCACGTGCTTATATAGACTCACCGGTGTTGCGGGGATCACACGTGATTATGTTGGCATAAAATACTTGACCTGCACATGCTCAAGAATGATCATTCAGTGCTTTAAGCACTGCCTCTGGCGGTCATCTGGGATTCATAGAACCGTAGTTACAGCCGTAACTTTCGGTTTCCAGCCACAATCATTTTCTCCACAGCTGGTTGACCCATTTTGTGAAGGTGCTATTTACAAGACTGAGTTTGTTGTGGCTCCTTGGACTGATGAAGTCTTTTGGATGAAAGACAAAACATTTTTAAAAAAAAGAGGCCGTCCAGAGGAGCTGACTTAACTTTGTTGGGTAAGTCTGATGTACCTGATGTATAAAAATGTGGAAAGCACTGCCTGTCCAGTGAGTCATTTGATCATGAAACTGAAAGTAAAAGGTTGTAAGCAGACTGTGATTCTATAGTATCTGTGGCATTAGTTTGTTAGAAATTGTTGCAATAGTAGTTTCTGGTTCTTTTAGTCACGGTTTGCCTGTGCTGTCCTCTACGCTTCTCCTGCTAGGCAACAATTCATCAACTGAGTTTTAAAGACTTGAGAACTTGTTCACAATTGACCAGACTACATTCAGCATTGTTAAATACAGACATAATACCACTTGAGTAGAATTTTGTGATGTTTAAAATTATGTCAAAAAGAGATGTTGTATTCTCAACCTTGCTGCAGGTTTAAGCTGTTTAAGCTGAAAATCTGTGCAATTTTCTCATTGTTGTGGTCAGCGACCAGGCTACCTGATAGTGCAAGTCCATAACAATACATTTTACAACACTTTATGTACTGAAATACTATATCAACATGCTGATCAAAATAGATACTAAAACATGCTGTGTGACTGATCTAATGAGCTACTAACTGACAGAAGTGCAAATGAACATTTATTGCTGCAATAATTACCATTTATTGGCAATAGGCAGCCATATGAAATTGTGAGGTCAAATCTAGTTAAAAACGCAGGGTGTATCCCACCTTCTGCCCAATGACCACTGGAGATAGTATCAAGCTGCCCACTATCACCCTGAACAAGAATACATGGGTAAAGAAAATGGATAGATGCAAAATCAAATAATATAAAGCATTGACTGTAAGAAAACCATTGACCAAGTTTTAGTTAAATTGAAAAGAAAAAACATTGAAAATGATCTGTCAGTAAAATAATTTAGACTGGAAATTTGTCTTTAACATTTTGTAGTAGGAAGTTCATGTTTTTTTTTAATTGGATAGGATTAAAAAGCTTGGCATAGGTCAATGTGAGGTTTAATGTTCTGGCTTGCTTTGGTTTTACTTTAAACTTGTTAAAATGGTTGATGGTTTGTCAAATGATCCTCGATTCAAAGACAGAATAAGTTCCACTATAAACAGCCATTTTGGGGTTAATATTCAGACCATGCTGCACATCACATCACAATCAGATGGTCAAGTCTTAAGGCCTGAGCTTTTGTTTATGACATCACATGTCAATGTCCTGCTAAGTGCTTTGTCTCTCAACAGACAACTTTTGGAATAAGATGTGAACATCTGCCAAAAACCTTTTAAGAAAGAAACTTAGCTGAACATTTATCTGCCATGAAATCTCACAGTAAGCTTCCAAACCACAACAAAAAATAAAAATACACCAAAATATTTGTACCAGGCTTCAGTCATCAGGTGCTGGATTGATATTACTACTTCTTTAATCAGAGTGGACAGCAGTAACCGTCTCTGTAAATGGGACTCACAGCAAGCTACTGCCAACAGAGGGGCCACCAATGTTTGCCCATATGGGTACGACCTTTTGGAGGGCCGGGTCAGGGCAGGCATGCTAGTAACAGCTGAGTGGGGAAGATAATGTGTCAGAACACGGCACATGTCAAAAAACCAACATGCATCAGACTGCTGGATGACACTGAAGTGAAAGTTACAAAGAAATAGACGAGTTCAGGGAAGTTATTGCTTAGACATAATTGAACTCTTAGTAGTCCTTGAAGGCATGCATATTACTTGCTACCTTTGAGCCAGAGTTTAAAACTTAGATCATCTTGACCTGAAAATTGACAAAGTTATAGATGATTTTAATCAAACTTTAAAATAATATAAATTACTGAGGTCTTGTGCAATCTGTTAAGTGTTTTGTGAATGACTATTAACCACCACCACATCCAAGTTTAGCTAATGTCTATAATTGACTGAGGTGCGTACAGGCATTTTTATCGTGGCTAAAGTTAATTATGGTAGCTGTGTCAGCCAGAATAACTTAAAAAGTCATCATTCATTCAACCTTTATTTAGACAGGTTAATCCCATTGAGCCTCGAGGACTCATTTACAAGAGAGACCTGATTTCAACAAAGAATGATGACAACCGTGGACAACAGTTACAACAATAGACAGTTACAAAAAGGCATACAGATTTTTTTTTATTTTAATTTTTTTAACAAATAAGATGTAAAAAAATGTAAAAAAAAAACAAACAAAAAAAACAACTAGATTATAAAGCGAATGTAGAAAACTAAAAACAGGAACATGTCTGCAATGGTCCTTGCCAGGAGTCCAACAGATTCTTAAAGCCACTTAGAGTTTAATTTAATGATACATCTAATGATAATTTCTAACGGTTTTATTCAAATCCATCCAGTGTTTCATTACATATTTGGCTCACAAATAAAACAGGGTTGACTCTAACAAGTAATGCGTAAGTTTAAAAAAAACGTGTATGTGCATGAAAACATGCACAGACACTTGTACAAACTTGGCTTTTGGCAGCTGGCAATTAAAAACTTTTCTATTCAACTCCTTTAATTTACAATTTAACACATTGTGCAGTTTTTGCATTATAATTTATGTTGAATGTTGCATTTTATTTCTTGTGTTTTAGGCTTTTACATATTTTGCAGAGTCAGGTGAGGGTGAGTGGTGGCACAGAGGTTAGAAAAGGATCGGAAAGTCACCGATTCAACTCCCAGGACTGACTGTCTAAAAAAATGTGGGTGGGAAAGGTGAAACACCCACACCTGCCTCCATCCTCATTTGCCACACTTTGGGCCCTTGAGCAAGGCCCTTAAACATCTGCTTCTCCGGGATCCCTAGATGGCAGCTCTCTGCTCCACACAGAGGACGGTGGTCTGTGGTTGTGTCAAGAACAGTGGTGGAGAAAGTACTCAAACACTGTACTTAAGCAAAAGTACAAATAAACAGACAAAAATTTACTCTAGTAAAAGTAGAAGTACCACATTAACATTTTTACTTAAGTAAAAGTAAATAAGTACTTGCTTTTAAAATCCTTAAAGTATTAAAAGTAAAAGTACTTCCTGAATGTATTACCTAATGCAATGGTCTACATATCTTTAAGTCTGCCTACCATATGTATATTTTCTGTACATTAATAGTGTTGAGTCTTTTTTTCCCCCCACCCCTTGTCCTGTACGGCATTGTGACACTTAGAATTATTGTCTGAGTGTCAAAGTGATGCCCAACAGATTTACTTTCACAAGCAGAGCATTATGGCTGGCCTTAATGCTCCACTTGATATGAAAATTATTTTTTTTTAGAATTTGCTATGGGCTTGTTTCAGATGTAATGGACATGGGGATGAAAAACAAAGAAGATGACAAAGCAGAAAAGTGAGAGAAGGGTTAAAAGGTAAAGAAGGAGATAGGAATAGAGGAGAGAAAGAGGTATAAAGAGAACACAAATCAACATTATTGAAGTCTGCCTCTAGACCTGCGGAAAAAAAAAGACAAGACAAAACCGAGAAACCACAACAACAAACATATATAATGATACTTGTAACATCATTAGAAATTATTTTATACAGTACATGGTAATACAAGATATATTTGATGGCCACCACAACCCAACTGAGTGTGTATCTGATAAACACCTGAATCTAAACACCTGTGTGAGCATGCTTGTCACTATAAGGTTTCTCCATAAAAATGTTTAATAGTGGATGTGGGGACCCATAAACCCGTCACCACAGGACACGAAGGTAACACAGGGAAGACCGGAACCACAGACACACAGAGGCCCCCAAGCCCAGAACTCCAGGAGTCCCCCAACAGGGACACCCGCACCCCCCAGAGAGAGAAGCAAAGGGAAGCCCCGGGCGATCCCGAGCAACCACAATGCAGAAACCCCAGGAGGCTGCAGCGACGAGTCCACAGGCCCCACCGGCAACCCGCCCCCCCAGAGTAGATCCGGCCATGGACACCGAGCCCCGAGTCCCGAGGTCATACCAACCCCAACAGAGGCCCGACAGAGCCAGGGCACCCAGGCCCCGGCAGGCAGCCACCAGGGCGTGCCCGCACACACCACACTACCCAGCCCCAGCTGCTGAGAGCCGCCAATGCACCGGCGGCAGGGGGGCCCACCACCGGAGGGGAGTAATTTTAATGAACAATGCTGCAGATAATTCATGTTTTTATTGTGTTTATCTGTGACACAGTTCACACTTGGACTTGTGATTCTGTGCGTCAGAATTCAAGGAATGGCATGCAGAGTTAAATGTCATTAAGCAAAATAAGAACGAGGAATGATTTTACCTTTGAAAGTTTTTATTTAACACAAAGAAAAACCAATATGTCATTTTAACTGCAGTAAACACATTTAAGTAAAAGTTGTCTGCCTAATAAAAGGAGCATTAGACTGAACAAAGGAACAGGCTCTGATCATTTCCACTGATTTTTCAACTCCAGTTTGTCATCAACTCTAGTTAAAATACTGTCTATTCAACCTTGTAATGGGTCAATATTGAACAATATTTTAACTTCCTGACACCATTTTTAAAACTTGGACCTGAGTGTCGAGACATTTGGAGACATCTCTTGTCTCCTAACATCCATGAACTGACACATTTTAATTTTGCAGCAAGAATTTCTTGTTCAAGTTCAGAAGAAGTTGGTTTTCAAAGATTTTTGAGTTCAATCTGGCTCTTTTGGGAGAGAGGATCTATCCTGTTGTACTGAGCAGTCTTTCAATAAGGCATGGGTGGAGCATATCTTCTGGCTGACTCTCTTGTGGTGGAATACATTTTGGGTGTGTTAGCGATGCTGCGGGTGCACCCAGCTCAGTGACAAATATACTAGAATATATGTCATTGGTCCAGCTCTTCTTGAAGACGGGTCTAACGTTACCTGCCCACTTTGCAGTGATTCAATGGACCAACTCCCCTCTCACCATTAGTTACTTTCAAATTAACAAACAAATCAAAAAGCCGCAACATGAATGTAACTTGTAATGCAACACATTATAGAAATGTAGTGTAGTAGAAAGTACAGATACTTAATGTAAAATGTAGTGAAGTAAAAGTATAAAGTAGCCACATTTAACTCTACTTAAGTAAAGCACAGATACATGAAATATGTACTTAAGTACAGTAACAAAGTATTTGTACTTAGTTATATCCCACCACTGGTCAGGAAGGGCATCTGGTATAAAAACAATCGCAAAGTCTTCATGTTATTTAGTTCTCTGTGGCGACCTCTGAAGAAGGGAGCAGCCGAAAAAATAAAATAAAATAAGCAGAGTCAGGCCATTATGAAGCTTACTGATTAAACATCCTCTGTAAGGGTTGATGTTGATCTACCTCCATCCTTCACCCTGAGGCCCTGTTTATGCATCAGTGAGCTCTATACATATTAGCATTTATTTAATTGTTTATGGTGCTAAAGCCACATTTACATGGTTATGCTGTGCTTGTTAAAGCTGCTGTAATTTTCCTGTGATTTTTGTATTTCAACGACATGCACATGTGCACACACACACTTCAGTCTCGAGCATTAAAATAGTTCCATCCATCCATCCATCCATCCATCCATCCATCCATCCATCCATCCATCCATCCATCCATCCATCCATCCATCCATCCATCCATCCATCCATCCATCC
>NC_056510.1:30773182-30777066 GCF_014905685.2 Nematolebias whitei
TCCATCCATCCATCCATCCATCCATCCATCCATCCATCCATCCATCCATCCATCCATCCATTATCTTTACCCGCTTCCTCCTTTTCAGGTCCTGGGCGTCACTGGTGCCCATAACCAGCCATCACTGTGCGAGAGGTGGAGGACACCCTGGACAGGTCTCCAGTCCATCACAGGGACACATAGAGACAAACAACCATTCACTCTCTCACTCACACCTAAAGACAATTTAGAGTTACCAATCAGCCTAACATGCATGTTTTTGGTCTGTGGGAGTAAACAGGAGTACTCGGAGAAAACCCACGCACCACGGAGAGAATATGCAAACTCCACCCAGAAAGGCCCCCAGCCGAGATTTGAACTGGCAAATTGTTGGCTGAGAGGCAGCAGCTCTACCGACTGTACCACCGTGCCGCCCACAGTTACATTCAAAACAGCACATACACAAACGTTAATTTGGACCGACAATAAAAACGGGCTGCTCCTACACATTAAAAAGACGAAGCAGCACAAACAACACTCCATGCCGTTGTTATTGTTGTTTATCTACTCAAGCAAGCAAAGAAAAGCTATTGACTGCAGCTGTTCGTGCACAATTTCATATCAATGTCAGGCATTTCCAAAAACCTCCACTCTGAAACCTGGATTTAAAAAGCTGCTGTTAAAAAAATAAAATAAAAAAAATGCTGCTGTTTTTATTTACACAAACGTTCGAAATGCAGCAGAGATAGTTTTACTCAAAAGTGGCATTGTATGGACAGTGCCTGAGAAAATGAAAACTAAGATCTCTGGGGCACTGTTCACCACACATCCCCCCTCTCCCCCCAGCCTCTCAGAGGCCTGCATTAAACATAAAGACTCTGCATGGATGAGTGAATCAACAAATTACCACAGCCAATAAGTGGGATTTTTTTTTTGTATATATACTGCTTCGCTATCACCGTACCCCTCTTCTTTTTCTTTTTTTCCCTCCCCCATAAAGCCCTTTAACTTACTGTCTCCTATTAGGTTATTGTCCCAGCCTTTTAAATAAACATAGTCTTAGCCTGAGCTTGTCCTTATTGCAGTGAGGAAGAGCATCAATCCTCATGCTTGACTGCTTGTGTCCATCAAGTGAAAGGGAGCCAGGCTTGCTGCTAAATCCTTCCTAATATACATGAAACTGCTACAGCTGTTGGTCTAACCTTTGAGTGTCTCCTAAGGAGCACAGTGATATTTGCACTTAATAAAATTATGCCTACCAGGAGAATATGCCGCTGACATTTGCCATTTGTCAAGTTGAGGTGGCAGCAAGGCTTTATGAGTCATTAGTGTTCAGTGTGCAGCTGAGAGTCGGTTTGCCTGTAGAGGTTTATTACTGTACACGGGGACCATCTTTGTTAAGATAATTAAGTGTCTGTCTTTTCGCTCCAGCATCCCTTCATAAGACTCAGCTTGAATATTTCAGCACTCTTTCTCAGATTATGGAAAAAATAATTTCTTTATAAACACAAATGTTTGAACCAAATGTCAAATTATTATTTTTTCTGTACGGTAGCAGCCATTTTCTTATATGTTTCTGAAAATATTGCCAGGATTTGACAACTTAAGGGTCATAAACACAACCTATGTTGTTTCATTCAATAATACTTTATATTATACAATGACTTTTTGTTTTTAATGTCCAGATGCAGGGCAGCACGGTGGTGCAACTGGTAGAGCTGCTGCCTCTCAGCAAGCAGGTCCCTGGTTCAAATCCTGGTCCAGGGGCCTTTCTGGGTGGAGTTTGTATGTTCTCTCTGTGCATTGGCCGTTCTCGACACCCCCCAAGTGTGTACAGATCTCTCCAGAGGGAACTATTTGAACTGAGCGATTTTATCTGAACTCTGCAGTGCCTCTGTGTGTTGTTCTGGACATGTTCACCATCCTTGCTCCCTCCTCGCAGAATGTCGGCATCGTTGTAATTATTGTGCAAGATTTTTTTTTTCATTATCATGCTGTTAACCTTCAGCCAAAGATTAAGAGCACGTTAGGATTATTTTTGTCTCCAAATTCTATGTTGTCACTTTCACCACTTCTTGTCTGTCCAAACAGGTCTCACTTGTAAATGAGTCTTCAAGGCTCAATGTGACTCATTTGTTTAAATAAAGGTTGAATAAAAAAAAAAAAAAAAATCCTGGTAGATAAATCTATCAAAGTTGAGTCAGATCCTCTGGACGGATTCTTCTTTGTCAAAACGTTTCGTCTTTTATCCAAAAGACTTCTTCATTTGAGAGAAAGATGAAACGTTTCAACAAAGAAGATCCGTCCAGAGGACTTGATTCAACCTTGAAATATTTTTTTCTTTAATATTTATTAAACAAAAGGACTCATGTTAGATCAAGTTCTGCTACTGTATTTCACAGAAGATATGCTTGCTTTATAAAAAAGTTTCAATGAAAAATTTCTAAAGGTAAAATAGATTGACTTAACAAAATGTGTTTAACACACAGCATGCAGAAGTTGCTTTTAAGTCTATTTATGTTTTACCTGGAAAACTGGAAATAGGTAGGTGCAGCAAATCACTGTTGGCTGACACGGTTCATTCTTACAGAGTAAGTTGATTTGATGTACCTAAAAGACTACAGGTCAGTGTATGTGACCGCACAAACAAACAAAAACAACAACACTCCTCAGAAAATAATCTAAACTTTAAGGGTATTCCTTTTTAAGCCAGTCCTCCAAAAATTTTTGAAAAGTTATCAGAACACATGCAGAACATTGCTCAGGTCAAAGAATATTACTAAAAAGTCTTGCTTCAAGAAAACAAGAAAATAGGGATAATGCAGGACTTAAAAAAAGAAATGAATAAATGAAAAAAAAAATTAAACATTTTTGGGCAAGTTGGCTTGTTAAGCTGTTTGTATCCAGCTTGGAAAAACACAGTTTAATAGTAAACTGTTTAAACACAAAATAGGTTTTACAGCGTGTATAAAGTATACAGTAAACTGTATTTATTTATTTATTTATTATTTTTGATAACAAATAATTGTCTCTGCCTTACTATTCGCATTCCTGTGATCTGAAGTTGAAAAATGTAAACAAACGAATAAACAAACAAACAAATACACAAACAAATAAATAAATAAATAAATAAATAGAAGAAAGAAAGAAAATAAGCAGAGTCAGCCCAAGCCTGAGATGCCTCTCTGATTCAGAGGCCTGAATCTCTTCACATGTGTCATATCAAGGCCCGGGGGCCAAATGTGGCCCTTGCTGACAACTTATTTGAGCCAAAAAAGATGATATGCTAAATATACTTTTATCACTTGAATTTTTTCAGTAATCTTTGATTATGATGTCGAAAGTGAAACAGGGAACATCCAATGAGACCGATCAAACTTTTGTTGAGGAACCTGCAACCAAGAAAAATTGTTGGGTATTTAACTTGAGTTAATGTAGATTCTGAAATTGTCCCTTAGTTAGAAAAAGGTTTTTATTTTGGCCCCCTTTTCTAAGTGAGTTTGACACCCCTGAGTCAAACTCATGCGCTGGTTGGTGGGGGTGGGTGGTAGCCTAGCAATGTAAAGCCCACTGTAGATAAATTCTCAAGAATTAATGAGGATGTAATAATTTGAAACCAGATAAATTTGCCCTGTAAGCTGGAACTAAGTTGTAAAAGCTAAAAGAAGCAAAACACTAACCGAAGCCCGAAAATGTTGCTACAAGTGAAGAGTAAAACACTAACTGACTGGAGGAAACAGGTAAATATGATGGATGTGCTGTATTTCTATGAGGAAACTATCTGTATGTAAAGTTAATATATATTAAAATGTATGAAAGTTACATAAACCAAAGTCAAAGCCATCTCCTGAATGAGATATTTCATAATTTAAACTGTTAAAGCACAAAAGATGCAGAAGTAGTTA
>NC_056510.1:30787066-30807276 GCF_014905685.2 Nematolebias whitei
CCAGCTACCAAGACAGCTGTGCTGCAGAGCGACGACTCCCAAAAAACATGCTTTGCAAGACCAAGGCCGTTGTGTGTGACCCTGATGAAGAAAAACATGTTTACAGGGAACTCTGGGCGCTGTAGCTACAAGACAGGCCAAATCTCCCAGCTAGAACACTCCCAGAGGTTTAACACTGCATTCCTTAGAGTACATCACTTCCCTAGCACAAGGCCTAGTTTGTTATAGCTTAAATATAAATTGACATAATAAGTTGAGAATACAATGACATAAAAGCATAAAAATAATCATTATTATGTCATTCCACCCTTTGGGTTTATGGCAGTTTAGACATTTAGTTCTGAAAATCACTCCCCTGAAATTGGAATTGTTCTGGAAATAACTCCATAACCTGGTCTTGAATAAATTCACTCACAAAGTTAAGAAAATCCAGGCGGGTTTCAAATCCTTGAAACACTCGATTTATTACATTTCCGCTGAACTCTTTATATCACAGGTTAAATAGTCAGAAAAACAACATTTTATTATTCTACCCTTTGGTTTTCTGACTAATTTTGAAAATTATTCCCTTCAAAATCAAAATCTTCAGGATATCGCCTGCCAACCCATTCTTGGACAGATTCACACATAAAATCTAAAAATTCCAAACGGGAATTAAAACTCTGAAAAGTATGATTAATTACATTGCCACTAACATGATAATTCAATATCATGATATCCTCTGGGACTGTAGGGTCAATTGTCATGGTGGTTTTTTCTGTCCCAAACCAATGGTCCTCCATTATTAATACCATTTTCATTACAGGGCTGTGTTATAAATTTTTTGATTGATTCTATCTTTAATCCTTCTAATATAAAAACAAGTGCACAGATTACATATGGTTAATACAGCAATACATAAAATTAGAATAAACAAAAGAGGTACTGCATATTTTTGCGCCGTGGATGACAATCCTGTGAATATATCCCACCAATGGTGAGCCGACGCTTGTTCTATTAGCTTAGCCACATGTAAAACCTTTCCTTGAGCAATGCAGGTGGACACTGTTAGATCAGACACGTTTGACTTTTGTGACTCAATCATTCGTTTCAGCTCTGTAGACCCATTCAATGCGCATTTGAAACGGTCTAGGGAGACTCGCCAGGGTACGTGCAAAGTTTGCCATTGTACCTCTGTTAGTCGAGTGGTGGAACTATAATTAGTTAATTGATAAGTCTGGTTGTTCCAAGTCTACAAATGTACACCATACACACATCCAGAGAAAGGCACCTTAGGTAACTGAGGATGACTTTTCATGTCTCTAGCTGGTTCATGAGTCCAATCACACAATACCTCGTCTTTGGTTAAACATGGGTTAACATGACCTGTTTGCAGCATACATACCACTCCTTTATCAGCCGTCCTGCATAGTTGCACGTCATAGGTGATTTTTATGTGGCTCGAACCATTCACCTTGTATTTTTAAAAACCAATATCCTTGTACAGTACAGTTATTACAGGTAACACGATACCTGCATACTGTAGTTATGTCACTTACAAGATACTGAACCCAATAACCTTCACACATATATTCAGTACACTTTGTCAATTCAGGTTTTATAACTACCCAATATGTACTAGAAATGTTCCACAGCTTCCTCCACTCGTGGTGATTGGATGTGGTCACCGCCCTTTGGAAACACTCCTTCTGTAGCTGTGGATGGGAAGATTGTAAGGTACACACAGTCCTGTTCAAAGCTTCAGTTATGTTAGAGATCACCTCCTCTGTATTGCTCCACATTTTCATTTGCCAATCAATTTCCTTCATAAGTATTTTTGCAGTTTCTGCTTGAGTCATCACCACTGATGGCATCCAGACACCAACTTGATGAACTGCCAATGAAGCATGTTGTCCTATGTTATTGGCAGTAAAATCAAACTTTGTTCCATTTTTTTTCATCTGGTTTACATGTACCGTTCTTATACATGTTACACAGTGGGGTTTCCACATAAATTCTAATCTGACATCCCTTAGGTATCACTGGGATGGTTTTCCTGTTGTAGCGTGCCCAACACTTGTACATAGGACAGTCAGTTGTGCCCTATCAGGCAGCTTTTTGTGTTTCCAACATGTGAAGTTACTTTGTCTGAGGAGAGGTCGACCAGGAACACCATGGCACCCATGACAAGGAACCTGATGCCCCAACAGCTTGCTCTGCCATCTGACGGGTGCCTGCCACCAGCTTCTCCCATGTTGGCTCCTGGGCGGTCCCGATCATCCAGTCAACAAAGACCAAGGAAACATCAAGCTGTAGAAACAAGAAAAACTGCTTAAAGATAAAGAAAAGATCATTAGTTTTCTCTCAGGTAACATTTGTTTACAGGTACATTCACCCATTTTTCTTCCCCTGCCTTTAGGACATTGCAGACCCAGACCAATTTTTATAACTTGAATTGGACCTGAAATCAATGTCACTGGCTCTAGAGTCCTCAGATCTAGTCCAGCAGATCCAGGAGTTGCTCTGACAGGCAGCTCTGCTCTGTCATCAATTTTCCACATTCTAATTGGTTCTTTTTCTGGAGTATTGTATACAGTGATCATTCAATTTAGAGGAGTGGTGCTTGGTGCAATGGGTCTGTTATTCAATTGAGACACAGCCTGCAACAAATTTACTTTCCAGTTAGTCAAATCATGTTTGTCATTTAATTTTCTCAGCATTTCTTTTAACAGTCCATTCATTCTCTCAATCAGCCCAGCAGCTTGTGGATGATAAGGAATGTGATAAATCCATTCAACATGTTTTTCAGCTGACCAGTCTTTCACCTGTTTCCCAGTAAAATGGGTCCCATTATCTGTTCGTATCTGAAGGGGAACCCCATAAAATGATTCCATCATACTAAGACATTTTAAAGTAGATGTCTGATTTGCATATTTACAGGGATGAGTCACCAACACACCTGAATATGTATCTACAGCCATACATACATATCTACACCCCTGTGACATGGGCAAAGGGCCAATGAAATCCATCTGCCAGATTTGACCTGGTCCCTTTCCTCTGTGTATTTGTCCCTGCACATGCTGTGGTGACTCTCTTTTCTAATGCTGACATGCTTCACATTGCTGTTTTGCAGTTTTTATGTCATCCGTTTTGTTCTACAAATAATCAGACAATTCCTCATACATAACCACTTCATGCAAAAGTGTCAGCAATTAACTTTTATTTATTAAAAAATAAATCCTTCTTCTGGTCTTGGCCCCACTCAGACTATTTAGCTCATCAGTTTCTCCAAACTGAGGTTGTTCTAAAGCCTATGTGCAGCAGGTAAGATATTACTTGTTCATAACTTTTTCCACAGAACCCCTCTTGAAAAGAGCTGAACTTTTACTTTAAATATGAAACAACTGCAAAACAAGATGGTGAAAATTTTTCATCTCAGATATTTTTAGATACTTCAGGTTGTTTTAGATGCCGTCAAACTTCAGCTGCAGATGAACCAGTTACAAACAACATATGATGCGCTTTCTTCAAAGCAACCAGCTTAACACATCCCCTTTAAGTGCTCTGATGACTTTTTTATTTTAGACATTTCAAATCCACCCTTTTTCCCTTCAATCATCTTTGCTTTAGGCATTTTAATTCATCCTTTGTGGCCCTCAATGTCAATGTTTGAGCCTTTAATGTCAACATCAGGTGTTTTAATTTCTCCTTTGACCTTTGGCATTTTAACATCAATATCACCTTCAAGTTTGGGGCCTTTTAATTTAACGTCAAAATCTGGGCTTTCTAATTTTGGACCTTTGATGTTCAATGTTGACAATATCTGCTTTCAGAAGGTTGATGTCAACATCTGGACCTTCTACTTTTGGCCCTTTTAACCCAAAATAATGGCATCTAGCCCTCAGCTCTTCTGTTGACACACCATCCATCTCAGCTGGAGGCACTCCTGTCTGTATTAATGCCCTCCAGAAAGCAGGACGAGTAGGTCCCTGCATGTTATTCCGGCCGTCCCTTCTCGGCCCACGACCCATGGGTTTACTAAATGTTTTTTCACGGTTTTCAGCTCTGTGTTTCTCTCTGTGTTCCAATCTCAGAGTGCACCAAGTTTCAACACTCGGCTTCGAACATCAGTCATTGGAACAACATGCACTTGATAATCTGTTGCCAAACCCACAGTCAGCGCATTCCTTACACACAGTCGAACCAATCTCTGTATGCATTCCCCTAAGGTCACCCAATGCCCCTGTAAATCAGGCCAATCCAATGCTCCAGGAAACATATGTCGGACTGCCTCTGCATAAACTTCAAACAAAGGTCTCGAGTCTTGCAAAGCTCTGACTCCCTGTCGATACGCTGAATTCACTCCTACCTGACCTCCACCTTTATCCAACAGCCTAGCTACCCAAGCATATGTGGGTTGTACAGTCTGTTGTTTATATATTTTAGACAAGTAAGCAACCTCCTCGTCTCCCCAGATGTTACCGTCCCAACTCAACGGATCCCATCCAGTTCCCAAATGAGCAACAAAAGCCACATCAGTCATTCTGTTCAGCTCGCGCCTCCTCGAGCGCCTGCTTCTAATTCAACAAAAGCCATATCAGTCATTCTGTTTAGCTGCGCAGTCAGCAGCTGCACATATTTTTCAACACATTCTCAGCTCACGCTTCCTCGAGTGCCTGCTTCTGATTCAATGCTTGTGTTATTTTTGTCTGATTCTCCTCATGCAGTATTTTCCAAGCAGTCGCACACACTCACATGCGACACTGTCTTTCTGATCACTATTGCCGTCAAAACATCACCCGGACTATCTGCTTTCAGAGAATCATTCCAAGGCTTGGGGTGCCCCCCTCCACCTCTCAAACACAACGCTAACAACTGGAATGGGGCTTCTTCCCATCCCAGTACAACTTTTTCTCCACTTTAATCTCTTTTTCCTTTTTTGTTTTAAACATTGCTCAGCCCCTCCTCCGATATCCTGTTCGTGATGCCAGAAAAATGTTTTATGAAATTATCTTGAACAAAGTACAGGTTCGGGGAATGATCGGAGCAATGAATAAACACTCACAGGCTGTTTCTGCTAGAATAATGTGTCATTTATTAAACCGCCACAGATACAGCGAAGCAAAGCACAAGTACATTCAGTACAAAACAAACATTGATGTAAAGCCCCTCACCGTGACACTGACTGGGGAGCCCTCTGTCCAAGTGGAAAGGTAACATCAATTGGCTGGGCATCGGATCAAGATCACCAGCAGACTCCAACTCTTATTCTGAGTGTTACACTTTTGTACACCCCCCCCCCCCCCCGCGCTTGAGCAAAACATGTTTGCCAGCTACCAAGACAGCTGTGCTACAGAGCGACGACTCCCAAAAAACATGCTTTGCAAGACCAAGGCCGTTGTGTGTGACCCTGATGAAGAAAAACATGTTTACAGGGAACTCTGGGCGCTGTAGCTACAAGACAGGCCAAATCTCCCAGCTAGAACACTCCCAGAGGTTTAACACTGCATTCCTTAGAGAACATCACTTCCCCAGCACAAGGTCTAGTTTGTTACAGCTTAAATATAAATTGACATAATAAGTTGAGTATAAATTGACATAAAAGCATAAAAATAATCATTATTATATCAGTGGCATTTCCCATGAAAAGGGACAAAACGTTTATCCACTGTCACCGCTGGCCCTGTTAGAAGAAGTTCCACCCATCCCTCCCAAACATCCCAATTGGGAGCAAGCATTTCAGATTTTACAGGTGAAAAAATATGCCCTAAAACAGGAAGTTTGGGAAAAGAGCTGGCTGTCAGTCGGCTGAGGGCCGACAGTGTTGGTGAGGTCAAAGTGCATCAGTTTGGGCAAAAAATATTGTTTTAAAATTATTTAATAACAGGATCTAAACTGATCCCATCAACACAAAGGTCATAATTTTTACCTGAGTATTTTAAAATCAAATGAAGTTGGATGTCTTGGCTTTATTTTGCTAATGAGATTCCTGACAAAGTAAAAAAAAAAACTTGATGGGATAAACAAAATGTGGTATTTTTACGCATGTAAAAATTGCAGTGGTGGAGAAAGTTCTCAAACACTTACGTAAAAGTACAAATAAACAGACAAAAATGTACTCTAGTAAAAGTAGAAGTACTACATTAACATTTTTACTTAAGTAAAAGTAAATAAGTACTTGCTTTTAAAATTCTTAAAGTATTAAAAGTAAAAGTACTTGCTAAATGTATTACCTAATGCAATGGTCTACATATTGTTAAGTCTGCGTACCATATTTATATTTTCTGTAATACATTAATAGTGTTGTTCCATTTTAATGAACAATGTTGCAGATAATATATGTTTTTATTGTGTTTACTCTGTGACACCGTTCACACTTGGACTCGTGATTCTGTGTGTCTGAATTTCAGGGATGACCTGCAGAGTTAAATGCCATTTATCAAAATAAAGAGGAATGATTTTACCTTAGAAAGTTTTTATTTAACACAAACCAAGGTGACATTTTAAATGCAGTAAAAAAACATTTAAGTAAAAGTTATCTTCCTGACAAAAGGAGCATTAGACACAACTAACAAAGGAACAGGCTCTGATCATTTCAACTGATATTTCAACTCCAGTTTGTCATCAACTCTAGTTAAAATACTGTCTATTCAACCTTGTAATGGGTCAATATTGAACAATATTTTAACTTCCTGACACCATTTAAAAAACTTGGACCTGAGCGTCGAGCCATTTGGAGACATCTCTTTTCTCCTAACTTCATGAATGGACACATTTTAATATTGCAGCAATAATTTCTTGTTCAAGTTCAGAAGAAGTTGTTTTTCAAATATTTTTGAGTCCAATCTGGCTCTTTTTGGAGAGAAGCTGTCCTGTTGTACTGAGCAGTCTTTCAATAAGGCCATGGGTGGTGTGTATCTTCTGGCTGACTCTCTTGTGATGGAATACATTTTGGGTGTGTTAGTGGTGCTGTGGGTGCACCCAGCTCAGTGACATACAAAAATATATGTCATTGGCCCAGCTCTTCTTGAAGGCGGGCCTAACGTTACCTGCCCACTTTGCAGTGATTCAATGGACCTGCTCCCCTCTCACCATTGGTTACTTTCAAAGTAACAAACAAATCAAAAAGCTGCAACATGAATGTAACTTGTATGCAACGCATTATAGAAATGTAGGGTAGTAGAAAGTACAGATACTTGATGTAAAATGTAGTGAAGTAAAAGTATAAAGTACCCACATTTAACTCTACTTAAGTAAAGTACAGATATACGAAAATGTACTTAAGTACAGTAACAAAGTATTTGTATTTAGTTACATCCCACCACTGAAAAACTGAATGGGGTTGGTGGCAACCCCAACACCATAGGAAGGTTAAAAGTGAAATACTTGGTCTAAATGGCGGAGAAAGGCTCAATAAGACTTTTTTTTTGGTGTGTGTGTGTGTGTGTGGGGGGGGGGGGGGGGGGGTCAATGACATTTTGAAAGAGCTCAATCACTTTTATTGTGGGCAAAAATTCAGCTTGAGGCCTGGAAGTGACTCTTGAAAGATTTAAAAATCACCCTCAAATTACAATAAAACACCTTAAACTTAAATAATGGAGGAAAAATGAAGGTGAGTGAAAACAAAGTTTACACTAACTTTTTATTGTCCACATCTAAAAGGCAAAGGAAGGTCATAATGTTTTTTGCTCATGTTTGTGTTCATGTGTTTGTCATTTATCAAAATGTCAATTTAAGCCACTACATGACTTTTAATGAAACTTTAAGGAATTAAATGTTAAAAATACATTTACAACTGATTATCTTTTGGAGTCAACATGATTTAAGACAGCTGGCCTGGCCAAATAGCAATCAAAATTCATAAAAAGAAGGTCTTTTGACGCCTTTATGAAATAACAAGTAGCCACACCTCTGCAGCTGATTTACTTTTAAATCCAATCCAATTCAAGATGGCTGCCCCAGCTAACACAAAAATGACTATTTTTGTCAATTTTGCATCCATCCATTCATCCATTATCTTTTAACCGCTTCTTCCTTTCTACGTTGTGGGGGTCACTGGTGCCCATATCCAACAATCACTGTGTGAGAGGTGGGGGACACCCTGGACAGGTCTCCAGTCCATCACAGGGACACACATTCACTCTCTCACTCACACTTAGAGACAATTTAAAGTTACCAATCAGTCTAACGTGCATGTTTTTGTGCTACAAACTGAAATGGTTACAGCTGAGAGTTAGTCTCATATACAGTGCCTTGTGAAAGTATTTGGCCCCCTTGAACTTTTCAACCTTTTGCCACATTTCAGGCTTCAAACATAAAGATATAAAATTTTAATTTTTTGTGAAGAATCAACAACAAGTGGGACACAATCGTGAAGTGGAATTAAATTTATTGGATGTGTCAACGTTTTTTAACAAATAAAAAAATGAAAAGTGAGGCATGCAATATTATTCGGCCCCCTTGCGTTAATACTTTGTAGCGCCGCCTTTTGCTGCAGTTCGAGCTGCAAGTCTCTTGGGATATGTCTCTATCAGTTTTGCACATGGAGAGAATGAAATTTTTGTCCATTCTTCTTTGCAAAACAGCTCGAGCTCAGTGAGGTTGGATGGAGAGTGTTTGTGAACAGCAGTCTTCAGCTGTTTCCACAGATTCTCGATTGGATTCAGGTCTGGACTTTGACTTGGCCATTCCAACACCTGGATACTGAATATTGAATCGCTGTCCCTCAGTCTTTCTCATCCAAAATGGAAATCAGAAAAAACACTTTTACTAGTTGTTATATATCGTCCACCAGGCGCTTACTTTCAGTTTTTGTCTGAATTCTCAGAATTATTAACCGACTTATTATTAAATACTGATAAAATTATCATAATGGGTGATTTCAATATTCATGTAGATGTTGAAAGTGATAGCTTAAGCATAGCCTTTAATAATTTAAAAGTCTCATTTGGTTTTACCCAAAACGTCCACACATCTACTCATTCTTATCATCACACTCTTGATTTAGTTCTGACCTATGGTATAGAGATTAAGGACTTGGTAATAGTTCCTCAAAATCCTATTCTGTCCGACCATTTTTTAATAACCTTTGAGTTTACATTAAATGACTACACAGTCACAGAGTAAATTTCATCTCAGCAGGTGCTTATCATAAAATGTCGTAACAAAATTTAAACGATCTCTTCCATCAATGTTTTCCTCTGTCTTGCAGAGTAATTCATCAGAGAACAGTGACTTAGATCATCTAGTTGATCATCTTACAACTTCAATGCAAACTTCACTTGATAAAATTGCTCCACTGAAAAAGAAAGTAACCAATCAGAGGAAACTGGCTCCTTGGTTCAATTCTGAGTTGCGTACTTAAAGCAGGCAACTAGAAACAAGGAGAGAAAATGGCACTCTACTAATGTTGAATAATTTTATTTAACTTGGAAAGATAGTCTGCTAACATATAAAAAAGCTCTCCGTAAAGCTAGAACTTTATATTACTCATCTTTAATAGAGGAGAATAAAAATAACCCTAGGTTTATGTTTAGCACTATTGCTAGACTAATTAAAAGTCCCATCTCTGTTGAACCATGTATCCCTACAACTATAAGTAGTGATGACTTCATGAGATTCTTTATAAATAAAATTATTTCAATTAGAGAGAAAATTCAAACCATCCTTCCTTCTACTATCTCTAGTCCCCTGTCAAATGAGGCAACTTTAATAATTTCACTAGAGCCTGATTTATGTTTGGACAGTTTTGTCCCGTTGAGCTCTCTGAATTGTCAAAAATAATAACCTCATCCAAACCATCCACATGTCTGTTAGATCCCATCCCAACCAAACTGTTTAAAGAGGTATTTCCCCTAATTAACATCCACATTTTGGATCTACTTAATTTGTCTTTAATGAATGGTTATGTACCACAGCGCTTTAAGATTGCTGCAATTAAACCTTTACTTAAGAAGTCTGATCTTGATTCAGAAAGTCTGTCCAACTTTAGACCTATATCTAATCTAACTTTCATCTCAAAAAATTCTAGAGAAAATAGTTGCAGGTCAGTTGCATGAACATCTACAAAGAAATAATCTGTTTGAAGAGTTTCAGTCAGGGTTTAGAGCTCATCATAGCACAGAAACAGCATTAGTAAATGTCACTAATGAAATTCTCATGGCCTCAGACAATGAACTTGTGTCTATACTGGTCCTGTTAGACCTCAGTGCTGCATGTGATACAGTTGATCACAATATTTTACTACAGATGTCACGCTCAGCGGCCCCCACTGCCCCCCCATCTGCCTAAGCCTCTGCTCCTCATATCACAGCCCCTGTTTTAAGATCATTCACGTTTTTTCCTGCCTCAGTTTCTGTTTATTTCATCCTGTTTGGTCCTGCACTGCCTATCACCCATTTTCTGCTCCTGTCACTCTCTCTCAGCAATCTGCACTCATCTGCTGCACCCTGTCTCTGCAATCACCACTCACCTGCCACACCTGTTCAGCTCACTACTTAAGCTCCACTCTCACTCTCCTCAGTGCCAGATTATTGAAAGCCTCACAGCCAGTAAATTTTCCAGCATTCGTTTGTTCCTAGTTTCTTCATTTTTGACCACAGCTTCCCTCTTGATTCCTCGCTTTGACTTTGCCCCTGTCTGGATACCACGCTCTCGGCCTACATGGTACAACTTCGCTCTCCTCTTTGACCACGACTACGGATCATCCTTTTGCCTGTTCACACAGCTCCTGGCTCTCGACCCCTGCTACGTCCCTGGATTCTGCCCAGCCCTCCAATGTTCTCTGTCTCAGGCCTGCTCCTGCCACAGAAGGTTAAGTGACGTGCACACCACCTCTCTCAGCTCCCAGAACCTTTTTGCAGTCACTAACCTGTCTGTCTTCATAGATTGGACCAGAACAGAGGCTCAGATCCTCCCCAGACGAACGCCTTTAATAAATAAAACCTTTTTATTTTAATATTGTCCTGAGTCAGGTGTTGTTCTGATCCATACAGACTCGTTACAACAGAGGCTTGAATATGATATTGGGATTACAGGAACAGCTCTAAAATGGTTTAAATCATATATCTGATAGATTCCAGTTTGTAAATGTAAATAATAAATCTTCTTCATACACCAAAGTTAGTCATGGAGTTCCTCAGTGCTTGGGCCAATACTCTTTACTTTATATATGCTTCCATTACGTAAAGTTATTAAACAGCATGGAATAAATTTCCATTGTTATGCTGATGACACACAATTATATTTGTCCATTAAACCCAATGAATCCAATCAGCTACTTAGACTACAAGCATGTCTTTAAGACATAAAAACCTGGATGACTCTTAATTTTCTCCTGTTGAACACAGACAAAACTGAGGTTTTGGTTTTTGGACCTGAGCACCTTAGGAATGAATTTTTCAGTCTTCCTCCCTCCTTAGATGGCATTAATCTGTCCTCCAGCTCTAATGTTAAAAAATCTTGGTGTTATTTTTGATCAGGACATGCCTTTTATCCCCCACATTAAAAACGTTACTAGAACTGCCTTCTTCCACCTGCGTAATATCACTAAAATTAGAAACATCTTATCTAAAAATGATGCAGAAAAACTGGTCCATGCATTTGTCAAGTCTAGACTGGACTATTGCAATGGTTTATTATCTGGATGTCCAAATGCGTCTTTAAAACGTCTTCAGTTGATCCAAAATGCTGCTGCCAGAGTCTTAACCGGAGTTAGTAGGAGATCATATCTCTCCAGTTTTAGCTTCTCTCCATTGGCTCCCTGTCAAATCCAGAATAGAATTCAAAATCTTACTTCTAACCTACAAAGTTCTCAACAACCTGGCTCCATCTTATCTTACAGATCTTGTTATTCCATATTTTCCTAAGAGAGCACTTCACTCTCAGACTGCAGGTTTACTTGTGGTTCCTAGAATTTACAAAAACAGAATGGGAGGCAGATCTTTTAGTTATCAGGCTCCTCTCTTGTGGAACCAACTTCCAATCTCTGTCCGTGAGGCTGACACATTATCCAGTTTTAAAACTAGACTCAAGACTTTCCTTTTTGCTAAATCCTATAGTTAGGGTCGGCTTGGGTTTCCTGAGCTGTCCCTTAGTTATGCTGCTATAGGCTTAGACTGCTGGAGGACAAACTGACCACATTTTTCACTCTGCTATTGTCTTTACTGACTCTGCTCAACCTGTTTTGTATTTGTGATTATTTGTTTTATCCTTAACGTGTTTTTTTTGTCTTTCAGATACACCTGGACCTATACCTGGACCTATCATTCTGTGTTTGTCTGTCTCTCCTTCCTGTCCTCTCAACCAGCCGGTCAAAGCAGATGGCCCCTTGTCCTGAGCCTGGTTTTGCTGGAGGTTTCTTCCTTTTAAAAAGGAGTTTTTCTTTCCACTGTTGCCACTGTGTTTGCTCAGGATGGGAGACTGCAACAAAGCCGAGATTCAATTTGTCTGCTGGATTCCTTAGATAGATAACTTTACTAATTGGCTTTTATGTATGTGAATGTTTCTGTAAAGTGCCCTGAGACAACTTTGTTGTGATTTGGCGCTATATAAATAAACTGAATTGAATATGTTTATTTGTGAACCATTCCATTGTAGATTTGGCTTTGTTTGGGATCATCGTCTTGTTGGAAGATAAATCTCCATCCCAGTCTCAGGTCTCTTGCAAACTCAAACCGGTTTTCTTCCAGAATGGTCCTGTATTTGGCCCCATCCATCTTCCCATCAATTATGAACATTTTCTATGTTATGTGTTCCATGCCACCACCATGTTTGACAGTGGGAATGGTGTGTTCAGGGTGATGAGCTGTGTTGCTTTTACGCCAAACATATCATTTTGCATTGTGGCCAAACAGTTCGATTTTGGTAACTTTCATCTGACCAGAGCACCTTCTTCCACATGTTTGGTGTGTCTCCCAGGTGCTTGTGGCAAACTTTAAACAAAACTTTTTTATGGATATCTTTGAGAAATGGCTTTCTTCTTGCCACTCTTCCATAAAGGCCAGATTTGTGCAGTGTACGACTGATTGTTGTCCTATGGACAGACTTCCCCACCTCAGCTGTAGATCTCTGCAGTTTATCCAGAGTGATCATGGGCCTCTTGGCTGCATCTCTGGTCAGTCTTCTCCTTGTTCGAGATGAAAGTTTAGAGGGACGGCCGGGTCTTGGTAGATTTGCAGTGGTCTGATACTCCTTCCATTTCAATATGATTGCTTGCACAGTGCTCCTTGGGATGTTTAAAGCTTGGGAAATCTTTTTGTATCCAAATCCGGCTTTAAATTTCTCCACAACAGAATCTCAGACCTGCCTGGTGTGTTTCTTGGTCTTCATGATGCTCTCTGCGCTTTGAACAGAACCCTGAGACTATCACAGAGCAGGTGCATTTATACGGAGACTTGATTACACACAGGTGGTTTCTATTTATCATCATCAGTCATTTGGGACAACATTGGATCATTCATAGATCCTCACTGAACTTCTGGAGTGAGTTTGCTGCACTGAAAGTAAAGGGGCCGAATAATATTGCACGTCCCACTTTTCAGTTTTTTATTTGTTAAAAAAGTTTGACACTTCCAATAAATTTCATTCCACTTCACGATTGTGTCTCACTTGTTGCTGAATCTTCACAAAAAAAATTAACATTTTATATCTTTGTTTGAAGTCTGAAATGTGAAAAAAGGTTGAAAAGTTCAGGGGGGCCGAATACTTTCACAAGGCGCTGTACTCTAAGTGCTGCTAATTATGCAACGTATTGTCTTTAAACTTTATCACATCAACCCTTTTTGTCTGTCAGCACATTATCTCTTTAACCATTGGTTGGATTTGAACAAAACTTCTAGAAAATAATCATTAAAAAATGAGTTTTTGCGGCTCAATGAGACTACCTGTAGAAATACAGGGTAAATGAAATAAAAAAATTAGATAGCAGGGGGCAAGGTGGGGTGGCTATACGCAGTTAAATTTAACCTGTTTATAAAAGAGACGGGCGGTAAAGCTGACACCTTTCAACAAGCAGGTCGCCAGTTCAAATCCCGGCCCTGGACCTTCTGGGTGGGGTTTGTATATTCTCTCCATGCACACGTGGATTTTCTCCAGGTACTCCGGTTTCCTCCCACAGACTAAAAACATGCATGATAGACTGATTAGTAACTCTAAATCAGGGGTGTCAAACCCACTTACAAAAGGGGGCCAAAATTAAAACCTTTTTCAAACTAACAGCCAGTTTCAGAATCTACAGTCACTCAAGTTAGATACCCAACATCTTTTCTTGGTTGCAGGTTCCTCAACAAGAGTTTGTTTGGACTCATTTGACATTTTCTGTTGCACTTTTGACATCATAATCAAAGATTACTAAAAAAAAATCAAGTGATAAAAGTATTTTACATTTAAAATAACATCTTGGGGGCCAGATGAGATGTTAAGGAGGGCCACATTTGGCCCCACGGCCTTGAGTTTGACACACATGCTCTAAATCAGGTGTGCCCAACCAGTCGCTCGCGGGCGACCGGCCTTGACTTGTATTCTCACAGACATAGTCTCGCGAGTTTTGGGTGCGGTGACACAGCGAGACTTTAGGCTCAGTCGTGGAGTAATGTCGGTGCGCAGAAAACATGGATGGAAAACTAGCGAACAAGCAAACAAAAACTTATTATTTTCACACAGAGTGGGAGGAGGAGTATTTTTTTGTTTATTCTAATTCGAAGTCCATTTGCCTCATCTGTAATTCGAGCGTTGCCTTACCCAAAAAGTGTAACTTGGAGCGGCATTTCAAGACGATGCACAAACGGTTTGAGACAGATTTCCCTCTTAAAAGTTCTTTACGGACTCAGAAAGTGCGGGAGCTAAAAAACAAGCTTGCAGCCCAGCAATCAGTCTTCACTCGCCCCAGCACAAAAGGTAAAGCTGCTACGATAGCTTCCTACCGTGTTAGCCACATCCTGGCTCAACATAAGAAGTCTTTCAGCGATGGACAAGTTATGAAAGAAGCGTTTATTGAGGCTGCAGATGCGCTTTTTCATGATTTTAAAAATAAAAGTGAGATCGTAGCTGCTATTAAAGACGTGCAGTTGTCCAGACAAACAGTGACACGGCGATGTGAGGGAATGGCTGTGGATGTGGAGGAGCAGCTAAAAAAGGACGTGGAAGAATGTGAGTGTTTCTCTCTTCAGTTTGATGAGTCGACAGACATGGTGGATGTAGCCCAGCTGTGTGTTTTTTATCAGAATGGCCTTTGCAGACATGAGTGCAAAAGAGGAGCTGCTCACCATCTTGCCTTTGAAGGGACACACAAGAGGAGAAGATATTTTTAATGTGTTTATGGAGTTTGTTAATAAAAGCAACTTGCCCCTCTTTAAACTAATTTCTATAACAACTGATGGCGCTCCAGCAATGACTGGTCACACCAGTGGATTTGTTGCACTCTGCAAGCAGAATGATGCTTTCCCAGACATTTTGCACTATCACTGCATCATCCACCAACAGGCCCTGTGTGGGAAGATTTTAAACATGAAGGAAGTGATGGATGTTGCCATGAAAACTGTGTGCTCTATAAGGGCCAGGAGTCTGCAGAGGAGGTTGTTCCGGGCTCACTTGGAGGAGGCAGGAGCAGACCACACAGACCTGCTGCTGCACATGGACGTCAGGTGGCTAAGCAGAGGTAAATTTCTGGACAGATTCAGTGAGCTGTTGCCTGAGATCAGGGATTTTCTGAAGCTGTCAGATCATGGTGAACATTCAAAACTAGAGGACACCCAGTGGCTTTTGGATTTAGCCTTCCTCACAGATCTCACCAGCCTGCTCAATGAACTGAATTTGGAGCTTCAGGGAAAGGACGAAAACATAATCCACATGATCAGTTCTGTGAGCACCTTCAAAAGCAGGCTGCAACTGCTCACAAGTCGGCTGCAACGCAGGGACCTGCGAAACTTCCCACACATGGAGGCAGAGCTACAGCGCCAAGGGAAAGAAGTCCCACAACTGGACAGTGCACACTATTCTAAGCAGGTTCAGAGCATCTCAGCAGAATTTGAGAGACGATTTACTGACTTTTCCTCCATCGAGCCTGTTACCAGCTACATGTGTTATCCTTTTGGAAATGTTGATGTGGATGACATTGTGTCCAAATTGGTGTCCGTGTTTCAGCTGGACAGCTCTGGTGTTGAAAATGAGGTGTTGAGTCTGCAAAATGACATTGGGATCAAATCCAGAGCATCACCTGGCGTGGATGGAGAGTTCTGGAGTCTGCTGTCAGAAGAAAAGTATCCTAACATCCGAAGATGTGCTTTGAACTTAACAGCACTTTTTGGATCTACCTACCTGTGTGAGTCTGCTTTTTCACACATGAAAATCATCAAGTCCAAAAACAGATCCACAATGAATTATGATCATCTGGAGACCTGCCTGCGCCTCGCAACCACCTCATACTGCCCATCTTATGAGACCCTGGCCTCCTCCTCTCAGTGTCAGAAGTCCCACTAAGGTAGAGACACATTTATTTTATACAGCTTGCATAAAAAGTTGTCTCCTATAGATGCATCACGTTCTGTTTTATTTACTTTAAAGAAGTGAGGAGTAGGGATTGATGAAAAATTATGTTTGTTGATAATGAGACTAGACGAGTAGCTCTCGGCAAATTGCCGACTTCAAAAGTAGCTCTTGGTTCAAAAAAGGTTGGGCACCCCTGCTCTAAATTGTCCCTAGGTATGAGTGAGAGAGTGAATGGTTGTTTGTCTTCTTTGTCTCTATGTGCCCCTGTGATGGACTGGAGACCTGTCCATGGTGTCCCCCGCCTCTCACACAGGGACTGCTGGAAATGGGCACCAGTGACCTCTACGGCCCAAAAAGGAAGAAACAAGTAAAGATAATGGATTGATGGATAAAAGAGACTGTCTTTGTTTTGAACTAAAATCGTCCTTTAATTTCCGTTGTCAAGCAGAAGTTTGTGGTTTTCATGACATAACCTGACTGAAGTTAACATTTTCATAAATACACAAAAATATACCCAGAATATTAAAATGAAGTGACACATTTATTGCCATAAACATCAGTTCATATGGCGATATAAAGTCAAGAATGTATATCAAAGTATTCAACCACCTATGACTACACAACTAAAACATTTGTTGTGTATGCACTTATTCAATCAAAACTGAGGAGGTTGCATATCTGTGTCTGTGTTTTAATCATAGTTTGACCCTTTGATCTATTTAACAGTCAATATGGACTTCTTGTAAGAAAAACAATGGCCACTCCACATCCTCCCTGAATGAAGCGTAGAACACTTTTTTATTTTAATGGTAAATGGACTGTACTTATATAGCACCTTTCTATCTTATTTCAAGACACTCAAAGCGCTTTACACTACAATCTGTGCTCTCATTTACCCATTCATACAGCACTCTACTAGATCTCTACAAAGCTAATTGAACAAATCATTCTAAAGAGACTAATCAGTGCTTTATCACATTCATACACTGATGGGACACACATCACAGGCTATGAGGGGTTCAGTGTCTTGCACAGGGACACTTCGACATGTGACTACTGGTGGATTCGAACCCCCAACTCTCGCATTGGAGGACGACTGCTCTAACCCCTCAGCCACAGCCGCCCCAACATAAATGGACATAAAGAGCATCATCCAGGAGTTTATTTTTGTGTGTGTGTGCTTGTGATGGTCTTGCGTTGCAGAGGAGGTATTTTCTGGTTGATGCGATGCTGTAGCTGCCGGCTGCAAGCTTTGAATACGCCTCATCTCAACAGGAGGGAACCCAGCTATCAAAGCCATCATGTACTTTAATTACAGGTAATCTTGACTCACAGACGCTCGTCTATTCCCTCTGCTCTTAAGAACTTCCTCCACAATTACCAAAGTGCCTCAATTAGGCCTTAAATAAGCACTGGACATGCACGAGGACGGGGTGAGGAGAGAGAGGGTAAAAACAACAGGCTCCTGTAAGAGTCAGTGTGATGCAGAAGCAATTAAAAGACAAAAAAAAAAGCTCTACCATGCAGGGTGAAAATTAGGGACAAAAAAGGAGAAAAGGGCCCTTTGATGAGCTTGTGCTCAGCTAAGTGGCGCTTAAGAGGCGACGGCTGACGAGAAGAATAAGTGAGAAAAGATAAATTAAAGACAGTTGATTGGCAAGAAGGCTGATGTCACACTGTTTCCCTACAGGACCATATGTCAGTGAGAGCACTCAGTCACAGAAAGAGGAATGTGTGAGTAAATCCTGACTTCTATAGAGTGGATATCCCACAGGCAGGCGATTCTCCGCAGCCACGCTGCTTTGCCTCACATTCATTAGGCAGCAAACCCTAATGCACACTCCATCAGCTGGGAAACTTAGCAGGGTTTAAATGAACAAATGAAGACCGTGTTTTTTTTAATAGGCTAATTCTGTGTCTAACAAGGAGCCTTGTTAAAGCAAAATGCAGCAGTATGAATGTGAGCACTTTAGGCAATTAGCTTCAGTATGACCCGGAGCAATTGTCTGATGAATTAACTAGAAGGGAATACATCATCAAGCAACACAAGGCATTAATTGAGCCATATACAAACACACAAACACAGCAGTTTGTTTGTTTGTTTGTGTGGAGGATATGGATGCTGTATGCACAGATACACTGGCCAAACTACATTTGATTCTATGGATATTTCTCACACTGATCCAACTGGATAGTTGGAAGCTGAGCTCCGTTAAGTTCCTCACATCACAAGGCTGTTATCAGTCATCAGAACAAATGGAGACCATGATGACAATGAATGAGTGAGCAAGAGTGGGAAGCTGAAGAAAGAACCAGAGCAGAGCCCATTTGATGGTTTATTGGAATACTGTTTAACAAACTAAATCATAAGGCAAAGCGACTGCTCCAAGGAGATCAGTGACCAGCAGGTCCGAATGTCACAGCGTGTTTCCAGAAGAGGGCAGTGTTTTCCAGGAAGTAGACTGAAACTGTGGTGAGTCTTTAATTTAAGCTGATAAAGTCAAAGGAACCAACAAGCACTAGCTGCTTAAGTAAGCATACAATTGGGGGCAGCTGTGGCTGAGTGGTTAGAGCAGTCGTCCTCCAATGCAAGAAATGGGGATTTGATTCCACCAACATTCAGATGCTGAAGTGTCCCTGGGCAAGACACTGAACCCCTCATTGCCTCCAATGTGTGTCCGATGTTTGTATGAATGTGATAAAGCTCTGATAAGTCTTTGTATAGATCTAGTAGAGTGCTGTATGAATGGGTAAATGAGGGCAGATTGTAGTGTAAAGAGCTTTGAGTGTCTTGATGAGATAGAAAGGTGCTATATAAGTACAGTCCATTTACCATTTACAATTCTAATTGTATACTTGAACAAAAAGTTAATAAATTCCAATTTTCACAAGTGGAACTAAAGTACTTAGCAAATCGAGCCAAAACATAAAACAAGGTACAGTATGTTTTAGAAAATAAACAAAGCTTTGTACTTTCAGTCTTCTCATGAATGTAATTGTATTTATTTATTATTTACGAGTGACCGCTGGCCTGGAGATGAGTGTAGACCATAGAGTCCTGGCCTGATGATGTTGATTTTCTTTGCTGGGCCATCCTTTTGGCCAGTGGCTGTTTAGTTTCCCCGATGTAAGACTGATCACAGCCCTCCTGACACTGAACAGCATACACAATATTACTCTGTTTCTGCCGGGGCACTGGATCTTTGGGATGAACCAGTTTTTGCCATAATGTATTTTGGGGTTTAAAAGCCACTGGGACGTTGTGTTTAGAAAATAAACGTCTCAGTTTCTCTGAAATTCCCGCAGCATACGGAATGACCACTGGTCTGGGTCTGGGTTCCTCCTTTTCACCTGATGGCTGACTGGAGTCCTGTTTGGGTTTCTTCTCTGCTTTCAGGAAGGCCCAGTTAGGATATCCACATTGCTCTAGAGCCTGTCTTGTGTGGGATTTCTCCTTCTGCCTGGCTCCTGAGTTAGTGGGGACACTGTCTGCTATGTGGTACAGAGTCCTGATGACTCCTAACTTGTGTTCCAAAGGGTGATGGGAGTCAAACTCCAAATACTGATCTGTGTGGGTGGGTTTGCGGTACACCTCAGTTTGCAAATGTCTTCTATCGGAAACTGACCTCACAGTTCAAGAAAGCCAACCTGCCATTTTTTACATCTACTCGTGTGAACTGTATATATTTATCCACCATTTTTCAGTCAGGTCATCTGGACAGTTTCTTTTTTTTGTGCTGAAA
>NC_056510.1:30827276-30845084 GCF_014905685.2 Nematolebias whitei
GAGTTTTGACCTTAGACTGGGTTCCGACGTAGGCTTAGTCCACTACATTAGTGTATTTTTATTTTATGATTTTCTCAGTTCATATCTTAGATCTTATTGCTGTTTTTCGTTTACATTTTATTGTTGGATGTAACTGGGGCCATGTGTACATAATTTCGTTCCACCACATGTACCACACGGGGTGCGAATGACAAATAAAGAACCTTGAATCCTTGAATCTTGTAGAAATATAGCAAATTAAAGAAATATTTCAGATCTTTGAAGTAAGGTCTGTAGAAAGATTGTGAACAAACAATATCTTACCTGTTTTGCATCTACGAACAACCTCGGGTTAGAGAAACAGAGCTTAATCTTGACAGATCGGATTAGTAGCACAGGGACTAAAAAGTATGTGGGTCTCTTGCTCCAATTTTGTTAGAAAAAAATAAGTTTTGCATTACAGTAGTCCCTAGTTTATTGCAAGAGTTACGTTCCGGACCCCCTCCCCCCACCCACCTCAATGAAATAAGTGGAAAAACCACGATGTAGGAATGCTATTTTTTATTTATTTTTATTAATTAACACTCAAGATAAAATGACATAGATTTCTGAGTTGAAACAACCAAAACAGTTCAGTCAACTAACACATTTAAATCAAGTAAAGCAAAATTTATTTAGCAAGATAACTTGATGTTTATTCACTCATCTTGAAATTTTAAGTTGAATGAGTAGTGCTCTGTTCCGGTCCGGTAGACCTACCCTGCAGCGACGAAGCCCACAATGTTCTAAACTCTTAAACCTATGTACTTTGTACTTTTAACAACATACATATACTGTATGTACTGAACAGTACTACTAAATTTTACTCACCAGCTCTGCAGAACACAGCAGCTCAGTTCCAGTCCGGCTCAGTTCCGGTTCGGCAAACCTATCCTACCGGACCTACCTTGCTGGTTCTGGTCCGGTTCTAATTGGCAGCCATTAAGCACCAGATACTTTTAGAAAGAGCTGGACCTTCGGATAGCCAGCACAAAAAAAACACACAATGATCCCGATCGAGTCCAAATCCAGAGGACAAAAGTCCGGGTGAGCTCCAGAGAAAACACCGGACCTCCAAGCAACGCCACCCTGCTTGAGATGCCTCATGGGCCGGCAAGCAGCATTGACCAATGAGGCTGGAAATCCAGTTCTGGTCCAATTACCGGTCTGTTCTGTATGGCTTTTTACATCCACTGAGCGCCAAAGTCACTATGAATAAGGACCAAACTTTTTTGGATCGGATCAAAACTTTCCCTCCATTTCAACACAACGCAATGTCTGGAAGCACTGCTGGGGCTTCTGGGTGGGACACTTTTGGCTTCTATACTCATTTTGAGTGGTGATACAATATAGGCCATCTGTGTCAAACTCAAGACCCGGGGGCCAAATGTGGCCCTCGCTGGCATCTTATCTGGCCTCCAAGGTGTTATTTCAAAAGTAAAATACCTCTATCACTTTTTTTTCTCCCAATAATCTTTGATTATGATGTCAAAAGTGCAACAGAAAACGTCAAATGAGACCAATCAAACTCTTGTTGAGGAACATGCAACCAAGAAAATGTAGATGAACAGATGCTCAGATATATTCATCAATTAACGCGGATTCCTCATTTTTCTGAACTGAATAAAACGTGCATTGAATTTAATGAAATGCAAACGTGAGACGTCATTTATATTTGACCCATCAAAATGAATGCGGTCATTTATTTACAGAATCAAAGTTTAACATCAAACATTTACATTAATTTGGCAAATTATGAAAATAACAACATAAGCAATCAATCAGGAAAAATCATACGGCCATGATTTTTCCGTTGCTTCACCACAGACATTTATGAAACTGTACAATTATGATCTTTTACCCACACGGATGTGGATGAGCATTTTACACAGACATTTCTAAAATATCTGGAAGAATATCTACTTGATAGAAAGTTTAAAGATGGGAAAGAAGTTTAGAGGGAGTAAAGATGGTATGGGAGGGGAAGTGTTCACCAGAATTGACACTCTCCATCAGAACCCAGCTCCCCCCGGTACGCTTGGTAGGAAACTTGACTCGTTACCTTTCTGAAGTTAATCAGCAGATATGGAGCTCCGTTAACGCTACCTGTCCAGCGTCTCCTTAGGATGCTGTGAATCGTCAGAAGTAGTGGCGAGTGAAAATGTTATAATCCCATGGAACTCGGAAGAGCTCTGTTGTCATGTCAGGATCATCCCGTCTCTCACAGAACTGGGCTTCTCTCACAGAACTGGTTGAACTGTGTATCCAGCAGAACTCCAACAGCACTCCATCAGAACTGAACAGAACTGTCCCAGAACTGTTCCAGCACCATCCCAGAACTGAGTAGTTTACAGATCTCTCACTGAACTGAGTAGACCAGGAAGTACTGACATTTTAAAGAGCTGTTTTCCGGTCCATCTGGGAGTATTCCCATTGGCCAGAACCGACCAGACGGGGTGTGTTTTGTGAGGTAAAAGGTTAGAATGCAGCAAGAATTGTTATGGAAAGATCAGAAATGTTCTCACAGACAGAGTGAGTTTTGTTTTGGCGCGTTTCAGAAACAGGTGCCAAAACTTCTATATTTACGTCTGAGAGGATTCTAAAAACATGACAGTTCGTTCTAAAAACTTGCCTAGTCCACTACAAAAAGATGCTGGATATCTAACTTACCATACCATACCAATTTATTTATAGAGCACTTAAAACAGCAACAAGGCCAACCAAAGTTCTGTACAAAGGAAAACAAACATGCACAGCGGACAGGAAAACATAAAATAAAAATACAGATACAAATAGCAGCAGAAGCTAACTAAAATGGCCAACAGTGTAGAGTACAGACTAGACCAAAACAAATCACACCGTGTTAAAGGCAAGAGAATAGAAGTGGGTCTTCAAGCGAGACTTAAAGACTGAGAGTGTGGGAGCCTGCCGGACACTCAGTGGCAACTCATTCCACAGTCGTGGACCTGCAACAGAGAAAGCCCTGTCACCTCTGAGCTTACGACGGGTTTTTGGGACTGAGAGAAGCATCTGGTCTGCTGACCTCAGAGAGCGCAGTGGGACATATGGCTGCAGAAGATCAGTGAGATAGGATGGGGCGGAACTGTTCAGTGATTTAAAAACATACATGAGAATTTTGAATTGGATCCGAAGGTGAATGGGTAGCCAGTGCAGGGAGGCCAAAACTGGCATGATGTGCTCTCTATAGCCTGTACCAGTTAAAAATCGGGCTGCAGCATTTTGACCAGTTGTAGACGAGCAATGGAGGACTGACTGATTCCAAACAGAAGTGAATTGCAGTAATCAAGCCTAGATGTTATGAATGCGTGGATCACTGTCTCAAGGTTCTTTTTGGAGAGTATAGGCTTCAGCTTAGACAGCCATCTCAGCTGAAAAAAACAGGATTTGACCATCATGTTTATGTGACTGTTGAGTTTTAAGGACGGGTCCATTATCACCCCCAGATTAGTGGCCTTTTGTTTCTCTAGCGGGGCTAGAGAGAAAAGGTCAATGTCATGGTTCATGAGTGAGCCACTGGGATGGAACAGCATGACTTCAGACTTCTTCTCATTGAAGCTTAAGAAGTTTAAAGCCATCCAGTCCCGGATGTCAGTCAGGCAGTCAAGAAGAGGCTGAATAGAGCGTGTGCCTCTGTGCCTCAGGGGGAAGTAAATTTGGCAATCATCGGCGTAGAAATGAAAGGGTATGTTGTGTTTGCGGAAAATAGCACCTAATGGCAACAGGTATAAAGAAAAGAGAAGGGGACCGAGGATGGACCCCTGCGGAACCCCCCCACTGGAGCGCTGTCGATGCTGAACTAAAATTTTTGATATTGACACAGAAGGTTCTGTCAAAGAGTTAGGACCCAAACCATTTAAGGGCTGACCCTGTGATGCCCACCCACTGCTCCAGTCTAGAAATGAGGATCTTGTGGTCGATGGTGTCAAAAGCAGATGTAAGGTCCAATAGGACAAGCAGCACAGAATCACCTGCGCCTGTGGATATGAAATGCCATTAAAAACCTTCAGTAGGGCAGTTTCAGTGCTATGGAGAGATTTGAAGCCAGATTGGAATAACTCTAGGATAGCGTGATCCCCCAAAAACTGTTTCAACTGAGACTCCACAATTTTTTCCAGTAGTTTAGAGGTGAATGGGAGTCTGGAGACAGGCCGGAAGTTGGACATGACTGAGGGGTCAAGGTTAGGTTTTTTCAGGAGGGGCTGGACAGCAGCATGCTTAAAAGTTTTTGGCACCACACCTGAGGATAAACTGCTATTCAGAATAGCGAGAATAAAAGGACCCAGGGTAGGAAAAACTTCCTTTAGTAGTCGAGGGGGGACCACATCAAAGGGGGAAACAGATGGCTTCATGCTGCACATTACCTGCTCCAGAGAAGACAGAGAGATGGGCTCAAAGTGGTCAAACACAGCCACACACTGAGATGGGATGGACAGATCATGAGCTGGTGGAGAAATGAGTGACCGGGTGTTTGCCACTTTTTCTAAAAAGAAATGGAGGAAGTTTTCACACAGCTCAGTTGAGGCTTCCAGAGGTGAAGGCTCACTGAGGTGTAGAACTGAGATCAGGGTGGAGAAAAGAACTCGGGGGTTGTGGGAGTTGGAGATTGGCAGCTTTAACGGTTTTCTGATAGTGATGCCAACTCTCCCTTAACATTTGAAAAGAAACCTGCAGCCTGTCCTTCCTCCACCTTCGTTTAGCTCTGCGACACTGCCGCCTAACGGCTCGAGTGACGTCATTCAGCCAAGGCTCTGATTTAAGTTGAGTTTTTCTGGTTTTAAGGGGAGCAACACGGTCCAGAACATCTAAACAGGGAGAGTTGAACTGAGAGGTTAGCTCCTCAGTGGTAAGAGACATCGAGAGCTGTTCGATCCTCTCAGAGTTAAAACCTTCATTAAAACGAGCAGGAGTGAAATGGTTAATTGAACGAGTAGTACGTGCAGGAACACACGTCTTAGCAGTATGACAAGGGAGGGGTGAAGTCAAACAATACAGGCATGTGATCTGAAAAAACATTGTCACTGATTTTCAAATTAGAAACAGAGACATTGCGTGTTAAAACGAGGTCCAGCGTGTGACCGTGTTCTTGGGTGGGACCGTTTACCTGCTGAATAAAATTAAAAGAGTCCAATAAATCTAGAAAGTCCTTCACTAAGGGCTTCTCCTGACAACACACATGCAAATTAAAGTCACCAATAAACAAAAAGTGAGTGTATATCTGTGTGATATCAGCCAAAAAGTCAGAGAATTCATTTATGAAGTCCTTGGATCGAGGGGGGCGGTAGACGAGAGCGCACAGAACCGGAGGAGAGTGTCCGAGTTCAAAGACACTTAGCTCAAAGCTGGCGTGGGACACTGGGATGGACAACTGTTTACAAGCCAAGTTTGCTTTAAAAACTGTTAATAATCCCCCCCCCCCCCCCCCCGCACGCCGACCTGATGGCCGCGGGGCATTAAAACACAGACAGTCCGGGGGTAGTAGTTCCACCAAGGCGCTGGACTCACCATCAGAAATCCAAGATTCTGTGACGAACAGAAAATCCAACTCCTGATCTTTAAAAAAGTCATTGAGGATAAACGTCTTGTTGGAAACAGACCTTGCATTGATTAAACACATCCTGATAGGGTCCAACGCAGACACAGCCGTGGAAGGAGAAGCGCGCGCCAGCGGGGGCAGGTTATGAAGAACAGCTCCTCCAGGTCTGCTGGTGCGGCGCACAGGTAAACAACTCCAGGTGTTTACATGGACTGAGCGCGCGGGCAGCTGGCCAGCAGCCGGGCCCCGGGAGCACCACGGGTCAGAGAGGAGATGATCAGATCCAGAGTGAGTCCTGATAGAATAATCCACAATTTGCCTCAGTTTCACCAAAATTCCTGCACGCTTCCCACAACGTCTGCGACGTTTCCTCCATGGAGAAAGGCCAGGGTCACGCAGAAGGAATGCAGGAATCTCAGACAGGATCGGTGGAGGAGAGTGCTGACCGCTGTACCAAAACTCCGCAGGAATTTCAGCAAATGTACGGAGCTTCAAAAGTGCCCGACGATCATACTGAAAATAGGACTCGGCACACTGTACCAACCATTGTAAAAATAACAAAAATACAATACAAGCAGAGAGCGAGAGACGGGCAGCCCTACACACCGGCACCATCTTGGAACTTGACTTAATGTAGATTCTGAAACTGGCCCTTAGTTTGAAAAAGGTTTTAATTTTGACCCGCTTTTGTTAGTGGGTTTGACACCCCTGGTATAGGCATATTTGGAGAAAACTACAAAATGGCGGCGCCTGTCCCAAGATTTTTTGTTAACTTTTTACTGTACAGCATCCAGTACTGTCCAAACACGTGAGTAATATTAATGTTGACAATCATGTCGTGTGCAATTTTTTCCGTGTTCAATCATACTTTGAAAAAACCGTGGAAGTCCGCAAAAGTCAAAACGCGAAGTAGCGAGGAATGTTTAAAATAACAATAAATCCATTAGAGTATGTATCAATATAGTATATTTAAACAATTTCATGGCTAAAATACATTTTGAGAGTTTTGAAATGGAAATGTGAATTACCACATCTATGATTTTCAAATCCAAGAAAACAGCATTAACTTTATTTTCCTTATCAAATAATAAGGAAAACTGTGTTTTAATGTGCTGTAATCTTTGAGATGGAGAACAACTGTTTATTTGATATTGTTTTGTCCTTGGGATTTATATTAAACTGATTAAAGCAGCAGTAAACATTTTGGAAAGACAGAGCATGACCACACTCTACTCATAAATGCCAAACAGGCCTTTATTATAACAGTTTATAAACATAAGGAATTCTAATAATTTACAAATGGTTTGACTTAATGCTGCTCAAATACAGACTGATTTATACATTCACAGTCATAAATGTACAACATCCTTTCACCTTTTCTTTTTTTGTTTTACAACAAAAACAAGAAGTCTGATTTCTGTGTTAAGTGACTATAGGACAGTTCCAAAGTGTAAACACCAGCGATGAACATGAGACATTATCAGAAACACTGAAACAAAGAACAAAGATGAAGGATCTACATCAAAAGACAACAGAAATGACTAGAGTTGCTTTAAATATCTACACAGCTACATAAAACACAACATGGCTATGGCTTCTTGGCTTCTTGATTTGCTTCACAAATACACTGTAGCCTCCATAAATCTTCTGCTTTAACAGATATACCTGCATAGAAAAATGAGCATTGGGAAAGTAACATCAATATATGGTATAAAATCTCCCCTGCATGACAAAAATGGCAGATGATTGAATGATTCATCACACACACACCCGTCAAACCTTCTGAATTGTTGTGAGCTGATAAAATGATCCAGAAAATCACTTTAATTCTTCTTTTTCCATTTGTTAAAGTTGACTGGGTGTCTTAGATTGAATTGGCTTCAAATGTTTTAGACGTACATCCAGTGATTACTTTCTGGAGTCTCATCTGTCCACTGATTCATGGGACATTTTCATAAAGCAAACATATGTCAAATAACACAAACACACTAAGACACAGGTAAATAAATTATCATACACGTTAAATGAAGATGGAAGCTATAACAGAGCAGGACCCCCCCCCCCAAAAAAATAAATAAATAAATAAATAAATAATAAATAAAATAAAGTTAACTGGACACTAAATAATAGTGACAGAAACACTGTAGGTCTGGTAAAAAAAAAAAAAAAAAGTTTTTCTCAGAAAGATTTTGAATTCATTGAACAAAAAATCTGAGCTGTTCCAGGATCAGTTGTGTAAGTGATAATTGAATTCTCCAAAATGTTCAGGAAATGGAGTTGCTGTGTTTTATTATTCATCTTCTTTAAGCTCAAGAAACACTGTAGCATGCTTTGTGAAATAACAGATTATTCTATCCCATAATTCTTTGCAGCAGCACATTTTGAAACCGTCTGATCATAATTCATATAAGTAATGAGGTCAGCAGTGTGAGCTACAGTCTATGGAACAAGACGAAGCTTCAATCATTTTTCTTAGCTTTTTTCTTTAATTCCCCAAAATAATGTTAATAAAAAAAAAAATACTATTGTGAAAAAGGCCTCAAGTGAGACAAAAATACAACAAGAGTTTAGCTGAACTACTAGATTTAACGTGTTTTGTGTTTAATATTTTGAAAACAACCATAGTTTTCATACAACAAAACAAATTCATGTTAGTTTAGTTGCTATGTCATTTTAGAGCGGCTGAGATTTTTGCAAGTTTGTCTGTACGCTTTACTTAATGTCATGGTTTCAAACAATGTCAATAAAAAGTGTAAAAGTTGTTGTTTTCACGAACTAAAGCACATGGCTCTGATAACTGCATACAGTTTTATAAACTGATATTAACTATCACTTTTAATCAAAATAATATATGAAATTACTGTTTATAAAAGAGGATATATGCTAAATCTGTTACTACAAATTATTTGCATTCATGAGACATTCTTAAAACTGATCTTCTTGTCAGGTGAAACTAATGCTCATTATAACAACAGTCCACGCTCAATAATCCAGGTATACAATCCAACATTTTTCAGTTTTCAGTTTTTAATGCTCGTTATCGCTTTAATACAAATTACCTGATATTTTCAGGTTCTGAAATCATTTAAATCTCAACTTGTGTACAAAAACACACGACAGATTAAATAAAAACAAAGCTAAAATGAAAAAGTTTGTGTGTGAAAAATTAAATAGACTCCATGATTGAACAGCTTGTAGAACTTCTATTTGCAGCAATAAGTCAGTATCCTGTTTGATGTCATGTCTCACATGGTTGTGGAGAAATTTTGGCCTACTCCGTTTTACAATGTTGCTTCGGCCATTAAGGTTTGCGGGCATTCTTTCCTACACAGTTGGCTCTGCACCTCTCTACATGTCTATGAGGTCATCTCCACTCTCGTCGCTCTCCACAGTCAGCTGACGTGTCCACCACTTCTTCACCTCTGACCCCGAAGAAGCCTCGTCATTGACAGGGTTCATCTTACACACAATAGATTTCACACTTGTGCGACCTGACAGAACACAAACAAACAAACACAAATATATCATCCGAATCATGAGATATCTGCCTAAACCTGTTGTGTTTATTTTCCCATTTCAACACCAGCAGGAGATCACCACTTGCCAGGAAGTAAGAGTGTTTTCTACTGACTTTAAATAAACAAATCTCAACCTGTGTTATGCATAATGTCTGCCTTGTTATCCACATAAAAGTTATGCTTTGTTACAGTTTTGGTTGCTTTGTCTAAAAAACCCTTCCACTCATGAAAGGCAGACTACAGAAGCTCACACACCTGCAGGCAGCCGCCACTGTCCCAGCTTTCTCTGCGGTCTCCCCAGGTCTGTGGAGTCCTGCCTGTAGCTTCCTCTGTCTGACAACGTGGGGCTCAGAAGCTGCTGGAGACCACTCATCTAAACAAAGAGGATATATTCTTTGTTGCACCAGTGCAAGAGCATACCTGCAGATTATATGATGTGCTTGCGTAACGTCAAGCTGTGAGCATGTGTGAGTGCACTGGCTGTGGTGGTTTAGATGTGGGGCTTTACCTCAGGCTGAGACGGGTTGTCTGCATTGTTAGTATTGTGGTCTTCACTTGGCACTGTGGTTTCTATGCTGGGAGGGTTGAGGAAGCGGCTCAACTCCTGCTGCTGGCTCTCTCTAAGGCTGTGAATGATGCTGCACGACTGCTGTTGCTTCTGTACGTGCACACACACAGAGAACCGGAGACATATGAGATAAGATGCACAGATTTAAATACTATAAGAACAGCTAAGCACGGCTGTGAGTTTTCTGCTGAGACGAACCGCCCGGATGCGTTTGAGGCATTTCTTGAGCCACATGCGAATGGTCTGCTTGGCAACCTCCTCTTCAATGGTGTACTCCAGCTGTTCTCTGGCCAACAGCTCCTCCAGCTGGAGAGACTTCCTAATATCCACCGAGCGATATGACAGCATGCTGCAACACACACAAACACAAACGGGGGGGATGAAGTTTCTCTAAATAAGTGTGAATCTGCATTTAAAATGACACTCTAAGCTCAGTGGGAGACTTGGATGACTAGCGGCGAGAAATCGTTTACCAAAACTGGCTACATGTGAAGAGCAACTTTTGTTCAAGTCTACCAGTGGATCCTGACAGCGGAGCAGAGTAAAAAAAAAATAAAAATCTATCACCAACAAGATTCGAAAGGCAGCTGCGCACTCAAAGGCGCAGTGCACTGGAGGAAGATAGTGATCAATGACTTTCTGGTAGGCTTCTGTATTTTATTTTATTTTGTAACCAGCTGTGTTACTGGCACTGTTCAGAAAAAAAAAAAAAAAAGTACTTATTTGTGTATGTTACGTATTTAATTAAAAGTTTAAAAAGTCTTTCTGAGTAAATATCTCATGTTACAACGTGGTCACATGCGGCTTATAGACAAGTGCGATCTATATATGTGGGAGTGGTGGCGCAAGAGGTTAGAAGATGGGCCTGTGATCGGAAAGTCGCAGGTTCAACGCCCGGTACCATCAACATCAAAATGTGGGTGGAAAAGGTGGAACACCCACACCTCCCTCGACCCCCATTCACTCCACTCTGGGCCCCTGAGCAAGGCCCTTAACCCCCACCATCTGCTCCCTAAACAGGTCTCTCTTGAAAATGAGTTCTCGTGGCTCAATGAGACTACCTGCATAAATAAAGGGTAAATGAAAAAAAAGAAAAAAAAAAAAAAATAAAATATATATATATATATATATATATGTGTGTGTGTGTGTGTGTGTGTACAAATTTCTTTCGTTTTAAATTTAGTGGGAGCAGTTTATATTCAAGTGTGCTCAATAATCTGGAAATTACGGTACTTGCGATCTGTCCAGGGTGCCCCCCTGCTCACTCAGTGACTGCTGGATATGGGCACCAGTGATCCCTGTGACCCGAAAAGGAAGGAGCAGATAAAGATAATGGATGGATGTTTTGGCTGTATTTAGTTATTTGAAGCCTAACAAAACATGAATGTGTGTGCGTGTGTGTGAGCGCACATGTGAGGAGAGAGGGTTTGGGGTGGCAGTATTTGTGGTCTTACATGACAGACTCGGGTTCCAATAATACAAGATGGCAACATCCATAAAATGGATTTTATGGACTCAATGTTGGCCAACAAATGTAGGTGGAGACACATCGTCTGTCTTGTTTTATGTTTTTTAGATGAACTGATCATGTACGTATACCCTTTATTTCATTGCATCATTTAAAAGAAACAATGGCTATTATCAAAATTGAATTTATATAAGGTGCATTTGTTGTTGAACAGATATAACAGCTGGGTAAATCTAAAATGGTTTTAAAACCTAAATGTTTCAAATAATATATTCAATTATTTTAATATTTAATAGAAAATTTGTTTTTCTAGGTCAAAATAACAAAATTAATTAAAGTGCTGTTTAGAAAACAAAACAAGCTTTACTCTACTATGAATGTATCAGGGCAAAATATGTTTTTTATCAAAAAACATAAATAACATTACTTTGAGATAATGTTACCAAAAAAAAAAAAATAAGCATGTCCTCTCTTAGATTCTGTACACAGAAGACACAAAGTAATAATTAAAAATCCTAACTTACTCTTTTAATAATATAGATCAGGGGTGTCAAACCAAACCCACTTACAAAAAGGGGCCAAAATTAAAACCTTTTTCAAACTAAGGGTCTGTTTCAGAATCTACATTAAGACAAGATACCCAACATCTTTTCTTGGTTGCAGATTCCTCAACAATAGTTTGACTGGTCTCATTTGATGTTCTCTGTTGCACTTTTGACATCATAATCAAAGATTACTGAAACAAATTAAAGTGATAAAAGTATTTCACATTTAAAATAACATCTTGGGGGCCAGATAAGATGTCAACGAGGGCCACATTTGGCCCCGGAGCCTTTAGTTTGACGCATATGATATACAAAGTAGATTGACCAAGAGTTGTGCCAATTTTTCAAGTTTTTTTAATACATAATGTTTTCTTGAAGCAGAGACCACAGCCTCACACAAGCTGTTTGAAGATTTAGAAGTACCCATGTCTTAAATCAATTAAAATCAAGTAAGACGGAAGGTTAAAATCTACAAATCTAACAAATATATTGTTATGGTGTTTGCTTGCAAGCTAAGTTAAAGAGCAGAGTGATGTATGTACTGGAGCTTTAACCATCAATCAAATCCAGTATTTTTTTTTAAAGTTTCTTTTCATATTGACATTTTATTGCAAATAAATCTTATGAAATTTACCATAAACTTGCATAGGATATAAGTGGGTTTTTGTTACATCTCAAACCAGTAACAGTCTGTCAACCATTTATTTGATGATGACAACACATCAGGTACCACTCATCTGAACGACTGATTCTAAGATTTTTCCAGTAGTGGTTCATCCACCTTCTCCACCAAGAGTCACTCTCATTCTATCGGTCCATAAAACATCTGACAGATATTTGTGTTGATTGCTCTCACATTAATCATGTTTAAGTTTCTACATGTGTATGTTATTCAGAGGAACATATGGGTCCTATTAATCTTATTGTGAGCTGTTGTGTCTAATCTCACTACTCAAATTCATGTATCCAAAAGGTTTTAAATCTAAAGAGTAACTTAGATGATTGTATTTAAATATTCTGAGTTTTTAAATAAAAATGTGGAGTTTTTCATTCTCACCTGAGCACATCATGGAAGGTCACATCTCCTCCATTGTGAAGTCGCTCCATTTCATAACACATGTGTTTAAACAACAGCTTGTCCTTGTCCAGGTCCACTTCCAGCCTGCCTCTGAGTAGACGGAGCAGAAACTTCACTCTGGATGTCGGGATCACACCCTGCAGAAGCAGCCACAGGGACTCGTTTAGAGCAAATAACAGAATACAAATGGGCTTTGACTCCAAGGCTGTAACTAAGAAGTGAAATTACAAATTATTAAGAACCTTGTGAACTGCAGAAGGATGCAAAGTCCAAATGTACACACTAATGCTTATACACTTGCTCTGGGTATTGCTCCATGTAATGTTGAGTTAAAAGAAAGTCCACTTTTAATTAAACACCTACACATCCAATTACCTTCACCCCCATTACTGAAAACTGCACTCTGTCCCCTTTAGTAGTTTTATCTCCTCTATAATGACCTATACTGTCCTATACAGTCTTCACATTGTGCCTGCTGCTTCTAATTTCTCACCTCCCGTTTGTCATCCACCATGTTCCAGATGATTTGGAAGTGCCTCAGGTCATTATAACTCAGCAGCTGGTCCTCCTCAGTGGAATAGAACAGAGAGAAGTTCTCCACAATGATGGCTGTAGTAACAGAAAATAGCAACAGACAGACATTTCATATAAACAATATAAACAATACCAGAGTGGTTTACATACCATTACTCATAGACATCAACTTAATACAAAATGCAAATTAATCTGCTGTATTTTAGATTTATTTAGGACCTAATGAACACAACAGTCCAGCTAAAAACGTATCGACCCTCTTGCCCTACTTGACAAACTGCTTACAACCCTTCAATGTGAGGTAAACTGCAGTCCTCTCTTTGTGAAACATTAAAATGAAAATAAACAGGTTGTTTGCTGACAATACAAACTTTTCATGCCACAACAATAACAGTTTATGTATATAGCTTTTATAGCTAAAGATAACCCACACTCAATGTTTTCATGTTAAATGCATTAAGCAGCAATGGTCAGAAAATCTACTTTACATGTCCAATATTTACAGTCTTGTCACAATATAGTTTAGTGGCATTCCCTAAGTCAAGCATAAGGTTTTATCTATTTTTTTTTTTTTTTCAAAAAGGCCAGAGATAATTGGAGTGTGAAAAAAAAAGAAAGAATCAATGGTAAGAAAGGTAAAGACATTGAGCTCGAACACTTTTGGATTGTTGTAACTATAGCATAAAACAGGCTGACTCCTGGAATCTGGTTTATTGCCCTTGAATACATGTGGAATGAAACAGATAGGCAGAACAAGCAAAACCACTGACCTACAAGTAGGTTCAACATAATGTAGGCTATGATGACATAAAAAGAACAGAAGTAAATAAGTGCTCCTGCATAGTTGCCACAGTCAGTCTCCCAGTAGCGATGCTTGTCTGGGGTACAGAATGGAGCCTGGACCTGGGGACAAACATTCACACAGAACAAATAAACTCAATTTACCTCAACCAATGAGTCCATAAAACAAAACATATGTTAACAAATGAATGTATAGTAGCTGCTAATAACAGAGCAGTACCTAAAGTTGCTATTATTGCAAACATTTTGACACTATCTAGTGGTAATAGTTGTTTTTTTCTATAGCAGCTTGAGTGAAACTGCTGAGAACAGTAAGGTATACAGTACAAACACAAGCAACAGAAAATGACTGCATTGCTTGTTATTTTTTAGCAACACTCTAAACAGAAAATTATTTCCACAAATTAGGAATTAAGTTTCCTTTATTCTGCTCCTTTATCAGCCGTGTGATGTGCACTGAACTTGAAGCCTCTCTTACCATGCAGTCATGCATGATTTTGTTCCAGTCTTCCCCGGTGACGATCCTGAAGAGAACAGTGATCGCTTTGCCCGCTGTGGAGAAGTTGGCATGCCTGTGATTTGGAGACACAGACAAAAATCAGCCAATGTTCTGAACACACATCCTAACTGTATTTGCAGTTCACAGCCTGTGTTAGTTAGCAGAAAAATGCAGCTATATAAGAAGTTTGGGAAATGCCAAGTTTACCGGTTTATGTTCTCTCCGTATTTGACAGTTCCAAAGAGAACGACACCAGCAAAAGCGTAGCAGAGGAGGAGAAGAAACATCCCCACAATAATAAAGAAGCTCTTATACATGCTTACTACTACAGTAAGCAGCAGCATCTTCAGTGTCACCTTTACAGATCACAGACATAAACATATTAGAAATCATATTCCTGTTTCCAGTAAAGAGCAGACTTAGATGAACCTAAGCACACTCACATGTTTGCCACATATCGTGAAGAACCTGAAGACGATCACACATGTGCCCATCATGTATGTATAAGCATTCTACAGGAAAAAATTACACACCTACATGTAGTTACTTTGTTCCCTCATCTTTCAGAATCCACCAATAAAACGTATGTATTTTTCTAACCAGTAAGGAAAAGTGCAAAACTATCCAGATGACGCCCAGTGATGTGACCAACAGGTCATAACGATTCCGCCGGCTCTGCCAGTAACCTGCTGGTGACATGGCTATCAGCTTCATCGTCACCTAGAAAACCACAATGAATTAAATCAGAAAAAGTGATGAAAATCTGTGGTGGGACAGGTGCACAGGTAGAACACACACTCACCTCCAGTACAAATATAAAGGTGAACACTACAGACATGGTGGCGAGTGGATATGTCACCTGAGCATCATCTTTGTCCCACTAACAGGAGCACATCCAGGTGTGTTTATGTCATTTCACATAAAATACAAACAAAAGCATTAGACGATAACAGGATCAAACAAAGAACAATACAACCAAATTGTTCAGGTGTTACCTTGACTGAAAGCAAGACAGACTGAGCCAACACCAGCACAGCAATGCCTCGTTTGAAGAAGGGGTGCTGAGTAATGTCATACATCTTGGCTCGAAATCCTCCATTCTCTGTCAGGCATATAAAAAAATAAAATAAAAAATCCATAGTAATATATGTCCTTTACATGTTGAGACCAAATGCACATGAAGTAGTTTTGTTAAAAATTGACATTTTGATTGATAAAACCTAAATATCTCAAAATGAGCGACCAGTGTTGTAGAATATAAATACCACAAGATGGCACTCATGGACTGCCTGAGTCATGATCTATTAGCAACTTTCTGCAGGATTTAAGTGCATTCCTTTAAATAGATGCAAATATGTGGCTATTAATTTATTGTAAATGGTAAATAGTAAATGGACTGCACTTATATAGCGCCTTTCTATCTTATTTAAAACACTCAAAGCGCTTTACACTACAATCTGTGTCCTCATTTACCCATTCATACAGCACTCTACTAGATCTCTACAAAAGCTAATTGAACAAATCATTCTAAAGAGACTAATCAGTGCTTTATCACATTCATACACCGATGGGACACACATCAGAGGCTATGAGGGGTTCAGTGTCTTGCCCAGGGACACTTTGACATTTTGACTGCTGGTGGATTCGACCCCCAACTCTTGCTTTGGAGGATGACTGCTCTAACCACTCAGCCACAGCCGCCCCATTGTACAAAAAATAATTAATTAAAAGACAAAGATAATACTAACAATAAAACTGAAATTTGGTAAATTAAACAGTACGACTTCAAAAAATATATGTAGCTGTAATTGTAATAATGTTACATAAACAAAAATATTGTTTTTCTTCTTAGATCTTCTCTTATGATTTCATGATGGTGAAGGTGAAAGGCTAATAATGTTTGTGCCTGTTTCTATGCGTGTCTTCATTTATTGTATTAGTAACATACCAAAATATTTTGATAAAACTCTAAAGTATTGTATGTACATCTACAACTTGTCAACTTTTGAAGTCAATCCCATTCAAAATGGTCTCCACAGCTAAGTAACTTTAACAAACAGAAAAGTGGTTAAAACCTTGACAATGTGACAGATATTAAGCTAAAAGTGGTGTATAGCTCCTGAGAGTAATTCTTAACACAAACTATAAAATGCATTGCACAAGATTTTATGAACCATCTCAAAATATCTTAAGAACTTGAAAACGTAATTATTGAATGCAAATCAATGATTAACTTTTGGATTCCGTCAATTCAAGATGGCTACCACAGCCGCCACAGCTAATCAACCTAATCCAAAACAAAAAAGAAGGTCACACTAACAGATGCTGAGCTGAAGTTTTATGGGTCAGATGCTAAGAGTCAGAACACATTACAGTGCCGTGAATAAGGTTAGACTAAAACATAACTCTGTTCCTTCTCAGCAGGGACTCTGTTTAAAACGCTGGAATGAAAGGCAGCAAGAAATTTGCATTCCTTCAAGAAATGCCAGACCTTCCATGCTTTAGACAGGAATGTTGGAATGTAGATGGACTAGAGACCTGTCCAAGGTGTACCTCACCTCTCACACAACAACTGCTGGATATGGGCACCAGTGACCCCTGTGACCCGGAAAGGAAGAAGCGGGTAAAGCTAATGGATGAATGGATGGAATGTAAATGGAAGTGTGAATTGTGAGCTTCACTTTCAGCTTTTCCTTTAATATTACAGACAGGAGCAACTCCAGAAGCAACAGCAGATGAAGCCATGATTTGTTGAATTTGTTGAAAAGAAGCATGGACTTTGTTGGTTTGTTGAAAATAACTTTTTCACCTTTGGCGCCTGTTTTTTTTAGTATATTAGTAGTATTTTTAATATGTTTTTCTGAACATGTTAGAAGTATTTTTTTATATGTTTTTCATAGCATGTTAGTAGTATTTATTTTTTGTATGTTTTTAGTATTGTGCTGCATGATTTGATATTTCTTGTTGTTATTTTCTTGTTTCTTTTTTATGGCGAGTCGAGACGGTTCTTCTCGTCCTAAGCATTTCATTACATTGTTGACCTTGTGTTGATTTTGCATATGACAAGTAAATCTAACCTGGATCAAGACTTGCTCCATTGCCATTACTCGTGACGAGACTCATCCCAAACCCAGAGGGAGCATGCTACTGTTTTCATTCTTTTTTTTATGTTCACCTCAAAAAAAAAAAAAAAAAAAAAAAAAAAAAAAAAAAAAAAAAAAAAAA
>NC_056510.1:30845094-30851957 GCF_014905685.2 Nematolebias whitei
AAAAAAAAAAAAAAAAAAAAAAAAAAAAAAAAAAAAAAAAAAAAAAAGCTGCGCTTGGGGGATCTACTAGGGAGAGAGATGTCTAGATTTTGCTTACAGACCTGCAAACTCCATGGACCTGCAAAGCCTAAAATCCTGTGAGTGAAGGCCAGATCAGGGCTATAATGGTCTGCCAAAGAGGGGGTGTTGTGATGGCTGGATATGGGCACCAGTGACTCTCGCAACCCAAAAAAGGAAGAATCGGGTAAAGATAATGGATGGATGGATGGGGTGAGCACCTCTGGATGTGGATCAGTCTGGTTGTGCGACTGTTTGGGTAAGCTGCACTGCTTACTAAAACTGAAACAATCAATTTCCTGGTCTCAGCCTTTGTTATACTAACAGGCAATTTCCAACTGCCTTTGAGGCTCCTCAACTGTTCCCATGACTTTCATTCAAACTTTATTTACACAGATAAATCACACTGAACCTCAAAGACTAATTTATGACACCTGTTTAGACAGCCAAAAAGTAATGAAAGTGACAGCATATAGGATTTTGAGGCAACAAAAAAAATCCTATCAAACCCTTGTTCCTTGGCCGAGGAGAGGGAGCCTGAGATTGAAAAAAAACACCCCGCACATAGGCACATAGTGATACAGACATTCTGCAGGGGAGGGAATACGACAAGAGCGGTGAGCATATCAAGGACACTCCAGAGGCACTGTAGGAGTTCTGATAAGAATTGTATAATCAGTCAGTTCCCTCTGGTGAGACCCATAAACACTCTCGAGGGGTGCCGAGGTCGACCTAGGACAGCTCCAGAAAGAATCCAAGAGTCCTGAAATGATGATACAATGTTTATTCAGCCGGGTCCTTTTGATAGGTCTGCAGACTTCCTCGGTCTTCCAAGGCTAGCTGGGGAGCCAAATTCAGATAAACTTTTGTTTTGGGAACTTTACTGATTCATGTCTGCCTTGAGTCTTTGCTAGTCCTCACAAATCCCAAACGTCCATATTAAGTGAACACACCGCTGGTCTGTGCCTGAGAGTGTTCCCCAAGATCTGATCCATCCTGCCAGTGAATCCTAGTTTGCAAAGCATTTGAGTCTGGGTGCTCGAGGCACAGAACAAACCATCACATAAGGCAGGTAGCCTGAGCAGGGCCAAATTTGCTGCCGACAACTTCCGTGCTTGTTAATAAACCAGGAACCAGCCAATTCCAAAAAGCAGGAAACCTATTATTATAAATCCAATTATATATGCGTCTTCCACGTCCTCAATGGACAGCAAAGCTAGACACACCACCTTCCAATCACCCCTGGAATCAATGACATATCCAGCTGTGTGCGTGTCATCAGGGCAAGTCAGCTCGCCTGAAGCTTGTTTTATCGTTGAGAAAATGTTACCAATTGAATTGAGAGACCAGCTGACCAGATCCATAGCAAAAATTAAGATTTGGAAAACATGTAGAGAGAGTATCCTGATGCATGATCATGTGAGCAGCTGGTTTTGGTTGTAACCAGCAAACTGGTTGATCCACTCTGAGAAGGTGCTATTTATAAGACTGAGCTGAATACAGCACCTCAGACTGAAGTCTTTCGGGTGAAAGACGAAACGTTTCTACATTTTTTTGTTGTTGTCGTTTTGCTTTGTTTTGTTTTTTGAATGTCCAGAGGACCAGGTTTAACTTTTTTAGATGTAGAGAGAGGCTCTGAAGCAGTTTCATAGACAGGACAGAGCAAAAGCAAAGTGAAGAAGGGAGAGGAGGGGAAAAGTGTCCGCCATGGGCAAGAGCAATTGGTGAAGTGTTGAACTTTAGTCACATAAGTGATAGTGTTAGTTTGCAACATTCTATTGTTCAAATTTGATTAGTCAAGCTTAAATGTAGGTAGATGACGCAGTAAAATGAGAGCTACTACGTTTTCATAAATGAAAATTAGTTGCAGAAAGAGCTGGTGGTTAACTTTGATTTGGGGAGTGAAAGTTAGATTTTTTTTTTAATGCTTCAACATGGAATTCAGTGTCATATACATTTGCGTTTTCTGTCCTTATTTTCAGTTTCTTCATTACTTCTGCATGTCATAAGTCATCATTTAGGTGATAGATCCCAAAGCATCAATCTTCAGTGAAAAACACAAACTAATAAATATGGATTAATTATGTAGGTGCTACTTAGGTCAAGCAGATGTGCACACAGCACATTACTGACCAGAAGATGGGGACAAACATGTTTGTTATGATGTAAAACCATTATAATGTTACTTTCACTCTATATTATAACTCAGCTTTATTTCTAAAGTTTGTGTTGCATGTGTTTAGACTCTAGTGAGAATGATAGTACCTGGACGGGGAGGCAAGTGGAGCGGTTGAGCTATTTTCAGTCGACTTTTTAGATCCTCCCATCTCCGTTGGTCCACAGTCAACAGGGCAGTACCCTGGTACACAAAGTGACAAAACATTTCAATCATGAAGACGGTGTTTCTGCAGCATCCACTGCAAGTTAACAACACCATGTTCTACCATTATCTGTGTCTTTCAATGATTTCCTTGATAAAAACAGCATTCTCAGTTCTAGATTTGGGTCAGATGTGACAGATGGTTGTTTTATACTCAAGGCTCTTACTTTGTTCTCATTGAAGTTTGCAATGACTACTCCGACAAATAGAGTGAGTCCGATCATGCATCCCAGAAACACAAACACATGGATATAGATGCCGTGAATCTGCAAAAAATAGAAATGTTTTAATAGAATAACTGTATTTTCACCTAAATATGAGCTATGGTAAAAGCCAAAATGATTCTGGTTGAAGATGTTAGAAGGTAAGGTCTATACCGGTCCAACGCGGTGAATAATGACATCTCGGACTTCTACCCAGCCTTTGAGCGACAAAACTTCAAACAGAGCCAACATGGCATTTCCGACATTGTCAAAGTTAAAATTTCGGGGATTGGCCCTAGAAAAAGAGAAGTTGGAGATTTCATAACTGACTTTGCAAAACAAGCCTAAAACAAGCATTGATTTAAAATAACTTAACACTAAAGTCTTACCAAACTCGTGGTACCCAGAAACCAGGTTTCTTCTCCTCAGGTTTTAGCCTCAAGTTCAGGTTTCTGGAAACGCTAACGTTTATTCGAAAAATACCATGGCAATCATCCTGTAACCAAACACACAAAGAAAAAGTCAAACATGGATTAGAATACCATCAGACCAAGTACAACAAAAATAAATAAATGATTGTGAACATATTTTACTTTAAAATAAAATAAATTACTTTTGACAAATGTATAAAAACATTATGTAAATAAAAAATGCTATCAGACATGCTGGATTTAAATGTCCATTTTTTCTATTTATTTAGCCAGTAATTCCTGCAGGATGCTTAGGACCAGAGAGAAGGGAAGGGGTTATAATACGAAGTTTTTTGGAGTACCCGTCTGAGAATACGAGGGTCGTTGCATTTGGCCAGCTTTCCAGCAAATAGTTGAACTCCAAAGCTTGCAAACACCAGCATCAATGTGAGGAGCAAAATGGAAACCTGAAAAATAATCAATCAAAAATTCATAACAGATTCAACATAATATAAGTCGACACAGGAAACAATTTAACAACACTTCTAAACTCCAAAGGTACCTCAAAGCTAAAATTGAAAATTGCTGTATTTGTACTGGAGGACTTACTAAGAAAATTTCCTTGAATCCTTTCAGAACCTCCCTCACCACCTTCCTCATTTGGGGAACAAGTTTGAAGATCCTCAACGGTCGCAGGCAGCGCAGCATCATGAGAAGCTGTGCTCCAGACTCAGGGGGGACATCATGGGGCAGCCAGCACAGAAAAATCAAACTCACCTGCATGAGTGAAAATATGTCAGACCTGAATCAAGATTTTATGAAACCTGAATATGTTTTGTGGACTACTCAGAAACAAGCAGAGTACTACCAAAATAAGAGTGGGCAGGTTTTTGGACATTCTTTATCATTAACATTTAAAAGGGATGAGACAAAAATTTAGACACATCTTAACAAATATGATCAAAAACTGGACACTTTAATTATTATATAAATACATCAGAACTATGTTCAGTGAAAAAACTAATATGTATATGATTAAAACATGAATAAAACTATGTAAATTGTATTATTATCATGTATTATTTGGATGCTAACATTGCACAAACATGCACTGTATGGTGTTAAAATGTAACTGAAATGTATTCTGACTTCTATTCACAAACATCGCAGTGTTTTATACCTATTCTCTAAGAGCCATTTCTCTTTCCCAGCTAAGTAACTGGATAACTAACATGCTAGTTAGGGATATTTATCATAGAAAAGATCAAATTACATCTCTTTACCACTTCTTGAAGTTGATGTTTTTCCACTTAAACAGCTGTCTGCACATTTCTGCATTAAACTGGTCCAGTGGTGCTAGCTTGTGCTTTTGTTACCTTGATACACCTACCAATAATAGCATTTTTCTTCTTTAGGCCATCTCATTATCAAATGCTGGTGACATTTGTTTAATAATAAAATACCCAACATATTAATGTTGAGTGTTTCAGCACAACGTCCCTTCATCTCAGAAAAATCTGTTTTCATGTTGCGCTAAAAGTCTGAAGTTAGACTGTAAACAACCCATGAAACGTGACTTTTTTAGCTATTCAACTGGATAAATCCTTTTATACCATTAAAATAGGAAATACCTCATTTACTGATGGAAATAAATGAAAAAAAAAAGATAACTTTTATCGAAAGTTGTCATTTAAAAATATCTTGCCTGTTGAAGATTCTTTTAGTCTGGTTCAAAAAGTGAAACTATAGTTCTATGAGGACCCACCTATTGACAGTAAAAACAACTGATGACAAATGAGAGAGCTGAGGGTCAAAAGTGTACAAAACCACAATTTTATTGTTTGTGTGTGAAAGAAGTGTTGTATAAATGGATTCTATATTTATGCTGTGTTGCATCTCTAACAAAACTAGAATGAAATACTGATTAAAAACATAGATATTACACTTTAGGTATGATTTTATAGTTTTAGATTAATCTGATAGCCTTATGTTTGAAGCTAAAACAGCTTTTATATTCTTACAAGATATATGAAGATGTCCATGACTCCACCAAAGTCTCTGATGACAGCTGTGGGAGTGAAGAACAAACCATCGGCCATGATCTTCAGGTTGAGCTCAATGCTCATGAATATCACAAACACATACTCCCCAATCTGAAACAGACATTGTGATTATAACGACATCTGTGAGCTCGTGAATCCGCCTGCCTGTTCATGTGACTGTAAGTCCATCTGGTTGTAATACCTGCAGAGTGGGGACGTGCATGACCCGGGTGAAGGGTGATTCAAACATCATAGAGATGCAGGAGCAGATGGTCACTACAATCATAACCCAGTCCAGATAGGTGACTAAGCCTAGGAGATCGCTGCAAGGGCACAAATTAATACAAACATATAAGCTGATTTACATATTTATATGATAACAGAATCTAACTCGAACAAAGATTTCAACCTTATTTATGTGCTGAAAATAGCATACATATAATATTATGTTGCAGTTTATTTCAATATGACTTCCATATTGTTGTTAATTGAAAACAAAAACCAATGGAAAAACATGCAATCTCAACACCATGAGGCCTGCAGAGCTCAGATGCAAAACTTATTTTTGTGAATCCAAAGTGTCATAAGTAAGCTGTTTAATTACTTATATTTTCTGAAGGTTTATGCTATTTGACAGTATGTGAATAAGTCTTTTGACTAAGTATATCATAGTATTTGAATTTTTTGAATCTTTAAATTCCATTGCACTGTTATTATTTATATGGCACATACAGTCCTAACTTAATATATAAACAAGCAGTATTTTAGTAAAAATGATCCATTTAAAGATTATGTTCAGACAAATTAAGTTTTAGAAGTGATACAAAATAATGCATATCATATAGGTGCATATGAAGAAAAATAGAATATTGTAAAAATAAAAAAAAATAAAAAAGTATTTTTTTGCCAATCATTTTAGAAAGTGAACCTCATATAGATTCATTACACAGTGTGAAATATTTCAAACCTTTTTATTTCTTGTGATTTTGATGATTACGGCTTATAAATAATGAAAAAACAAAATTCAGTGTCTCAGACAATGAGAATATTACATAACCAGCTTTTGGTATATTTGATAGTGACCTTGATTTATAAATGACATGAAAATTTAATTTCATCTGAAAAGAGGACATTGAACCTCTGAGAGACAGTCCAGTTCTTTGTCTCCTCAGCAGGTAAGACGCTTCTGATGTCTCTAGTTCAGGAGTGGCTGGACTTGAGGAATGAAACATTTGTAGCTCATGTTTGGGAGTTAATCAGCTGATTAGGTTGAGACATCAGGAGTTCACAATACTGAACCTCTTCTCAATATTCTAATTTTCTGAGACAGAGAATTTTGTTTTTTCATCACATGTAAGCCATAATCATCAAAATTACAAGAAATGAAAGTTTGGAATGTTTCACTCTGCGTGTAGTGAATCTATGTAATATACAAGTTTCACATTCTGAAATGACTGACAAAAGGTACATTTTCACAATATTCTTTTTTAGATGCACCTATAAATAGTTCTACTTAATGAAGTAGGGTTAAACAATATCTAATTCAAACGGATTGCTTCCGAGTTGTGTAATCTTTTGCTCTGATAGGCCTAACTTGGGTTTTATAATTTTTCATTCAACCTTTATTTAGTCAGGTAAATCTCATTGAGCCTCGAGGACTCATTTACAAGAGAGACCTGATTTCAACAAAGAATGATGACAACAATGGACAATAGCAACAACAATAAACAGTTATAAAAACTCATACAGAAGTTTTTTTTTTTTTTTTTTT
>NC_056510.1:30852357-30866381 GCF_014905685.2 Nematolebias whitei
GTTTCCTCCCACAGACCAAAAACATGCATGTTAGGCTGATTGGTAACTCTAAATTGTCCCTAGGTGTGAGTGAGAGAGTGAATGGTTGTTTGTCTCGTTTGTCTCTATGTGGCCCTGTGATGGACTTGCGACCCGTCCAGGGTGTCCCCCGCCCCTCGCACAGTGATTGCTGGACATGGGCACCAGCGACCCCCGTGACCCAAAATGGAATAAACGGGTAAAGAAAATGGATGGATGGATGGATGGATGTCTGCATTGGTCCCTGCCAGGAGTCCAACAGATTCTTAAAGCCACTTAGAGAGGTCAAGGTCGAGAGCTTCAAATCAATGAGTGACATACCTGAACTTTATAATTTTAAGTATTTTCAACAGTCATGGAAAACACAGGCTGGAGATAAACTGTGGACTAAATTCGTATTTCAGTGAGAATAATGGATTAATTGCGCAAAACTCAATAATTAGCCACACTTACTACAGTTGATGGTACTTTGTGTTCTTAACTGCTCCTGTTTTTGGGTCCGTTTTTGATCTGAATAATGTAGAAAAAAAAACATATTTTGACAAAGAATACACAGTTGTGGAAATGGCAAGAAAAATATGAGCCATGTTCAAATAAAGCCAATAAACACAAATCTTTAAAACAAGCCATATGAGCTCTGTCCATAGAGCCTGTTAATTTGGACCAATCTTACGCATTAAAGCGAGCGCGAACGATCGTCCTGCAGAAGTTCCTGAAACGATGCTCACGGCCAACGATGAAAAGAGGCTTATCAAAATATGGATGGTTCTCCCTCAGCTCCTCCTCCTGAACTTTTCTGCTCAGTCACACAACCACAAAAATGGAAAGAACACCAGTTACTGCATCTCAGCCAGAACCAAGTCAAAACAAATAGGTTGGACTAAACATTATTTCACAAAAACTTGATTTGTTTGAACAGTGTGCTTCCTAGTCCAAACACCTTTTCATTTCTGCTTGCTCTTTCTTTTCTTGGATCATCTTAATTTCACTGTCCTCTCTCTGAGAGTTGCGGTAGCGTACTGTGCTGGAATGCTGTAAAAAGAGACAAAATATATGAAATATGATACATTTGTTCTTTGAGATGTTTATGTTTTATTCTTAACACGTCAAGTCACAGCAATATATATGCAGATACAGTTGTGTTTGAGAACAGCTATTCTGAGAGCATGCAAGCACGCTGTTCATAATGTTTATTAGAGTGGGACTTATTGTATTTACATCTTGCGTAAGAGTCTCCAGTGACTTTCCTCGGCTGATTCTCTGACTAGTGGAACCATGTCTAAGAGATCTGCAGAAGCATTAAACAAACATTTAAAAAAAGTTATGATTCTCATGGTACAGCAGGAGAGTACATGACCACTTGTGCTACTGTATGTGAGTATGTTGTCAGACCTGCGCTCTTGCCGTATGTGGTGCTGCACACTGAGAATGGAGCGTTCTTTGGCTGGCTGGCCTTCAAAGGATCCGCTTTGCTCACGCTGTGTAGTGCAAGCCCTGGGAAACAGACACGTGAATCATTTTTTAAATATCACTGTGAGAGAACGAACGACCCATCGGGATGTGGTCCATTATCCTGTGAATCAAGCTACCTTCAGCCCATATCATTTTGAGCCCAGATTAGTGACCCAGTCTGTCACTGTGAACCAGGTTCCAATTGTTCCATTAGCCAGAAAGTGCATGTGAGCGGTACTGTCTTTTCTGTCTAACAGCAGAATGGAGTAGCTGAACGCAGCTAATGACACTGTGGGTACCAGCGGTGTGCATACTTTAATCATTTATGGCAGCTCTGAGCAATTACATGTTTATTGATAACACGCACACACAAACAGCTGCCAAAAATGGGGTGTGTGTTCGTATGTGTCAGCGCTTGAATGCGTGCTTGTGTGGAAGACGCAGAGCAGACAGAACGTGCTATGACTACTGATCTGCTGTTTATCTGTCAGACGGACCGAGTTATGTTGGGTGGGTTATGTGAGGTGGAGGGTGGGGTGGGGATCGGACACAGTGTTTGCAATCTAATCTGCACTTAGTGCCAGCTCTGCCATGCTGAACAGCAAATTATCTATTTAGTTTTTCACGTCAATAGATCAATCTGAAGTGGCGCTGTGTGTGTGGGACAAAGCGAAGAGCAAAAAGTAAGAGAACTACTCTGGTTACAAGAGAAATATGCACAGTATGAAATGCTCACATTACAGTCACATGATACTTGTACTCGCATGAAGAAACACTCATGTTTAAGACAATATTTTATAATACTTTCAGTCTGTCAGACATAAAAGTACCTAAAAAATCTTACAGAACTACAAATTGAACAACAGTTTCAGATTAAATTACTTTTTATTCAATGATGCTGTGAAGCATGGTATCCATGGGCATCAACTTCACTGCCAAGAATTAACTATAGTTGTTTACGTTGCCTCATATTTGGATCATTTCTGCTTGCCACTTTGTCCTCAATAAAAGAAAAGGTTTCTCAGTTAGCTTTATGCCAGGTAACTGACTTGGTCAATTATAATCACTATTTTGTTTCACTAAAATGTTGTATATTGACTGGCTTAATGAGGTGTCAGGTGAACTGATACTGTATCAGTTTTTGTAGCATTGGATTGAATCAGAGTGTAAACCTTGAATTATTTAGAATATTGTCTATTAATAATTGTTATTAATTACTTATTTAACTACCAACTATCAAAATTGTTGGTTACGTATTGTAACCTTAGATTCTATGAGTATAGGCGTAGCCCTTTAAGGCTGTCGCAGGTGGGTTTTATCCCGTCATGCAAAGCATCGCAGTGAAAAATTTAGTACACGCCCACCTGTTGAGTGGGCCCCACCCGGTCCATATAAATTACGTTAAGAGCGGGTAATCAGCTCCCAAATAGCTTTTTCTTCAGCCATTTAGGAGCCAGTGAGGCCCGACGCTTAAAGGGCTATGCCTATACTCATAGAATCTGGGGTTACAGTACGTAACCAACGTTCTATTTCGTATAGGCTTCGCCTTTTAAGGCTGTCACTGGTGGGTTAAGGGCGAAGCAGATGTAGTCCTCACCTCACTGGGTCCATTCAAACACCATACGAAGCGGCAGCTTGCCCAAAAACGTCTGGTCACTCAGCTCACCATGTGCGTAATTACGCGTTGCGTAATTATGCGTACCATGCACAGACGCATGCTGTGTAGTGTTGGATTTGATATCTTTTATAACTTTTGACAAGCCTTGACATTTCTTTGATGATGTGAAATGATGCATTTTCTACAAGGTATGTGCGTGTAAAATCATACACTAATTACTCCATGTTATATATAATCTTACAAGTGCTAAGTATAATCATACACGTTCACATTTGATATAATTCTGAGGGAAACAGAGACAGGTAAGACACTTGTTAGTGCAGCAGGAAACGATCCTTCTTTGTTCATCTGAGCAGAGCAGCTGAGAGTGAGGGCCCAGCAATGTGACACACGGCGTACACATTGATTAAACATAAATAACGCTAAAACACAAACATTCATATACTTTATACTTAAAACAGATGGAGTATTTATGCTCTCACATTAATAATAGTTCAGACACACATAAAACATGTTTTAAAGCTTTACACAGACGAGAGCCAGAGTAAGTGTCCTGTGCTCCAAAACAAAGCTCGTAAATCAACCCTTATCAGTGGAAGAATGAGCAAGGCCGTCTGGAGTAACCATGGATAAGATCTGCTCCTGACTGGCTGAACAGGGTGTCACTCAGACCATCAAGAGGTTTTGACACCCAATCACAAGTCTGTCCGAACCCGAAAGGGCGGGACATGAGAAACCTATAAATCTCGCTCAGACACAAAGTTTGGTTGAACAAACATCGGCAGATTGACCAAGGCAAGGTTTGCTCTGATTTTGTTCCTCAGAACTGCATTCTGATTACATGTAATATCTGCATACTTTAACTTTGTCTCAATTAAATCTTTTATACTAAGGTGAAGTGCTCCTGAAATTCTGTGCTCGGGTCATTTGAACACCCCAAAATCCTTCAGTAGCTATGCGTTCTGAGTGCATGAGCACCCCGGAAAGCTTTCAACGGGGAAAGGAAGATGCTGAAAAAAGGTTGTGAACCAAGCAGATTCACAGCTGATCAATATGAACAGATTAATAATAACAAGTGAACTGATTATTAATCAAATGAACTGATTGATAACAATAGTCATGAACTGATTAGTGACAAAAGAACCAGAACAACAGTCACAACTTGTGACTGATAACAACATCTCACACTGTAAATACATGCAGTCAGATGAGAGTTTAAACGAGGTTCCATGAAACAACAATATTCATTCTGTTAAAACTTTAAGGACATAATGTGTCATGGAACAAGCCGTCACATCACGTAGATAAAAGCGAATAAATGAGCAAGGTGTTGACCACGCGGCTGCAGTGCAAATATCCTGCATTGTCATACCATTATGCAAAGCAGTCGAAGATGCGATCCCCCTGGTCGAGCGTGCCCTGAGGTTATCAGGAGGCTCTAAATCTGATGCTCTGTAGGCTTCAGAAATGGCCTCACACAGCCAGTGTGACAGACGCTGGGTGGATAACAGGAGACCTGGAGATGCATCTCTATAATGCACAAACAAAATGTTGAGTTTGACGCATTGCGGCCGTCCGTGCTATGTAGCACGTCAATGCTCGCACAGGACAGAGAAGATGGAAAGATGCTTCTTCTGATTTGTGGTGGGGGAGGGAAAAAATCCTCCAGCGATATTGCTCTTGATTTAAAAGAGCTTGTGATGTTTTTAGGCATGAACGCTGGGTTAGGTCTTAGATCAGCTGAGCTGCCGTCAGCCTGAATTCTGAGACATGACGGAGCGACAGAGAGGGCAGATAAATCACTCACCCTCTTATCGGATGTTAAAGCCAGCAGCAGGGCTGTTTTAAGAGACAAGAATTTAATTGGAACCTGATTCAGTGGCTCAAATGGAGCTTTGATCAGGGCTCGCAGGACCAGCGTTAAATCCCACTGTGGAACAAGTGGACGTGAAACAGGCTTGCGTCTCTGTGCACCTTTTAAAAAACGCTTCATCAGCGGATGATTAAAAGCTGTTCTGTCCCCCAAACCTTCGTGACAAGAAGAGATGGCTGCAGCGTACGTTTTAATTGTGCTGAATGCCAGATTTCTGTACATCAGCTGCTGCAGAAAGGACAGCATGCCACCCAGTTGACATGAAGTGGCCTCTACACATTTTTCTGTACACCAGCGCTGAAAAGTTGTCCACTTTGATGTGTATAGCGCTGTGGTGGATGCAGCACGTGAATCCTGGATTGTGCGCACTACATCTCGAGAGAGACCCATCCTCTCTAAGCGGATCCGCTCAGTGGCCAGACCCAAAGGTGCTGGCCTATTTCTGGGTAACTCTTGATCGCTCCTCCCGCCTGGAGGAGAGCGTCCTCCCTCCATGGCAGTTTCCACGGGCGCCCCGATAACAGGCGTCGTAAAACTGGGAACCATGATGCGTTCACATGCTCGGGAGCCACCAGGAGAGCTGTCATTCCCTCCTCCTGAACTCGGTTCAGAAATCGTAATATCAGAAGAAGTGGGGGGAACGCGTAAAGAAGCGTTTTGGGCCATGGGCTGTGAGCAAAAGCGTCCACCCCTAGCGGTGCTTCGTCCCAAGGGCTCAGTGAGAACCATAGTTGACACTGAGTGTTCTCTTGTGTTACAAACAGGTCCACAGCCGCTTTGCCAAATTTCTGCCACGTCTGAGCCATCAGCTCTGGATGGAAGGTCCAGTCCCTATGACGCGGACCGCCCCTGGACATCACATCCGCCCCTTTGTTCAGAACACCGGGGATACACACTGCTCTGATGAAGAGCAGATTTTGGTGTGCCTAACACAGCAGTTGTCCCACAATGTGTAACATTTGGGCTGAGCGCACACACCCCTGCCGGTTTATGTATGCAGCAGTAACCTTGTTGTCTGTGTGAACCAAAACATGTTGATTCCGTAGCACAGAGGCAAAGTGTTGAATCACATTCAAAACTGTGCGACATTCCAGAACGTTTTTATGAGCTGTTGTGTGAGATAGTAAATGGACTGTACTTATATAGCGCCTTTCTATCTTATGCAGATACTCAAAGCACTTTACAATACAATCAGTGTCCTCATTTACCCATTCATACAGCACTCTACTAGATCTCTACAAAGCTATAATATGTCAGGACAGCTTTCGCTGTGGACAACCTATTAATTAATTATTCTTAAGGCTAGTTCAAGCACAAAGAATATTAATTGTTTAATTAACAACAGATTCTTTCTTTTTCAAGTTAAATTTCTGCCATGTGACCAAGATAACTTGAGAGTGGAGTGTATAATTAGTGACATGAGACGTCCTTTATCTTTGACCCATCAGAATAAATGCGGTCATTTATTTAACAGAATCTAAATTTTACATCAAACATGTACATATTGATTTGCTGATCTGTTTCTGATTAATAAACTTAGCAAGTTCAAATAACAAGACAACAGAGGATTACTGATGGAGAATAATTCATCTCTGAAGGCATTTAGCTTGATTTACTGGCGAAGAGGTTTAAAGAGGAGATTTAGAAGTTTAAAGATGAGGATTTAGATGGATGAAGGAAAATGTGTTGACTAGGAATGGCACCCTTCATCCGACCCCAGCTCAGCCCCGGTACACTCTGTGCGTGATGACTCGTTACCTTGATGTGGGAGGTCTAATTCACTAGAAAAAGCTAATTGAACAAATAATTCTAAAGAGACTAACCAGAGCTTTATCACATTCATACACTGATGGAACACACATCAGAGGCTATGAGGGGTTCAGTGTCTTGCCCAGAGACACTTCGGCATGTGACTGCTGGTGGATTCGAACCCCCAACTCTTGTATTGGAGGATGACTGCTCTACCCACTCAGCCACAGCACCCTTACAGCTCGGGATAGACATTTCCCCCCCCAACCTGCCAGCGACGTGTCTGTGAAGACTGACACGTGTGACGTAGGTCTGCTGACGGGGACTCCCTCCGACAGAACCAGGGGTTTTTCCCAGTGTCTGAGGTCTGTTCTCACGGAGGGAGGTACAGTGATCATCCCTCTTTTTGCTTTACCGGATCCACGTGCAGATGAGCAAACCATCTCTAGAGGCGTCGCATGTGGAGTAAGAGAGGCGTGTGCGCCCTCATCGACACAACATCTTTTAGATGAGGGCTGCCGCGAAGGCGCGCGTGTTTGACGCTGGTGTGGTCAGAGAAGGCAGCGCGCAGCGCCGGTTGAAAGCGAGGTTTGCCACTGGACTCGGTCTGCAGAACACGTTCATTTTTGGCTGCGGGCTCACATCCACTCTGATGTGAGCCAGCGTGCACTGAAGAGAGGCGTGTGCGCCCTCATCGACGTGGCGTCTTTTAGATGAGGGCTGCCGCTGCCAATAAGGCACGCGTTTGATGCTGGTGCGGTCAGAGGAGGCAACACGCAGCGCCAGTTGAGAGTGAGGTTTGCCACTGGACTCGGTGTGCAGAACACGTTCATTTTGGTTGCGTATTCACGCGAGCCTTTTGAGTGATTCACCGAGCTGCGGTGATTAAAAAAAAAAACTGTTTTGAGGACACCAGCTCGTTTGTGTGTGAGGAGAAGCCGCTATGAGATCGTTTGTACTGACAGGCAGGCTGAAAACAGACACTTTAATCTTGAATGATGTTCGTGTTTTATTTTAAAAAACTTGTGTCGTTTCATAAATCTCTTCCCCTATGAGCCCTGCGGTTTGTTGTCCAATGGCGACACCTGTTGGCGGTCTCTGTGGAAACGCTGAACCACAGGTTGCCAGGATGAGGTGTTGTTCTCTGATGGGAGGGGCTGGTGGCGGAGCGGGAGGACGCAGCTGCAGCTGTGGTGCGGGAGGAGATGTGCAGCTTGATCAGATGTGCACAGTCTCTGACACCTCCTCCGACATTCGACTTTCCCAGCATGGCCTTGAAATTGGTCCCGACCAGCGCGTCCGTCGTGATGGGGCCCTCCAACAAAAAGCCTTCTGCAGCTCCTCCGAGAGGGAGGGGGAGTGACGAGCCGGGTGGACCTCTGAAAAACCTCGTCCTCCGGGCTGCGATGCGAGACCGGCAGATAGCACAAGAGGCGCACAGGTTGAGGATGACGTCAGATGCCTTGCAGAGGGAGCTCTACGTCTCCTCCAGCCTCTTTGAAACGCTGTACGCCAGCAGCGTAACGTATTGTTTGCTGCGGCCGCCTGGAACGCACACTGGTGAGCTTGGTTGGAGAGCGACGTCACCGTCTGGTCAAGCTTACCCGGAGGCGCAGGACGCTGGTCCAACCTGGACATCTCTGCTCTGAAAGCCTCTGCCAGGCTCGGCTCCAGGGGGGCACTGAGGGAATTTCTGCTCGGTAAAACCCCTCCACTCTGGTGATGGGCGCGAATGTGGGAACCGGCGCTCTCAGTCTACCAGATCCGGCTGCAGCCTCGTTCCAGCAGGACGTCACTGCTGGGAAAACGAGGCAGAGATGGGATCAGGATGGCGAACTGGGGTGGAGCCAAGAAACCTTCCCGCTAGATCATCTGATCTGGGCGGGGGAAGGATAGGGATGGAAAAAAGTCCCTTCATGTCAGCCGCCTCCTGGATTATGCCAGGTAGCTCCAGAGGAGGGCACCGACGGCTGGGAGCGGTGTGGTCGCCGATGCGAAAAAGGGCCGGGGGGGGGGGGGGGGGGGGGGCGGAGCGAATGCGCGTTCTGACACTCCTCTCTCCAGGAGGAAGTGAGCAGCGGGGGCTGCTGCTGACTTCGCCTGTCCTGAAGGAACCATCCGATTCGCTCCGAGAGTCAGCGATAAAAGGAAAAATAAAAGATGGCGTCGTCCAGCGTGTAGCGACCCGCCACTGAGAAATATTCCTCGGTGCTTACCTTGAAGCAAGACTGCTCGTCTGCTTCTCCTTGGGGAGGAGAACTCACCAGGACGGCAGGAGGTTGGCGTGGCGGGGCCACAGGCAGCCTTAACAAAGGTTGTGCCGGTCAAGCTGGACAACTTCCGTTCTTCTGACAGTGCTATTAGCTTGCTGAAGAAAAATGGGAGCCAATTACCCGCTCTTAACGTAATTTATACGGACCGGGTGGGGCCCACACAACAGGTGGGCGTGGACTAAATTTTTCAGTGCGATGCTTTGCATGACGGGATAAAACCCACCAGCGACAGCCTTAAAGGGAGAAGCCTATACGAACTAGAACATCCCATCATTAAACATTTAAATTCCAATCCTTGTGGTATTGGTTCTTTCTTTGCAAAGAATTCTCCTACATTTTTTTTTTTAATTCAGCATGGTCTAAAGTTAGCAGTGAATTGCCCAGTATCTGTCACGTTTCTGCCCCTCCTGTCATGTTTTCTGTCCACCCTGCCATAGTTTATGTCCTCATGTTTTGTTTTTCTCCTGCTCAAGTTCAAGCTCTGCTCCTGTCACCCTGCGCCACGGCCACTCTGCTCCACCACAGTAATCATCCTTGATCTCATGCACCTGCTCTGCTCCCTACTTAAGCTTCATGCTCTCTCTCACTTGTTGCCACATTATCAAAATCCTTGTGATAGTAATGTCCAATAATCTCGTTTGCCTGCCTTATTTTGACAGATCACGTTTTGGATTTGTCTTTGGATTTCTGCTCTATGGTTCTTGACCCCTTGCTCTACTGGACTTCACCCCTGGACAATCCTTTAACCTACGCTCTACTCTCTCTCTCTGCTGCAGCCTGCTCACAGTATAAGACATCAGCCTCACCAGATCTCTTAAGGAGTCCCTCTCTTACTCAACTGTGAAGGTTAGCGACTGCTTCTATAAACCCTGAACCTTCACAGTAAAGCCAAGTTTACTAATCTTCCTATCTCTACAGATTGGACCCGCTCCCGGACCCAGGCCACCACTAAAAGCAATATTTCAATAAATCATTTTAAACAATTCCTGTTGTCCAGTGTTGTGCACGAATCCTAAAACCCAATCTTGTCAGTATCTGTATTTACAATGGTAAATGGTAAATGGACTGTACTTATATAGCGCCTTTCTATCTTATTTTAAGACACTCAAAGCGCTTTACACTACAATCTGTGCCTCATTTACCCATTCATACAGCACTCTACTAGATCTCTACAAAGCTAATTGAACAAATCATTCTAAAGAGACTAATCAGTGCTTTAGATCACATTCATACACTGATGGGACCCACATCAGAGGCTATGAGGGGTTCAGTGTCTTGCCCAGGGACACTTCGACATGTGACTGCTGGTGGATTCGACCCCCAACCCTCGCATTGGAGGACAACTGCTCTAACCACTCAGCCATAGCCGCCAATGACAAGTCTCCTGAATGATGATGATGCACCTTCTTGAGTGTTTGTGACTTAATAGGATGTTGTTAGGAAGTGTTTTCTTCAAATAAAACAATATGCTATTATCTCCTTGAGTTTTCTTTTGTGTTTTTAAGACTATGACTACAGCTTTGCTCACCAGCACATGGTTTCTTTTTAAGAATACAGAATACAACATTACTGCTTTAGACACATCTAACTTTTCTGGGATCTTCAAGTTCATGCTCAATAATCCAGGTAAAATAATCCAACAAAGTTCAGTCAGGTCATCTGGATGTTTTCTTTTAAATTTTTGCTGATGTTTCGGTTTCTTTTTTCTTTTTTGGTTTAATCCATCATTCAAAGACTTCATCAATATGCGGAGCCACAAACAAACTCAGCCCTAGAAGCAGCACAATCCCATAGTGGACCAACCAGTTTGCTGGTGATAAGATGTTTTCTGGGGCTCGCCCTCTCCCACGTTGACTCCACTGAGGCAGCCATAGCCAAAGTGGTTCAAACCACCAAAGTCCATGCTCAATAATTCAGGTAAAAAATTCAACAAAGTTCAGTCAGGTCATGGATGAAGGATGAAACATCTTGACAAAAAAAAAGAAAGAAAGAAAGAAAAAAAAAACCTCCAGATGACCTGACTGAACTTTGTTGGATTTTTGGGATCTTGTTTTTTTTTTTTTTTCCATTAAACTGACAGCTTCCTCCACCTACACAGACTGCTATTGGAGACTGCTGCTGATCCGTTTCATGTTGCTGTGTTCGCGCATGCTCGTCTGCTCGCGCAGACTCAAGTTTGTGTTGCTGTTCAACGTGGTGTTTTTGTGCTATTGGTGCTTAGCATATTTTTAGCTGATGTTTTTCTTGGTTCATACCTTGGATCTTGTTACTGTTTTTCTTTTACATTTTATTGTTGAATGTAACTAGAACCCTGCGTACATAATTTTGTTTCACCACATGTACCACATGAGATGCAAATGACAAAAAAATCTCTGACTCTGAGTTGCATGTTAAAAATTCACAACAAAAGTAACTCAATATAAATGTAGCATTTCTTACATGTTCAATTTGTCATAAGATTAAAACGAAAACATGCCACACGTGTACATACAACAGCTTGGCAGTTTATTTTATTTTAATGAAAATGAAAATACTTTGCAAAAGGCTAACTGTAATCTCAAAATGGTCATACAGTATTTTAATGGAATGCCCTCAGAATGAATTCCTAGGTTTAAACTTCTGGTAGAGTGAGGAGGCAAAGCTAGTCTCAGCGCCAAAATACTGTTTTTCTTTTTGAATTGTTTATGATCCATGGTAATCACATTTAACTGAGCTTTACAAAAGAAGGACAAAAGTAATAAATGTGAGGCAAAGATGTGTCTTACCGTAGAATTTCATTGACTGTAGCCTCTTTTTCTAGGAGGTTGCGCGCTCGATTGCTAAATATTGACCTGCGAAGCTGAACAGACAAACTTTAAGATTCATTATCTCCTGGATTCTAAAAACGAGTTCTATTGAAAACCACACTGTAGACACAAACGTAGACATAATGCAATTTGTTTACTATAAATCACTGTAGTTTATTCTCTCCTTTTTCAGCCACAGATTGAACTTTTATCTCTATATTTTCAGGGTAGGCTTGTAAGAGAGAAAAAAGGAAAAGAACGTAATGAGTAAATAAGTAAGAAAAGGCATCTGTAAATTTACCTTTTGGTCGATATACTTGTTGTCTTCAATAGCTGAGCATTTGGAGTGATCACAAGAGGAGGACGAAGCAGAGGGGAGACGTCGGAAGAAACAGCTGGTACTCTGCTGTTGACGGTCAATAAACTGCTTCATAAAACTTTCCCTGAAATTTGCAACAAACACACAAAAATTATAAATTTTTTTAGGAGCGAAATGAGGAGCGAAATGTTTCGGATGAGGAGCGAAACGTCTTCTGTTACAAATAAAGTCCAGTTGTTTTTGTATTGAACGCTTTTTGAATTCATCATGTCCTGGATGACTGAGAATCTTCACCAGCGTATAAATTTTTATGTTTTTAGGAAGAAAAATATATGATAAGAAAGAGAAACAGTCACAAATTAATTGCCACAATAAATTGCATCAGCTGCAAAATCTGTGGAAAATGTTGCTGCAGAAGCAGAGCAGAGAGGGATAGATAAGGAAAATGAAACATTAAATGTTTTCCTTATGGCTTTTCTATATATAATTAAAATGAAGGGAATGCAGTTGTAATCCTCAAAGACTTTCCATTTTTAATGTTTGTTTTTATAGTGACTCAGCAACAAACCACCTGGAAGTTTTTATCCTGAAAAAAAAAACAACCTTTTCCTTCATGTTTTATTTGTGGTTGGTGGAGTTTAAGCTTTTTTAATACCCATAAAAGATATTCATAATTCAAAAAGCTTCACTTAATGTGTGCCAAAGTTATTTAAGAAAGCTGAAAACTACTGTACTTATAAAAAAAAAAAATAAAAAAAAAGTCTACATGAATCTATATTAGAACTCAGTGGTGGCTGGTGCAGTTTTCTCTCGGGGGGGGGGGGGGGGAGTATAAGTGTGTGGAGTGGAACTGTCCATTGTTTCATCAGCCTGGATGGAGACAAAGTCTGCACTCCTCGTTTCTTCAATGATGCACTCTATCAAAACTGACAGTATACAATCAAGGAGTTCATTCTGCACAGTTTTAGATGTTCCCTTAAACAGAGTGGCAGATTCCAAGTGCTCATGTAGAACTGCATCCAGTGATGCTACAAAATCCACCAATCCTCTAAAAATACCCAGGATTTTCTGAGCTTTCACTTTCATTGTGGCCACGTAGGGCAAGTTCAAATGCACCACAGAACTTGACACAGTCTATTATTTTTGATATAATGTGCCTGTTTTTGTCAACCTCCTCATTGTGCTTACAGATCCCTGTAGCCTTCATCAAGCTGAGATGAAATGTTTATTTTCCCAAACATGGCTAGTCACAATGCATTTTCCATGTGGATCCCAGATTGTTCATGCTTCTTTGCCTTTTCTAAAAAATGATTGAAATCAGTCATATCTGTCTTAATCCATGCTGGGTCAAATCCTGATGTTTGAAAAAGGAGGCAGGGAAAGCAGAATAAAGCATTAGCCTTGCTACATGCCGTTAGTTAGCCAAGCCTTGTTGCTAAACCATGTCCTGGAAAAATACTGTGTACTGTCTCCCTCTGTCTTTGGACTGTTAATTAATTGTGATGTTCGGCCCACTGCAGGAGGGTGGTAATATGAAAATCAAGCTGCATTCAGCTCTGGGAGCAGGAGAGGTGTGCCTCAAAATGGTCCTATCTCTTGTACTGAAGAGGAGCTACTGCACATGTACAACTTTTAACAAGAGTCTATGGGCAAAGATTTTTAGACCCCAGGGCAGAAATACATCACCAATCAGACGTCGATCAATGAAACAACTTTACTCATCATTAACTATGAAATATTTATCTTACACAACTAAAAAATATATACATATATTTTGAAATATTTTTATTTTATTTTTTTTATTTTTATTTTTTTATTTATGTCTTATTCAAGGTAATGTGGTGAGGTGGCACCCTTGTGCCCTCTATTGGCCAGCTGCCACTGTAGGAGCTGTATTGTATACAGTAGTCCCTCATTTGTCACAGGTGTTTCCATA
>NC_056510.1:30871381-30875677 GCF_014905685.2 Nematolebias whitei
ATATATATATATATATACATATACATATACAAACGTACATTTTTATTCTGTTTCATATCATAATATATAATAACATTTATACAACAGCTAAAAAGCTATGTGGATATGGCTAAGAAATTGATCAGAAACAGTTCATATGGTCAATATGTTTTGAAATCTAAAATTTATTGAGAGTAAACAAGGTAAAATAACAATGGATAATGAATGTACAAAATAGGATTGTTTTGTGGTTCAATTTAGTGCGATGTGCTTATACGCTTACAAAATGAGCCACAGAGCTTAAAGCTAAACTGAAAAAGCCTTTTAGCAGTTTACCAACTGATCCTCTCAAATGCTAACAAACAACTTGGTAATTAGTGCAATATGTAACACATTAAAAAAATGGTAATTTTCCTCAAACATTCTGGTTATTTAAGTGTTTTGGAACTGAACAGCATAAACACGAGTTGCTGACTCCAACAGGCATGCACAATTACAACACACAATGTCTGAACTATCTCATCACTTCTGTAAAAGTGCCTTTGAGACACACAAACAAGAAAAATGAGTACTTGTGAGCCTAGCCAATAGAACAATGTGGAACTGATGAACAGCCACCTACAAAATTGCTGCCCACACACATCAGCTTAATAACTGTAGGGGTTTCTACAAACTGGTTCAGGCATCATTTCACTATTCAGCCATCAGAGCATGCCAACATAACACACCCAGACAGCAGTTGTGTGTCTGTGTATAGAATATTTTAGTCCAAACACACAATTTTACAGAATTTATTATACTGTGGTACATACATTTATTCCCCTCTCTCAACAAATTATTCCATTTTGAAGCCATTACTATACAGACTTAAGATATACTGTATTCAAACATGTGAAAAATAAATGTGATCCATTCTACACATTTTGGCATTATAATTTATTTCAGTGTTTCCTAAGGCCAGAGCAGATGTAGCACCCAGGAGAATCAGAGCTGAGAGCGAGTTAGCAGGGTCACCCTCTCCTCACATTAGCTGCTTAATGAGCCATGCAGTGTTGTAAAGTCACATAGCCCATAAACCTCTGATAGCTATACTTGATACCTAAAGCAACTCCAAGTTCTACCAGTATTTGTTTTTCAATACCAAAATGTCATACAAGAAACTGAAAAAAACAAAACAAAAAAAAACCATTTATAATCTTAGAATAACTACAAATTGATTTTATTTCAAGGGCAGCACGGTGGCACAACTGGTAGAGCTGCTGCCTCTCAACGAGCAGGTCCTTGGTTCAAACCCCGGTCCAGGGGCCTTTCTGGGTGGAGTTTGCATGTTCTCTCCGTGCATGCGTGGGTTTTCTCCGGGTGCTCCGGTTTCCTCCCACAGACCAAAAATATGCATGTTAGGCTGATTGGTAACTCTAAATTGTCCCTAGGTGTGAATGAGAGAGTGAATGGTTGTTTGTCTCGTTTGTCTCTATGTGGCCTTGTGATGGACTTGCGACCCGTCCAGGGTGTACCCCGCCCCTCGCACAGTGATTGCTGGACATGGGCACCAGCGACCCCAGTGACCCAAAATGGAACAAGCGGGTAAAGATAACGGATGGATGGATGGATTTTATTTCAATTTGGCTGCCTGTATCTGAGACCTCGTTCTTTCAGTCACAACCCAAAGCTCATGACCATAGATGATGGTAGGAACGTAGATCGACCGGTAAATTGAGAGTTTCACCTTTTGACTCAGCTCTCTCTTCACCACGACAAACCGGTACATTGCCCGCTTCACTGCTGACACTGCACCTGTCCGCCTATGGAGCTCACGCTCCATTTTTCCCTCATTTGTGAAAAAAGACCCCAAGATACTTAAACTCCTCCACTAGGGGCAGGACTTCCTCCCCGACCAGGAGAGGGCACTCTACCCTTTTCTGGCTCAAGACCATGGCCTGGGATTTGGAGGAACTGATCCTCATTCCGGCCGCGTCACACTATGCTGCAAACCGCTCCAGCGAAAGTTGTATATCACGATCTGGTGAAGCCAATAGGACCACATCATCTGCAAAAAACAGAGAAGTGATCTTAAGGCCACCAAAACGGATCCCCTCAACACCTTTACTGCACCTAGAAATTCTGTCCATAAAAGTTATGAACAGAATCTGTGACAAAGGGCAACCTTGGCAGAGTCCAACTCTCACTGGGAACAAGCCCAACTTACTGCCGGCAATCTGGACCAAGCTCTGACACCGGTCGTACAGGGACCTAACAGCCCATATCAAAGGGCCTGGTACCCCATACTGCTGGAGTACCCCCCACAGGGCTCCCCGAGGGACGCAATTGAACGCCTTCTCCAAGTCCACAAAGCACATGTAGACTGGTTGGGAAACTTCCACGCACCCTCCAGGACCCTGCTGAGGGTGTAGAGCTGGTCCAGTGTTCCACGACCAGGACGAAAACCTCACTGCTCCTCCTGAATCCGAGGTTCAACTATCCGACGGACCCTCCTCTCCAGAACCCCCGAATAGACCTTACCAGGGAGGCTTAAGTGTGTGATCCCCCTGTAGTTGGAACACACTCTACCGTCCCCCTTTTTGAATAGGGTGACCACCACCCCAGTCTGCCAATCCAGGGTAACTGCCCCCGATGTCCACGCAATATTGCAGAGTCATGTAAGCCAACACAACCCCATAACATCCAGAGCCTTAAGGTGAATCTCATCCACACCTGGGGCCCTGCCACCAAGAAGCTTTTTAACTACCTCAGTGACCTCAGCACAAGAGATTGGAGAGCCCGACCCAAAGTCCCCAGGCTGTGCTTCCTCAGTGGAAGACGTGCAGTGATATTGAGGAGGTCTTCGAAGTATTTTGCCCACCGACCCACGATATCCCGGTTTGAGGTCAGCAGCACACCACCTCCACTATAAATAGTGTTGGTGGCGTACTGCTCCCCCCCCCCCCCCCCCCCCCCCCCCCCCCCCCCCCCCGGCCCGCCCCCCCCCCCCCCCCCCCCCCCCCCGAGATGCGGATGGTGGACCAGAATTGCCTCAAAGCTGTACGGAAGTCATTCTCCATGGCCTCTCCGAACTCCTCCCACGCTCAAGTTTTTGTCTCATCAGCGACCACATAATCCGCATGCCGATTGGACTGCCGGTACCCATCAGCTGCTTCTGGGGGTCCCACAGGCCAAAAAGGCCCAATAGGACTCCTCCTTGAGCCTGACAGCATCCCTCACCGCCGGTGTCCACCACCGGGTTCGAGGGTTACCGCTGCGACAGGCACCGACAACCCTGCGGCCACACCTCTGATAAGCCCTCTCGAACATATAGGTGTGGAACATGGCCCACTCAGACTCAATGTCCCCCACCTCCCCTGGAACATGTTCAAAGCTCTCCCGGAGGTGGGAGTTAAAGCTCCATCTCATGGGAGACTCTGTCAGATGTTCCCAGCAGACCCTCACAATACGTTTGGGTCTGCCAGGTCTGACCAGCATCCTTCCCCACCATCAGAGCCAACTCTCCACCAGGTAGTGGTCAGTGGACAGCTCCGCCCCTCTCTTCACCTGAGAGTCCAAGACATGTGGCTGCAAATCAGATGAGATGACAACAAAGTCACTCGGGTTCAGATCGGGGGGGCGTTCCTCCCAACCATACCCCTCCAGGTCTCACTGTCATTATCCACGTGAGTGTTGAAGTTCCCCAGTAGAACAAGGGAGTACCCAGGAGGCGCACTCTCCAGTACCCCCTCCAAGGACTCCAAAAAGTGTGGATAATCTGAGCTGCTGTTTGGCACATAAGCACAAACAACAGTCAAAACCCATCCCCCCACACGTAGGCAGAAGGAGGCTACCCTCTCATTCACAAGGGTGAACCCCAATGTACAGGCACCAAGATGGGGGGCAACAAGTATGCCCACTCTCATGGAAAGGGGGACCCACGTCTCCTCTTCGGGCTGTGCCCAGATGGCTCCATGTCCATGGATAAAAGCCCGGCCACCAAGCACTCGCCAGCGTGCACCACCTCCAGGCCCATGTCCATGGATAAAAGCCCGGCCACCAAGCGCTCGCCAGCGTGCCCCACCTCCAGGCCCCGCTCCAGAATGGGGCCTCTGTGACTCACGTCCGGGCGAGGGAACATAGTTTCCATTGATTGTACACATCATAAGGGGTCTTTGGACTGCACTTTGTCTGGTCCCTCACCTATATGTATATATGCATGTATAGATGCATATGTATATATACATATACCTATATGTATATAAACATATATATGTCTATGTACTGTATATACTATATATATATATATATATATATATATATATATATATATATATA
>NC_056510.1:30875687-30881389 GCF_014905685.2 Nematolebias whitei
TATATATATATATATATATATATATATATATATATATATATATACACACATGTGTGTACTTTGTATATACATGTCCCTTGCCCGGACGTGGGTTACCAGGGCCCCACCCTGGAGACAGGCCTGGAGGAGGGGCTCGTCAACGAACGCTTGGTGACCGGGTCTCTACCCATGCGGCCCATTTGGGCTCAGCCTGAAGGAGCAGCATAGGTTTGCCTTCCTGTGGACCCACCACCTGCAACAGGGCCATAAAAGTCAGGTGCATGATGCCATGGGCAGTGGCCGAAGGCGGGGACCTTGGCGCTCTGACCCTGGCTTACCAAAGCTGGCTCTTGGGACATGGAACGTGACCTCTCTGTTGGGGCAGGAGCCTAAGCTTGTGCGTGAAGTTGAGAGGCACCGACTAGATATAGTTGGGCTCACATCAATGTACAGCATGAGTTCTGGAACCAATCTCCTTGAGAGGAGCTGGACCTTATTCCACTTTGGAGTTGCCCATGGTGAGAAGCATCGAGCTGGTGTGGGTCTACTTGTAGCCCCCGACTTGGTGCCTGTGCATTGGAGTTTTCCCCAGTAAATGAGAGGGTGGCTTCCCTTCGCCTTTGGGTGGAGGGACGGGCTCCGAATGTTGTCTGTGCCTATGCACCAAACGGCAGTTCAGAGTATCCGGCCTTCTTGGAGTCCTTGGCAGTGGTGCTGGAAGGTGCGTCAGCTGGGGACTCATTTATTCTGCTGGGGGACTTCAATGCCCACATGTGTAATGACCATGTGACCTGGAGGGGTGTGATTGGGAGGAACAGCCTCTCTGATCTGAACCCGAGCAGTGTTCTGTCGTTGGACTTCTGTGCTAGTCATAGTTTGTCCATCACAAACAACATGTTTGAACATAAAGGTGTCCATAAGTGTACTTGGCACCAGGACGCCCATGGTTGTAGATCAATGATAGACTTCAAAGTTGTGTCATCTGATTTGCGGCCTTTTGTTTTGGACACTCAGGTGAAGAGAGGATCTGAGCTGTCAACTGATCACCATCTGGTAGTGAGTTGGATAAGATGGAGGGGGAAGATGCCGAACAGACCCGGTAGATCCAAACGTGTAGTGAGGGTTTGCTGGGAACGCCTGGCAGAATAACCCGTCAGAGAGATCTTCAACTCGCACCTCAGGGGGAGCTTTAACTGCATCCCAGCTGAGGTGGGGGACATTGAGTCTGAGTGGGCAATGTTCTGCACCTCACTTGTTTAGGTAGCTGCCTTGAGCTGTGGCTGCAAGATTGTCGGTGCTTCTCGCGGTGGCCATCCATGAACTCGGTGGTGGACACCCCGGGTTAGGGAGGCTGTGAAGCTGAAGGAGTCCTATCACGCCTTGTTGGCCAGTGGGACTCCGGAGGCAGCTGAGGAGTACCAGAGGGCCAAGCAGTCTGCAGCCTTGGCCGTTTCTGAATCAAAAGCTTGGATGTGGGAGAAGTTTGGCGAGACCTTGGATAGAGACTCTCGGTTGGCTCCGTGGAGATTCTGGCAAACCATCAGACATCTGAGGAGGGGAAAGCAGCACTTTACTAACACTGTTATCTGTGAAGGTGGGCTGCTGTTGACCTCAACCAGTGATGTCATCGGGAGCTGGAAGGAATACTTCTTGGACCTTCTCAATCCTACTAGCACGCCCTTTCATGGAAGAAGCTGAGGCGGGGGACTATGGGGTTGATCCATCCATAACTGTGGCTGAGGTCACCGATGTAGTTAAAAAGCTCCGAGGTGGCAGGGCTCCAGAAGTGGATGAGATTCACCCTGATTTCCTTAAGGCTCTGGATGTTGTTGGCTGTCTTGGTTGACATGTTTTTGCAATGTCGCTTGGACATCAGGGGCAGTGCCACTGGATTGGCAGACTGGGGTGGTGGTTCCCGTCTTCAAAAAGGGGGATCAGAGGGTGTGCTTCAATTATAGGGTCATCACTCTCCTCAGCCTTCCTGGTAAGGTAAGTAAGTAAGTAAGTAATCTTTATTTATATAGCACCTTTCACAGGCAATTACATCACAAAGTGCTTCACAAAGTAAAAGTAAACAACAAAGTGCTTCACAAAGTAAAAGTAAACAAAATTTAAATAAAAACCAGTCTGAATAAATAAGTCTTAATATCATTTTTGAAAGAGTCAATGGAATCTGAGCAGTGCAGTGACAGAGGGAGAGCGTTCCAAAGCCTCGGGGCCACCACTTGGAATGCTCTGTCTCCACGTGTTTTAAAATAAGTTCTTGGTACCATCAGCAACATTTGATTTGAAGATCTCAAAGTCCTGATGGGACATAGAGGCTTCAAAAGGTCCAGTAAATATTTGGGAGCCTGACCATGAAGTGCCCTAAATGGTCTATTCAGGGGTACTGGAGAAGCGAGTCTGATCGTTGGTCGAACCTCAGATCCAGGAGGAACAATGTGGGTTCCGTCCTGGCCGTGGAACACTGGATCAGCTCTTTACCCTCACTAGGGTCCTCGAGGGGTCATGGGAGTTTGCCCATCCTGTCTACATGTGTTTTGTGGATTTGGAGAAGGCATTTGACCGTGTTCCTTGGGGTACACTGTGGGGGTTCTTCGTGAGTATGGGATTAGGGGCCCATTGCCACGGGTTGTTCAGTCCCAATACAAGCAGTGCAAGAGCTTGGTTAGCATTGCCGGCAGTAAGTCGGACCCCTTCAGGGTGGGAGTTGGACTTTGTAGATGAACATATATCTGTGATATATTATCCATAAATTAAACTGATTCTTTCATTTTTCTGGACTGAATAATATCGTGCATTGAATAATTAAATGTAACGTGAGACGTTAATTTTCTTTGACCCATCAAATGAATGCGGTCATTTATTAACAGAATCAAAGTTTAACATCAAACATTTACATTAATTTGGCAAATTGATTTCAACAACAATATAATTAATTAGCAAGCTTTACAATTAGGAAACCATACGGCCATGATTTCCCTTGCAACTTTAACCCAGCAGACATTTCTGAAAATATCTGGATGAATTACTGGCAAGATAGAAGAGTTTTAAAGATGGAAATGAAGTTTAAATGGAGAGGAAAAGATGGATGAGTGAATATGTATCGGTATCAGAACGGCACGCTCCATTGGATCTCAGCTTCCTCCTCGGTACACTTAGGTAGTGTAAATCGACTCTTTACCTGTAGAAGGTGTCTCCACTGGTACGGAGTTCCATTTAACGCACCCTTTCAGCGTCTCCGTAGGAACAGCTGTGAATCGTCCGAAGTAGTGACGGTATTCCGTCCGACACACGTTCACCTCTCGGTTGGGCTCACATGAGTTGTGAGTCCGTCAGAGTTCCACTCAGATGTGGAAGATTGCATAATTCCCACAAGACTCGGAAGAACTGCGGATCATGTCTGGAACCTCCTGTTCTCTCCAGCACTTTTTCTGTTCGGTTCTGCTCTCCGAACTGAACTGCTCTCCCACCGCACTCTGGAACTAGGAAGTGCCGACATTTAAAGAGTTCTGTTTCCGGTTCATTTGGGAAGTCCTGATTGGCCGAAATAGCTAATCAGGGGTGTGTTTTTGTGACGTAAGAGGTCACTAGAAGTCAGAAAAACAGAAAAATGTTTTGGAACAGGCTGAAAATGTTTTTGAGACAGACAAGAGAAATGTTTAGGCGAGTTGGGAGGAAACAGGTGCCAGCTTCTCTATTTATGTCTGAGAGGATTTAAAAACATGACAGTTCGTTCCAACAAACTTGTTTGCGTTTGTCTCCAACCTTGGACCAACTTACACTTGCTCATTTCAGACAGAAAATCAGAAAATGCATAATTACTCTGTAACACATTCTAACTTGATTTCTACTTTGAATGAGGATTAAAAATTCATTAATACTGTTTCACAGTTGATTTAAAATGAGTAGTTCACTTCAACATTTAAAAATGGTTTGAACTAAACACACTTTGATTATCAAGAAAATAGTAATGATAATAAAAAAGAGAGTGTTCTTTCAATTGATCAGTGCAGGACACTTAGAAAGTCTCTGGATGAACTTAATCTTGTGTTTCTGGACTCAAATCAATGAAATAACAGTTCTTGTCCCAGGAAGGCCCTCAAGGTCAGGATTTGACCTGAGGCTTAGTTCACTACAACTTCGCCAGGGCTGCTCATTGTCACTGGTTTTGTTCATAACTTTTATGGACATAATTTCTCAGTGCAGCCAGTGGGCAGAGAGTTTTTGGTTCGGTGGCCTCAGGATTCCATCTCTGCTCTTTTCAGATGATCCTGTTGGCGTCATTGTGATTTTCAGGTCTCACTGGAGCGGTTCGCAGCTGAGTGTGAAGCGGCTGGGATGAGAATCAGCACGTCCAAATCTGAGGCCATGCTCCTCAATCAGAAAAGGGTGGATTGCTCGCTCCAGATCGAGGGTGAGGCTCTGCCTCAAGTGGAGGTATTAACTTGAATTCAGCCCAATGTGTGTCATGCTCAATCCTTTTTTGGAAAACTGCGATAGAGCGAGTCCGCGATGAACAATTTACGAAGTAGCGAGGGACTACTGTACACGTTAATTTCTCAGTGCTAAAATCACTTGATTAAATCTTTCTTCTAGAACATCTGTAAGATCTGTTGAAGAAACTTTGAGATATTATTCTGATCTTTCAAAATGCTATGGAACTTGACATAATATTCATTTACACATGAACTGCCAGTCCTCAAAACCAGATCAGCCAAGTTTTTGCTCAACAAGGAAACATGTTTTAGACGCCCTCGATACCTATGAAGGTGGCATTTCCATAAAATAGTTGTCCTGTGAGTTTTTTTTTTTATTTCTGAGGTTCGTGTTTAAAATACTAATATATAACACTAAATATATTTTCCGTTATTAGTTTTGGTAAATACACACAAATGCTATAAACATATGTCTAGTTTATTTAAGTTATAATATATGCAGTACAAATATTTTTGTTACCTACTAATCTATTTATATGTTGATCTATTTAACTGACACTTATCTGGGGTAAGGGCACAGGGCAGGATTCTGAACAAAGGTCCTCAGAACCCCCCCCCCCCCCCCCAACCACCACCCTCCACAGATATCTCTCATATATCTCTTCCAGCTCTTTTGGTCAGACATATTCCTAAAGAAGTATTTCATAGCCAATCTTGAGATACACTCTCTCTGTCTTGAAGCCAAGTCCTGATGAAACTACTATACAAAACAGCTACTTTGGAAGAGAGCCTGACACCATCCTTAAAAGACGCTCAATCATCTCAACTGTCGTGTTGAGATGATTGATTGTCTTGTCTCAAGTGTCTGAGCTCCTAACTCTGTCTTTAAGAGTAAACTCATTTTGGACACTGGTATATGACATTCTCCATTTTCTACCTGGATTATTGAGCATGCATCATGATGTTTCATTATTCTTTGTTGAAATCAGGTCTCTCTTGTAAATGAGTCCTCGGGGCTCAATGGGATTTACCTGTCTAAATAAAGGTTGAATGAATATTTAAAAGTAGCCTATGAAGTCAATGTAATTGCTGTTAATTATTGAAATGTCTAGTGGGTAGTAGCTTCAGTGGCATATTGCTATGTAGTACAAGCTAAATCATGTTACATTTTAGTACAAATTAGAGAGAAAATCAACATGCAAACAATGACAGATGTTTGCACCCAAATTTTCTGTTGGTGATGTCACTGTCAAATGAGCAAAGCGGCTGCACAAAGTTTTGATA
>NC_056510.1:30881399-30906800 GCF_014905685.2 Nematolebias whitei
TGGTGACTTGTCCAGGGTGTCCCCCGCCTCTCACACAGTGATAGCTGGATATGGGCACCAGTGATACCCGCGGCCCAAAAAGAAAGAAAAGGGTAGATAATGATGGATGGATGGTTGCAAAGTGGTGATGTATTCAATTTATAAAAACTTGCATTATTTGGTAACACTACAATAAGGTACACAAAATTTGATTAACTACTAGGGAACAAATCATGAATGGTAAATCTTATATAGTGCTTTTCTATCTTATTTCAAGACACTCAAAGCGCTTTACAATACAATCTGTGTCCTCATTTACCCATTCACACAGCACTGTACTAGATCTCTACAAAGCTAATTGAACAAATTATTCTAATGAGACTAATCAGAGCTTTAGATCACATTCATACACTGATGGGACACACATCAGAGGTTATGAGGGGTTCAGTGTCTTGCCCAGGGACACTTCAGCATGTGACTGCTGGTGAATTCGAACCCCCAACTTTTGCATTAGAGGACAACTGCTCTAACCACTCAGCCATAGCCGCCCCAAATCATGAACAAATCAGGAGCTAATGGGTAGTTAACTAGTACTTACTGGGGGACACACAGCCAAGCCTTTTTAGGGGACTACTGTTAGTTACCTTGCAAATGAACTTCACTTCACTTCCGGCGAGCTGATGGACAGCAGCTCCCTCCGGCTTCTCTGCAGTCTTTTATCATCAAACTGACCCGTTTTTCGAACCGGACTAAAGTTGGTCCTCCTTCCAACCGAATTCGGTGTTCAGTGACTCAGAGAGCCGGACGGGACCGTCCAAAAAAAATAAATAAATAATATTTTGGCCCTGGACCGATCGGCCGCTCCCCCCCCATCGGTCACTCTGAGCGCACCCTGCCGGCCAGGTGACCCCTCGAGCTGGGGAGTCGACGCACGAAGGTCCGGTGTTTTTTCTCTCTCTCCCTGGACCTCAACGAACTCTTATCTGGACCTTTGTGGTTCTACCTGGTTCCGACAAATATCGCCGGGTGGTATTTCGCTGGTTTTCAGCTGGACTGGCCCTCGTGGTGTTTCCATAGGTGTGGGGGAAGTGTACCTGTGACCCTCGAATTGGACCAGAACCGAATCGAGGTGGCTGTGGGGAAATTCGTCTTCTACAGAGCCGGTCTCAGCTTCAGTGAGCAGCCCGTTACTTTTACTGAAAGACGATCCACCTCCGTGGAGTCGTTGTGTTCACCTGGAGGAGACGCTCCGGTGCTTTGAAGCGCCGCCGGACCGGAGCAGAACCGCGCCGCCGGGCTGCCGGACCGGAGCAGAACCGCGCCGCCGGACTGGGCCGCCGGACCGGAGCAGAACCGCGCTGCTAGACTGGGCCGCCGGACCGGAGCAAAACCGGGCCAGGGATATCTTCAGCCTCTTCGTCTCTCGTGCTTGGAGCGCCGGAGCCGAACTGGAGCAGAACCGGACCGGACCAGTTGCCGACTTCAGCCTCAGCCTCTCTGGTCAGTCTCGCTTTTCACCGGGGGTGCCCCGTGCTGTCGGGTGCTGAGAAGCGGAGGAGCAGCGTCGAGGAGCAGCGTGGAGGAGCAGGGCTGCGTGGTGCTCGAGAGAAGTTCGGAGTTTGTATCGGAGCTGCTGCAGGCCTCCATCCAAACTCACCTGGATAATAATTAATTTTATTCCGGATCACGTTGTTGGCCCCTGTTGACCTGAAACGAACTTGGACCATGCCTTTCACTTCAGGAGGATTTTCTGGCAGCTCGCTCTGCTATTTGCTGCGAATTTTCAGTTTCTGTTTCGGCCTGTTGATTCTGGACCCAGCTTCTGTTTCTCATGGGAGTATCCATCCATCCATCCATCCATCTTCACAGGGGGGCCGGAGCCCCCCTCAGCCTGACTTAAACTGCAGTTGGGCCACCTCGTCGGGTTTGTTTGCCCATTTGAACTGTGACATTTTATGGTCTGAATCTTTTCTGCATCATTCATATTACTGTCACTATTTTCAGTTCTCAGATTATCTGGAGTCACTGAATCTTGTTAATACACCTGAATCTGTCCATCACTGCAACTTTCACTGTTTTTGGGTTCTGAATGATCGCGTCTTCATTAATGTTTCTCATGGTTCGATTATGGGGGCTAATTGTCACACTGTTAACTCCTGTAATTACACATCAGTCACAAAAAACTCAAGAAAATGTCTGATAATAATGTTGTTATTGCTCTCAGGAATTCAACCTAATCCTGGACCCCCCACTAATTACAGCACACCAAATGACTTTAAAAACGCCTCTGGGCTCCATTTCCTGCATGTAAACGCTCGTAGCCTTCTGAAAAAACTTGATGCTGTGAAAATCCTGGTCAGTTCTTCTGGGGCAGATGTTATCTTTATTTCTGAGTCCTGGCTCAACAAATCTGTAATGAATAATGACGTGGCAATCAATGGGTTTAACATCTACCGCTGTGATCGTCAAAAAAGGGGGGGGTGGAGTCATTATTTACATTAGAGACACTCTGGTTTCAAGTCTTGTGACTTTCAAAACAATTCCAAACCAGTTTGAAGTCTTATCTGTAAACATCACCTTGAATGGAGGCCAGGTTTTAACTGTAGTCTGCTGCTACCGCCCCCCCCACAGCTTCACCTGAAGCATTAAATGCCATTAAGGAATTCCTTGGTAATTTAAAATTCAAAGAGATCTTTTTGGCAGGAGATCTCAACATTGATTGGTGTAAGTCGACCCCCCTCTGTGACAAATTCAAGGAATGTTGCTTGTCTTTTAATTTAACCCAACTGATCGACTCCCCCACCAGATTAAATAAAAGCCATCCTGACAATTCCTCCATCTTAGACCTGTTTCTAACTAATATGCCTCACAAATTCCCTGGTACAGGTGTATTCGCTGATCTTTTGAGTGATCATTGTGTGACAGCGGCTTTAAGAAATAGTAAACTTCCACCTTCTAAGCCCAGATTAATTAAAAAAAGGGATCTGAAACATTTCTGTGAACAGTCATTCCTCTGGGATCTGTCTCACTTTGACTGGCATCGTATTCTGTTAACTGATGACGTGAACTCTGCTTGGAACTATTTCCATAATAATTTCATTTATTTCCTGAACTTACATGCTCCTTTTCGTCAGTTCAGAATAAAGGGACGAGACAGCCCCTGGTTTACTCCAGAGCTAGCTGACCTCCTGCACAGGAGAGATCATCTTTGGGCCGCAGCGAGAAAATCTGACTCAGACACTGATTGGTTGAGTTTCCGACAGATGAGGAATAAATGTACAACTTCTGTCAAAGCAGCAAAACGAAACTATTTCTTATCTCAGACCTCCAAAAATCTAAATGACCCCAACAGATTCTGGAAAACAATTAAATCTCTCTCAGGCACCCCCCAATCATCTGACCTCCCATCACAACTTCTCGTTAACTCTGTTCCTGTGTCAAATAAGCACGAGATCCTGAACTGTCTCAACAAACATTTTGTTGCTTCTGGTTCTTTATTTGACACAGTTACTAATGGAAGATCAGCCACTTCACTTAATAACCAAACTTCTACAAATCAAATCCCTCCTACAAGTCAATCCTCAGTTAATCACACCTTCTCTTTTTCTCCATTCTCAGTCAGTGAGGTCAATAAACTGTTAAAAGATCTTGATCCTAAAAAATCTGCAGGTCCAGATGAACTTCCACCTTATTTCTTAAGGCTGGCTGCTCATATCATCACAGTCCCTGTGACCCACATCTTCAATCTCTCCATAAGACAAAACTCCATCCCAGACACTTGGAAAACAGCCTTTGTTCTTCCTTTGCTGAAGGGAGGTGACCCCACCTCACTGAACAACTATCGACCAATCTCTAAACTCTGTATTTTAGCCAAGGTTCTAGAAAAACTGATAAACTCTCAAATCAAAAATTACCTGGACTCATTTAACATCTTACCTCCACATCAATCTGGTTTCAGGAAACAACACAGCACAACCACTGCTTCACTGAAGGTTCTTAACGACGTTGTTGAAGCACTGGATGCTAAGGATTATTGTGCTGCACTTTTCTTAGACCTGTCTAAAGCTTTTGACACTGTGGATCATAACATCTTGTGTCATAAACTCTCAGAAATCGGTTTCTCAGATCACACCATTGGTTGGTTCTCTAACTATCTTTCAGACCGGAGGCAATGTGTTCAACATAATGGTACTTCCTCCAGTTATTTAACAGTCAACAATGGTGTACCACAAGGCTCAGTCTTAGGACCCACCCTCTTTACAATCTACATACATAATGTAGGTAAAAACATCCCTAATGCATCCATACATTTCTATGCTGATGACACAGTTGTTTATTGTCGAGCTAAAACTGTTGCTAAGGCTTTCCAGCTTCTGAAATCTGCATTTAACTACATCCAGACTGATTTGTTTCACCTCAAACTTGTCCTAAATGCCGAAAAAACCAAAGGGATGCTTTTTTCAAATAGGAAGTTGGTCCCAGCAGTTCTTCCTCCGATTTTATCCTCAAATGGTGTCCCCATTGAGTTTGTTGATTCCTATAAATATTTGGGTATCTTGGTCGACTCACATCTTTCTTTTAAGCTCCATGTGGAAAACTTGGTAAAGAAACTGAAAATTAAACTGGGTTTCTTTTTCAGAAACAGATCCTGTCTAACCCTGAATGCTAGAAAACGCCTTGTATCTGTGACTTTCCTTCCCTCAATTGATTTTGGTGATATTATTTACATGAACGCTCCTACAAGAACCCTGCAGATGTTGGATGCTGTCTATCATGGTGCACTAAGATTCATAACTGGCTGTGATTATCGTACCCACCACTGCACCCTGTATTCACTGGTTAACTGGACATCATTAACTTCACGCAGACTCTCTCACTGGTACATTTTCATCTTTAAATGACTTCTTGGTCTGCTGCCTTCATACATCTCCTCCTACATGTCTCTGCGTGAGTGCAGCTACGGAGTGCGCTCTCAGGACATTATTACCTGCAGTGTTCCCTCAGTGAGGACTGAACTAGGCAAAAGGGCCTTCTCCTACTCCGCTCCTGTTTCTTGGAATATCTTACAAAAAGATTTGAAGCTCTCGACCTTGACCTCTCTAAGTGGCTTTAAGAATCTGTTGGACTCCTGGCAGGGTCCAATGCAGACATGTTCCTGTTTTTAGTTTTATACATTTGTCTTGGAATCTAGCTGTTTTTTTGGTTTTGTTACCTTTTTCCTTTTAGCCATCCTATTTGTTAAAAAAAAAAAAAAAAAAAAAAAAAAAACTGTAGTATGAGTTTTTATAATTGCTTATTGTTGTTGCTGTTGTCCATTGTTGTCATCTTTCTTTGTTGAAATCAGGTCTCTCTTGTAAATGAGTCCTCGAGGCTCAATGGGATTTACCTGTATAAATAAAGGTTGATTGATTGATTGAAGAGGAAATAATCCAGAACTAATGAGTAGTTACCAAGGAAACCAAAGAGGAATGAATCAGGAGCTAATGGGTAGTTAACCAGTACTTACTGGGGGGGACACAGCCAAGCCTTTTTAGGGGACTACTGTTAGTTACCTTGCAAATGAAGAGGAAATAATCCAGAACTAATGAATAGTTACCAAGGAAACCAAAGAGGAATGAATCAGGAGCTATGGGTAGTTAACCAGTACTTACTGGGGAACACACAGCCAAGCCTTATTAGGGGACTACTGGCTAGTTAACACAGGAACAAACCAGGAGGTAATGGTTAGGTAGTGATTAAGTAATGATTGGTTCCTCGGTAATTACTTGGTATGATGTTTCACTACATCAGTGAACAAACTAACAGCTAGGCAATGGTTTGGTATCAGTAAGTGATAGTCAGACATGATTAAAATGACATCAGTACAAGATGATGAAATTGACAATGTCTTTCATCAATAGGTTTACAAAAGAGAAAATCCAATAAAGCCAGTAATCACTAGGAAAGGTTTTTGACAAGATGTGACCTCACTGGTGCAGGGTTTATTCAGAACCCACATGGAGAACGTCTCCTTTGTTTCTGTGGTAACAAATCAGTACTCGCTAATAAGGCTTGGCTGTGTGTTCCCCAGTAAGTACTGGTTAACTATCCATTAGCTCCTGATTTGTTCCTGATTCGTCCCTTAGGCGTTCCTAGTAGTTCCCTAGTAGCAAATTTTGTGTACCTTATTGCAAAGTGTTACCCATTATTTGTTATGCATTATTCTAGGTGCACAGAACAAAAAGTTAAAAGTTGTTGTCACTAGTAAAACTACAGAAGCTTGTTGTGTCTTCATTTGCAAATAAACATTTTTGTTAATTTACTTGCTTTTCAGCTTTCACAGGGGCTGATCCTAAGTTCCAAGCAAACACTAAAAATGCCCAAGAAAACAAATCTGGGTTTTATGGTCAAGCATATTGTACAAATGCTGGCAAGACAAGCCTTTCAAAAGTTGACTGCTTGTGTGTTTTCAAACAGTAAATTCACTCATTATGTCACTGTTAGCCCACCTGTTACCACATTCCTGCTCTATTGACATTTTTCACAGGAGGAGGAAAAATACAATGTTATCTAAAGGGACATGGAATGTTGGACTGATTTTCCACCTGATACTCCAACCCAGACGGAACGAATAAAAAAGGGCAGGATGTTACCATCTTTAACACTACTTTTAGACTAAAAAAATGTTTATTTTCCTTCAGAGTAAATAAAAGTAATTTTAAACAATAAAATAAATTGATTAGTAATGATGGAATGGACTAGTCATAAATAAGAAACGTCAGTAAGTTGGTGTGTATTAAGTAAAATATAGGAATTGTTTTATTGCATGATTAGATTTACGTGTTTCCTATAAATTTGTTGTAATTTTATTAAACTTAGACCAGAAGTCTTCTCCTATGGGAGGATAATTACCCTATATAGTTTATATATAGTCAGTCTCTGTATCCATGATTGAAGCACCTGTAAAACGGGCAATTTTACAGTCATTGCACCTAATCACTCAGCTGTGGGAGGGAAATAACCTGTCCAAGCAAGCTGAGAGCTGTCAGACAGTTATGAGGGGGCGTGCATGCACATGAGTGTTTTTTTATGACAATGTTCAAAACAATGAGCCTGTTCATTTATGGAAAGATATAAAATGAATAAAAACAGAAAACTATTAAATGATTTATAGGTTTACATTTGTGTCTGTGATCATTTAAAACACTGCCCTATGAAGATTTCTCTGCCACAGAACTTAATATACATTTCATGACAGAAACTGCTTATAAAAGTAGTCTAGTGCCAAGTGCTGTGTATTTGTGTGAAAGTACAAGCTTTTCTCTAAACAGAAGCTTGCTTTTTTTTAGGATAATTGGTCACTTACTCAGTCATTTTGAGCTGGGCTTCAAAAAAGCGAACAAGAAAAAGAAGAAAAAATAAATCAAAGCTTTGCTCTTAAGTGGGCATAATTCAACCATGTCACTCTTTCCAGGGTAGAAACAGAAAGTGCTCAGCTTTTAAATAAAACGTACCTGACAAAACAAAAGAAAATTGTCAAAGAGCAGCCAAATCAGTAAGCACTTCAGATCATGGAGGCAAATTTAATTTTTTAATAAAATGAACTGTTGTTTTTTTGTCGTTGTTACTAAATTGTAAAAAAAAAAAAAGTAATGTTGTTTACAAGAGTATTTTGTGGCCTGTATTTCTAAAACCTAATGGTTACATATTTTTGTGTTCAAATAATACAAAGCCAATGCTGAAGTATACACAGGAATTTGAAATTGTACTTTAGTTTGTCAGCAATGACTGTGAAAAATTAGTCAGAGAATAAAAACATGTCTTTGTCAGTGTGTGTTGAATGTTTTTATACATTTAAAATAGCAGCATATATAAATGAGAAAAAGATTAATGATTTGATCAGCAGGATAAAAGATCTTATCCCTATCTCTCCCCCTTTTTAATAAATGCTCCTATGTCGTGCACAACAGCAAACTCTTTACCCAATGAAAAATATTTGTAAGCTCATTCTAGATAACTTTTTTTGTTGTTATTTATCTGGATGATAATGCATCAAGGAAAATTGCATTATTATAAAAAGTGAAAGACTCACTAAATGATGAAGCATTGTTGATATTATATAATTCACTGATTGTTCCCTATTTGACCTATCGTGTAGAAGTTTGGGGGAATGCCAGTAAATCGTATACAAATTCTATTTTTATTCTGCAAAAAAGAGCTGTTAGAATTATAAGTGGAAATGCTACAGAGATCCCACAAATCCATTGTTCTGTAACTTAACATTAATGAAATTTCATGACTTGGTGGACTATTACATTCTACAAGTTATGTTTAAAATACATAACAGTATGTTTCCAGTGCATTTGCAAAAAAAACCAAAATAAAATTAATAGACAACATTTATAATTTGAGAGGATCAGAGAATTAAAAAAAAACTCAAAGTCAGAACTAAACAAATGGAACGTTGTATTTTTGTTTATGGAACAAATCTGTGGAACAGTCTGCCTAAAGAAACCAAAGAGAGTAGATGTATTTTTACTTTTAAGAAAATAATAAAATGTAATTTTCTTTCAAAGTACAGTGAAGTATATTGATTCAGAGTGCTGTATCATAACAAAGATAATGTTTTTTTTCCTTTATATATACACATTTCCTGTTTTGTGTTCAAAGAAGCGTCTAAATGGATGGTTATTTGAAACTTGGTTGCTTGTGGTGTAGTAGAGTGACTTTTGGGAGAAGGGGTAGACTATATAAGATTTTTTTCTTCAAACTACTCCTTTTCATTCAGAACTTTCATTTGTGTTAACATGTGACATATTTATTTTAAACTGTAAATGAATGAAATAAATAAATAAAAATGATTGAGCTAACAACCCTTTTCTGAACCACTTTAGCCCTTGGTTGTCCTCAGGCTGTTTCTGTGAGTAGCAAGTTGGCCATCTGGCTTAATACATTTGATTGTTGTACATGATGATTGATTGTATTGGATGGGCGTGGTTTTGCACGTGTTAAAAGCCTACTTCTGAGATTCCAACAGGAGATCAAAGTTCATGCTCAATCATCCAAGTACAAAATCAAATAATGGTCAATCAAGTCACTGTAGGGCAGTTTCTCGTTTGTGGAAAGACAGTTTACACACTTTATTGGGACTCCTCAGACTGATGAAGCCCTCCGGATAGAGGGCGAAATGTCTTTTCACAAAAAAAAAAAAAAACTGGCCAGATGACCTGATTGACCATTATTGGATATTGTACCTGGATGATTGAGCATGAACTTTGATGTCTTGAACCACTTTGGCTGTGGCTGCCTGCCTGGGAGGAGTCGATGGGGGACAGGACAGCCCCCAGAAACCATTTTATCATCAGCAAACTGGTTGGTCCACTAAAGGAGTGTACCGCTTAGTGGGGAAAACAGTTTACTTGGGACTCCTCAGACAGATGAAGCCCTCCAGATAGAGGGCGAAACGTCTTTTCACAAAAAGAAACTGTCCCAGATGACCTGATTGACCATTATTGGATTCCAACAGGAGGTTGGCTTGAAACACAGCAGTGAAGGCTACCTATGAGTCAGATCTGGTTGGCAGGCTGCAGACTAAGGAAATCCTCCAGATGTGGGTCGAAACGTTTCTCACTTGTCCAGATGACACAATTTAACCTCTTTTGTCTTTACCCAATGATTTCAACTAGACTGAGATTACAGAAGTGTATGTACAGTTCTGAAAGCACCCCCTGCCTTGCTTCCACAAAAAAAAAAAAAAAATCGAGTTTCTTGTAATTGTTTAAGGGGTCCTAATCAATACTTCTCCAGGCTTTCTGTTTTTCCCTCTTTTTTCAGTTCATGTTTTTATATAACAGCAAATTGTGCAGTGTAAGCAAAGAAAGTGCATATGTGAAGGCCAAAGGAAAAAGTGATATAAATTTATTTTTCTTTCTTCAGGCAACATAAGGCTCCAAAGCCATACATCATACCAAACCTAACCAAACAACTAATTATGGTACGTAAAGTTGTGTGCACACTATGACCTGAAAATTTTTGTTAATTACAGCGTCAGCTGACTGATATTCTTCTTGTGCTTTACACTTTCATATAATGCAGTGTTAAATGTTTCATGAGTGTGAATGTAATATTTCCATGACCCATCCTGTAACTGAGATAACTCTAGATTAGTTGATGAGGGTTATTTAAGGCTTAATCAGTTACATAAGAATAAAACATCAAATCACAGGCTTGTATCCAACATGTAATAAACCCAGCAGAAATTCTGTGATCAGCACAGCAGTGGTTTTATTTTTAAGCACAATGATTCTTGTGCAGTACGTATAAAATCAACAAAAATAAAGTACGCAGGTGAGGTTATGCACCATCATTTGAACAACTCTTCTGAAGAGAGTTGCATTATCAAAGCTCTCAATACAATATGAGACTTCAAAAGAGCAGTGGCATAATTAAACTGCACAAAGATGACTTTACACTTATAAAGCTGTCAGTGGCTCAGAAACATACAGTCTTTTATTTTGAAATGGTAAAGTAAAGAACCACCCAGATGCAAAATAAAACTAACCGTGTAGCACAATTATTTTGATCCTCAAGTCACAGGGACAAAGTCATTTAATACCATGTTAGAAACGCAGGAAATTTTTAAATACGCCTTTCTTACCTGTTTGAGCTTTTTTAAGTCCTCATCTAACTCCAGATTGTCCAGGATAACAGCCACAAAAAGACTCAGCAGTATCTAAAGTGCAATATATAAGAAATTGTAAAAGATCATCTGCTGCTTGTCACTAGAGTACAATGAGCCATTGTCATTATCACAATGCTAATGATATAATTTGAACAAAAATATGGACAACGTAGTCCTTATCTCTCACTTTTCACTGTCTGCACTATAAATGCATTTGTAGCTTGCTCTGTCCAGGAAGACATCCTGTCTGTGTGGACTGAAGTGTGAGTCATCCAGAGTCTGCTGTCTGATGACTGCTTGTATCAACACCAAACACTAAAATGTCATAGCTTTTTACTCCTGCAAGTCTGATTATCTGTGATTAGATGTGGCACTTGCCTGAACAATAAAGAGACAGAGCACTAATTGAAAGAGAAAAATCCATGCATCATTTGATGCTTAATACTGTATGTCTGTATTTGGTATTGTTTTTTTAATAAAATACCAGATTATCAGCTTGTCTTCACATGGTAGTAAGTGCAAGAATTTATTAGCCTCTTTAACTTGTTATACACATGAGAAGCAGCACAGCTTGTTCCTCACCAGGGTAGCAAACAGATGGTACAGGATGAAGTAAATGGCCACAACTGGAGCCCACACTTGACCTACAGCCACCAGAGTCTGGTCCATGACATCTATCCAACCCTCCTGGGTTAGAATCTGGAACATGGACATGAATGCCTGCAAGGAGGAAAGCTCAACATGAGCAAAGAGGCTAAAGAGAGGGCAAACGTTAACATGGAAGACTAGAGCACTAAAACTATTAACAAAAAACAAATAAAACAAAATAAAATTAAAATTTTAACATATTTTACCACTGGAAAGAAAAAGAAAATCAAATGATGCACAAATCTCTTTGAAAACAGATTTTTTTCAATAAAAACAAGTGGGGAAAATATGAAGCGATCACATCACCACCTTTTCCTTCTATGATTTTCTGCTCACTTATGTACTCAGTAGAGGTTGACTGAATGTGCAAGGAACAACCAGCTGCAACCCGATGGCCCCTTAAGTCAAATGTACTTTCATCTTTTTTTTCTTCATCAGACAGCAACCCCAAGCTCACAACCTTTTCCATCTGATGCCATGTCTTAGTCAATGCAGAAAAAAAAAAGAAAACAAAAAAAAACACAACCTTTAAGAAGTCTCTCAAGTTTAGAGTAACTAAAATATAATTTCTGAAAAATTAAGACCTTTTTTTACTAAAATTTTAAAACCTGATCTTACAGAGTCTTACATGACAAAAAGGATTGCATCCCTTGTCATAAAAAACAACCTAACCCAATAAATCCAAATATGTCTCTCATCAAAAGCAAAGTCATAATAAAATTTAATTATTGTAATAGAGCAAATGCAAACGATCATAAAAACAAGCAGTAGGCTTATGGCAATGTCCCCCATCCCACAGGGATTTGAATAGTGAATGGCCAAAGGAGGGAGCAATTTTATCCACAACCATGCTTAATGGCGAAGCCAAGGAGTGGCCAAGGACCGCCTTGTCCACCATAGATTATTTAACTTTTAAGCAGTATAAAAACCATAAAGTATCAATCCCTCAAATGATAGGGGTGGTCAGTTAACATGCATACCATATATGCTGGTGGCCATCTTGGATTTTGACAAGGCAACCAAATTTTCAATAGTGATCTTTCTAATGCCTAGATGCAGCCATTTACCAAAATAGAAGTTGGTACCTCACTTTTTTCAAGTTATCCCATTCACAGTGTTAACATGTGCACATATACGTTGGTAGCCATCTTGGATTTTGATAGGTCAACCCAATTTGTGAAAGGACACTTCTCACATTTAAATGTAGCCACACACCTAAATAGAAGTTGGTACCTCTCTTTTTTAAGTTATCATGCTCAAAAGATGGACAAACATCTATGCCATCTTGGACTGTGGCGTAGCAACCCAATTTTTTAAACAAACTTTTCTCATGCCTTCATGTAGCCACACACCAAAATGAAAGTCAGTACCTAACTTATTTTTAAGTGATCATGCTCACAACATGCACAGACAAATGGATGGTGAGACAGAGGGTATTTCCAACTCTCCCTCTTTGCTCCACAAAGGGGGACAAAAAGGGCCCTTCATCTAGACATATTATTGATTTTTTTTTAAATACATTGTAATTAAAAGTATACAGTATTTTGTGTCTTAGATGGGAAGATGAGTAGGAAATCTCTCTTACCCTTGGAAAAGTGGTAAAACGGTCCAGCTCCTCCACAAAACAGAACATTTGCAAGCTGATAGCGGACATGACGATAAGAAGACTGGCTGTGAACACCACCAGGCTGCCCAGTTTTTTACCTGGACCAAAGATTTTATAGACAAAGTCCTCTAAGGCAGGAGAAATCTTTATCAAACGCACAACACGTAGCACCTAAGAAGAAGAAAGGAAGAAATTACACATTTATGATTCTATATACAGTATGTGAAATAGATTATAGAGTTTTGAAATTTAAGAACGCAATTTCCTTAGCAAATCTCAAAACGACTGTTACCATAAAATAAACATCACAAAATCACTGCCTATAGATATATTTTTAAAGGAACCATATTGATCTTGATCTAAATGCTAGAGCCTGCTAATTCTGTACTGTATTAAGAGGTTTAGTCCTGACATGGCCTGTGATGACAGCAACTCCCAACAGGTAATGCATCTTTGTCAGACTTTGATTGGAAATCTATAGAGTAGCTATTGATCAAGCTTTTCTCTGTGATGCTTCTAGTCAAAGATTTTTCTGTATAATCTCATGAAAAGAAAAATGAACGACTATCTTTGATTCCCTGGATATAAAATGAAATCAAGACGAAGGGGTGGTTACTATCCGAGAGGGAATCCAAGACAAAGTACACACTGTAAAAACAATGACAGCATGATGAGCGATTGGACAGAAACAGACATTTACTGTACCCCTGACAGACTACAATGACCAAAATGCATTTCATTTGTTTCCTCTGAGATTATAGGAACAAAGCACAAAGTAGTAAAATAACATAGGAAAGACTGATGTGAGAGCTGTGTTGCCTATATGTTGTTTAGGGTTCTGCTTTATGAAATACAAATCTATGTTTAACAAAGAAAATGTGTTTATGTGTTACAATTTTGCTGTAAAATAACTATTTTAAAACCATTTTAGCTAAATACCAATATTTGGAATAGATCAGCACATGCATTCCACAAATATGCACAAATAACATAAGTTCTGCATTTCAGAACAAAAGAAAAAATATGGCACAGACCAAATTGCAATAATTTCAGTTTTGCTAAAGCTAAAAATAACGTAATTCTTCCCATAAAATATTAAGTTCCTAGGTGAGTTTCAAGAACTGATTATGATCATAGAACATGTGTATTTAATTTGTAAGAAGGGGATGAACGCATATAACATTTTGTACTAAAATGTAAATAGGCTAATCATAGTCCCACAATTACATACAGTACAATAACAACAATGACAACGAAAAAAAAAACCCCATTAAGGACACGTACAATTGTACTTCAAAAACCTTAAGGTTAATTGCTTGTAACTCAATGTTTTTGTTTATACTGGAAGAGAGCTGAAAATAATATCAGCAGAAAACGTTAGAGATAAATGTTTTCAAAAGAGAATGAAATATGTAAGGAACTTGCTTTACAAATGCTGTTACTAACCACTAATCAGGCAAAAGAAGAAAACTGAAAGCATTTAGAAAAAAATGATGACTGTGCACTTTGTATGCAGGCACAAGTCTGCAGTTGGCAGACATACGATTGTGAACTTCTCCATTAAACAAAAATCTAATTTTTATTATTTGTAATTTGAGTAAATGATGGGGACATGCAAAAATTAAGTAATTTGTGGAAAATATAAAGGGGCAAAATTTCCAAATGATAGTGCCTTTGTTATATGTATTTCTGCAATTTTTATTTAACTGTACTGTGGTAAAGTCATGTCGTTGCTTTCTCTGGGCCAAATACTCAGTCCTCACAATCAGGTTTGTTTATCAAATTGCATCTGTTCTTAGTAAGCTGGATTTTTAAGTGCCATTATTACAGTCATAGCTAAAAGGTAAAGACATGGATGTTTTCTACAAGGTCAGCATTTTTAGTGTTTCTTGTAAAACCACATTTAAAAAGCAAGGGTGTTATGAAATAGAAGTGAGAGCGTTCATTTAACATATGATCATTGATGGAATATGTTGGAAAACAATTCAGTTTCAGCTCTTTGAGTTCACATACTGTAATTTCACACCAACACACATTTGCAGATTCATTCAAATGTGTGGATTTATTTGTACAAGACAAGTATACCTGGAAGTAGGTGAACTGAGAGTGATAAAGGTCAGGGTAGATGTGCAGTGTGGTCCCCACCACCAGAAGTGATTCAAACTTGTGCAAAGAAGAACTGATGTAGCCAGTAAACCCAAGACACAAAATCTTCAGTAGAGCTTCTAAGTCAAACAGGACAGTAAACGCAACCTGTGGTGGAGGGAAGAAAATCGAAATCACTGATGATGTTTGCTTTGTGAAAACAAAAACAAAAAAAAACTTTAGAAAAAAACTTTCAGATTTAAATTTATGTTGACAGCAAACAGCTTTTGCTTTAGTCATCACATTTTAATCTACAGGATAGCTTAAAATAACTTCTTATGTCATAATAAATTATACAAATTGTATAATTTTCTATTGATAAACTCCCAGAGATTGTAAGAGCAACTCTATACACTCTATGTATGTGTGAAAGTGTGAATGGTTGTTTTTCTCCTTTTTCTCCGTGTGGCTCCTGTGATGGACTTGCGACCTGTTCAAGGTGTTCCCTGCCTATTGCATCATGACCACTGGAGACAAGCTCCCCCACAACTCAAAAAGTAAAAAGCGGGAAAAGAAAATGGATGGATAAATAGATTGTGGGAAAGTGAAATAAGATTTTTCAACAAAATATTCAAAATAAAGAATAACGTGAAAAATCTTATGAATGTTTATCGATTTTTCTTAAGCTACTGTAACTTTTGCTAGAATATATTTAAACCCAATACCTTTAGTTCTGGCCCAATAGTTTAGTTTTCAGTTGTCAGTTTTTAAATGCATTCAGCAGAATGCACTTGAAATGCATTGCATAAATGCAACTGTGCCCATGTGGGGCAGCAACCAGCCAGGTTACATTCAATATGGATATTATTACTGCAGCTGTGACCAGCAGATAAAATACTGGGAAATGAGCAACATAAACTCTACATTACATCAAGAAAATGTGCATTTCTAAATAAATACACGTTTTACAAAATTACAATTTTCATCAACAATTTCCATGATACCATTTTAGCTTTCACAGATTAGAAAGAAAAAATTCTGAAGACTTTTTTTTTGCTTCTTCTTCTTTCAGCTGCTCCTTTCTTCAGAGGTCGCCACAGCGAACTAAGTTGCATAAAGATTTGGCAACTTTTTTTTATTTTTATTTGTGGGTGCTTCATCTTTTCCACCAACATTTTGATGTTGTCGGGAGTTGAACTGGCCATCTTCCGATCACAGGCCCACCTTCTCTAATCTCTGCACCACCACTCCCCATTGAAGGCTGCATAATACAGATGAGGGAAATGCGTGAATGACTGCACATTTGTTATATCTCCCGCGTTCAGGGAAGTGTGGGGGTTTGAGCTATGACCAAGAATGTGGGAGTAAGCCTACTTTAATTCATTTTTATTGAATTGTTTTAATTGTTTATTTTTTGCATTACCATTGCATATACACAAACAATACCAATGACATGTTAAATGCTTAAGTATCTGTATATTTTTTTCCATGAATCCTAAGATACCCAGCTGAATCATGCAAAATACAAGATGACCAGATAATTAAATTAATTCAGATTTTATAAACCTCAGTTCAACTAAAAAGGAGTAATTCTTAAAGGGGAAATTATATCTGCTGTTGAGAGAAATCCATTGAAAGCAGGTGTCTTTTATAAGTATTTCTCTCTTTTAACACAAACTAGAAATTAAACCATATATAAGCTATCCTGAGGCATGCTCAATTTTTGCATGCACATACAGTATTTAAGCTACATTGTTGTGCTATTGTGAAAAATAATAGTTAAAAATTGAACAAAGATTAAATTAAAGATTTGGTCAAATGGCCAATAACCATTAAATGCCAAGTAAAATAAAACAAAATTAATTAAAATCATTGATGATGCAGATTTAAAATAGGAAATTACATATAAAGAATAAAAAAAACAACAATAGCTCTCACCTCTGCCAGGTAAAACTCATCAAAGTGTCTGCGATAATGCTCGCCTTTATAATAGTTGCTGGCAGCAACAATGACATCAACAGCGACCATACTCAAGATAAACATGTGGAACACAGAGGACCGCATCAGTTGCTGTGGAAATAAAACAGAATTCAGTTGTATTCTGTAATGTTACATACATGGCATAGAGAAAACGTGAAGAAAGTAAACTTAAATTATGAAATATATTTGTTTTCCACAAGAGAAATAAAATAATACTGGAAAAAACAATTAGCAGTGACACGATATTAAAAAAGTAACAAGTATTTAGGCCAGTGGCCACCAGTCAGTCTGAACTGAGCCACATTCCTGTAAGTTTAATGGTCTTTAAATCTGTTAGATGGTTGAAATAATGTCCAATATTTTTGGACATATATTTCAAGATACTGTATTAGCCGTGTAATGTTTTCACATAACTTCACTTAAAAGATCTAAACAATTGTTTTTAATTCTGTCTTTTTTGTGTCTTTTATGCTTTAATACGTTTGTTCAAAATAAAATAAGGGGAATCAACAATATCCAAATCTCACTGAACACAATAAAGGACACTCCACTGGTTGTATAATTCAAGATGCCAAACAGCGTTTATACCATAGACCATAGATCAAGACCACACAGGTCCGGTAACAAAACCACAGACAAGTCAAAGTAACCATGGGGTTCATATTACGGTAGCTATTTAAACATGTAAACAGAATCAGTGTGTCTTCAAATAGCCAAAAAGAGAAAATAAAGAAGACATGTATACAATGTATAAGATCTTGTAGAAATAAAAGGGACCACCAATTAACTTAACATAAGACCTTCTAAAAAAGTTGAAGTTTAAAAAAGAATTAAATAATGCAAGATAAAAAATAAATAAAACAAAAAATAGGACTAAACACACTTTCCACTTATTGACAAATTAAGTAGCTATGCATGCTTTAAGTAACAGTGTGACAGATCTAGTCACAATCTTAAAATGTGCATACAAGACTTTAAACAGCTTGTGAGTGGGTTGAGTCACTCATCCTAAAAATAGAAATCAGACCAAAAAAAAAAAAAAAAAAAAACTGGAACAAAAACAAGAGGAAAACTTCAGTACAGATGAAGGGTGTTTACAACATTGCTGAAAAGATGAAATTTGCTCCAGAAATGCAATCACTGCCACCTACACGTGAATACAGTTAGCACAAACTGTAACACCTTAATCTCTAATCATAACACAATTGAAATGTGCTGAAGATGAACTGTAGAGAATTTGCTTAGATTCTTCTTCTTCGTTTGGCTTTTCCCTCTTCAGGGGTTGCCACAGTGAGTCATCCTCCTCCATCTCACTCTGTCCTCACTCCAACTACCTCCATGTCCTCTCTAACTGCATATATATATATATATATATATATCTCCTCTTTGCTTTTTTTCTGGCAGCTATATTTCTAACATCCTTCTACCAATATACCCATTGTCCCTCCTCTGGACATGTCCAAACCATCTCAGTCTAGCCTCTCTAACTTTATCTCCCAGTTGTTCAACCAGTGCTGTACCTCTGGTGATCTCATTCCTAATCTTATTCAGCCTTGTCAATCCTAAGGAGAATCTTAACATATTAATTTCCGCCACTTCCAGTTCTTTCTCCTGCCTTTTTGTCAATGCCACTGTCTCGAGACCATACAACATTGCTGGTCTCACAACTGTCTTGTAAACATTTCCTTTGACCTTTGCTGACACCCTGTTGTCGCAAATCACTCCTGAAACTTTTTTTTCATTCATTCCATCCTGCCTGGACTCTCTTTAGCACTTCTTTGCCACATTCCCCATTTTCCTGGACAGTGGACCCCAAGTACTTGAAGTCCAGCACCTTTGTGACCTCTGCTGTTCCATCTGCCTCCCTCTCATTCACACACAATTACTCTGTCTTACTACGACTTACTTTCATTCCTCTTCTTTCAAGTGCATACCTACACCTCTCCAAGTTATCTTCCACATGTCCCCTGTTCTCACCACAGATGACAATGTCATCTAAAAACATCATGAATCCCATCTCCACCTTGAAGCTGTCTGTCACCCCTACAGCACACCTCCTGTTGTCTTCATACATGTCCTGTATCAGTCTAACATATTTCTCTTTCACTCCAGATTTCCTCATGCAATACCACATCTCCTCCCTCGGCACTCTGTCATATGCTTTTTCTAAATCCACAAAGACACAATGGAGTTCTTTCTGACCCTCTCTGTACTTCTCCATCAGCATCCTCACAGCAAACATGGCATCTGTGGTGCTCTTTCTTGGCATGAAACCATGCTGCTGCTCACAAATATTCACATCTCATCTAAGTCTAGCTTCCACAACTCTCTCCCAGATCTTCATCATGTGGCTCATCAACTTAATTCCCACGTAGATGCTACAACTCTGTACATCACTCTTGTTCTTAAAAATGGGCACCAGCACACTTCTTCTCCCTTCCTCATGAGGCATTTTTTTCACCCTCAAATATGCCATTTAATATTTGAGTGAAAAACCTCACCACCATCTCGCCAAGACATTTCCAAACCTCCACTGGTATGTCATCACATTCTACTTCCTTCCAACTTCAACTCCATTATTTTCAGAGCTTTCTGGACTTGACCCTCACTAATCTTTCAAACTTCCTGGTCCAAAGTTTCTATGACCTCTACTCTTCTTTCTCTTTCATTCTCTTCATTCGTTAGCTCCACAAAGTACTCCTTCCATCTTCCTGGCACACTCTCCTCACTTGTTAGAACATTACAATTCCTATCTTTAACAAGTCTAACCTGCTGAAAATCCTTTCCAGCCTGATCCCTCTGTCTCACCAATTGGTACAAGTCCATTTCTCCCACTTTAGTGTCCATCTTCCCATAGAACTCATCATACACATTCTGCTTTGCCTTTGCCTCTTTGCTTTCTCATCTCCTTCCATCGCCGTATTCCTTCTTGGTTAACTTCTTTCTTTGAATAGCTTCCTGCACTTCACTATTCCACCACCAAGTTTCCTTATCATCCATTATCTGTCCAGGTGACACACCAAGTACCTTCCTACCCATCTCTAATAATTGTTGTTGTAGTGGCCCAGTCATTTTAAACCTCTTTCTTACCACCCAGAGTAGGGTTGGACATCGAGTATCGATTGGGACCGGGACTAACATTCCAGTTTTCCCGGAATCATTCCAATTATTTATTTTCAATTCCTAGTTTCGATGCCTAGTCCGCCGACTGGAAGTAGACGCCCACTGAACACCAGTGAAGAAGAAGCCACCCGTCGAACACACTAACGAAGAAGAATCAACTGGAAGTGTTCACATACATGGAGAGTGAATGAACGCGATTGAAAGCGTGGCTTAACTTTAATAAAATAGATGACCAGTTGGCTCAATGCAGCGCTTGCAATAATTTTACATCTTGCAAAGGAGGGTGCACATCCAACGCTTCCGGGTTCATGGTGAAGAAGTAACAGAGTGCTCAGTCTTTGATACGCTCCGTCGGAACATTTTCGCTGCCTCCTGCTCCGGCTCCGACACTCAGAAAAAGGCAAGTTAAACAATAAACTATGTATTCTTAAAATGGTGGGTCAACTCAAATACTAACACCATACTAATGTTAGCTCATGTATTTTTTCATAGACAAATGACCTGAAATGGCTAATAATGTTAGCCAGGCTCCACAATGTGCTCCTATGTTCACCATAGCATCCAAGGGAAAGATGCTGGTGCAACAAATTGAATGAAGAGTGCCACAGAACGGTTACAGCATATATTGTGAAAAGGTTGCATCACTTTTCAGATGTGGAATCATCAACATTTACGTTAGTTAGGCAATAACAATAGAGCTAAACTAATTAATAATCCATCCTAAGCTAATGTTACAGTAACAGGGACTTTTCATGTTTGTTTATATGTTTGCAGGGACATGGTGAAAACCATCAACTCAAGTACACACCACCTACTGACCACTTGTCAAACAAATTAATCCCATCTTGGTATAAGGTGGAGAAGTTCACTATAACTAGAGCCGATCTGTGCTTTAAACACAAGATGGATGATGATGTCTGGGAGCAGATCCAGAGAAAGCTGATTGAGCAGGTGAAATGTCATTCATGCACAACTGTCCTTTTCTGCTATTAAAATCTGAAATCTAAATGCTAGTAATGTTCTTTGTGGTCAACAAAGGAAGACTGTGGAACTGATGGGGTCACCATGTACTTAGGAAAGGCCTGAAAATGAGGGAGAGGAGAATGAGGAGGAGAGTGTAAGTGTATGATAGCTGAAATTATATAGATTCTCAATCTTAATAATGATCATGCCTTTAATAATCCCTTTTTACTGATAATACTGATGAACCTGTTGTTTGTTTAGGAACCGCCTCCCTGCAATCTGTCCAGAAAGTCTCCACTGGAGGAGATTTTTGTTGAGGAAGAGTCACAGAACGTAATGTCTCAGCTCCATGTCCATCAAGAAACAAGTGGAAAGAGAGCTGCAGATGTACCAGGAAATTCCACCAGCCATTATGTCTGAGGACCTGCTGCATGGTGGTGAAACCAACACAAGACTTATCTTTTGCTGTCAGATCTTGCTTTATCATATTTAATAATAATAATAATACTTTATGTATAAAGCCCTTTAAAACAACCACAGCTGCCACAAAGTGCTGTACATATAAAATCAATAACATTTAAACACATAAAACAGTTGTTAAAACATTAAGATTAATAAAAAATTAAAAAAAACGATGCAGAGCAAAATTCAGTCTGTGCAAAAAGCCAGGGAGTAAAAATGTGTTTTTAAAAGAGTTTTAAAACTGGACAGTGAAGGGGCTTGTCTGATGGGAAGAGGGAGATTGTTCCACAGTCTTGGAGCAGCAACAGAAAAAGCTCTGTCCCCTCTGAGCCTCCGTTTAGACGTTGGCACCTCCAGGAGCAGCTGATCAGCTGATCTGAAGCACCAAGCAGGAGAGTATGGATGAAGCAGCTCAGAGAGGTAGGCTGGGGCAAGACCATTTAAACTTTTAAAAACAAATAAAAGAATCTTAAAATGAACTCTAAAATGAACAGGCAGCCAGTGGAGTGAAGCCAGAGTGGTGGTGATGTGCTCCCTCTTTGGAACTCCAGTTAGAAGCCGAGCAGCAGCGTTCTGGACCAACTGAAGGCGTCTGAGGGAGGACTGGCTGACTCCAAGCGAAAGAGTGTTGCAGTAATCCAGCCGAGAGGTGACAAAGGCATGGATTACTGTTTCCAGCTGCTGTTTTGTAAGGACAGGCTTTATATTAGCCAGCTGTCTGAGGTGATAAAAACTGGTCTTGACCACCACTCCAATCTGGGAATCTAATTTAAAATCAATGTCCATTTTAAAACCCAAGTTAGAAACAGTTTTCTTTACATGTGGTACCAGAGGGCACTACATGTGCTACCATCTTAGCACCAACATAATTGGTTTGTTCCACTTTGGAGTAAGCTGTTGGGAGAAGAATCAGTTTTGTGTTGTGTGTTTCCTTGACTGATGAAGCCTTCCAAATCAAAGGCAAAACGTTTCAGCACAAAAAAAGAAACTGTTCTGATGACCTGACTGAAAAATGTTGGGTGTTTCCATAAAGTTTTCAAGCTCTCTTGTGAAAGTACCCCAGTGTGTTCAGTGTGTACCCCAGCAAAAAGAAAATTCATAACATTTATATTGACGTGCATAAGTTTGATATTTGAATACTGGTTGAAAAAAGCCCTGTGAGGAATTCAAAGTATAGTTAATAAAAAATAAAAAGTTCAGAATTAAAATTCAAATAGAAATTCAAATTATTTAATCTAGATAGACCCTGGCTAACTACTGTAACTCATTTATAACATATGGCTTAAAAAAAAAAAGCCTCTAAAAAATAATCGGAACCGGGAATCGACAGGAACCAGAATCGAAAGAGGAATCGGAATTGTTCAAAATCAAATGATGCCCAATCCTAATCCAGAAACCTAACAGCTCCTCTCTGAATTTCTCACAACATTCTTCTTTCTTCATCTTCCACCATTTGGTCTTCTTCTCTGATTTTACTCTTTCTCTTCTTCACAAAAACAGTCATTCTACACACAACCATCCAATGCTGCCTGGCCACACTTGCCCCTGCCACAAGCTTACAGTCCGCAATCTCCCTCAGGTTTTCTCTTCTCTGAGAACACTTTCTATCACTTCATCCAGATCCTTCCAAAATGCATATTTCTCCTCCACATCATATCCAACCTGTGGAGCATAACCACTGACACCATTTAGAATCAGACCTTCTACTTCTACCTTCAGACATATCACCCTTTCTGACACTCTTTTCACCTCTACTACATTCTTTGCCAACTCCTTCTTCAGGACCACCCTTACGCCATTTCTCTTTCTATCCACACCATGGTAAAACTGCTTAAACCCTGCTCCAGTGCTGCGGGCCTTGCTGCTCTTCTACTTGGTCTCTTGGACACATAAAACATCTACCTTCCTTCTCTGCATCATGTCAGCCAGCTCTCCACCTTTGCCTGTCATTGTCCCCACATTTTGCGACCCTCAGTCCAACATTTTTGACTTTCCTCTTCTCCATCTGTCTCTTGAAATGTTTCCCTCCTCATGGTCTTCGACTAACAGTAGCACAATTTCGCTGGCACCCTGTTTGTCAACAGCACCGGTGGCGGTCGTTGTTAACCTGGGCCTCGACCGATCCGGTATGGTTTTGCTTTGATGAACTCGCATTATACTTTCGGCAAGTGATTTATGTTGAATGCCCCTTCCTGACACAACCCTCACCATTTACCTGGGATTGGGACCGGAACAAGAGATACACTGGCTTGTGATCCCTAGTGGCTGGTTTTGAGAATTTGCTTAACTGATCTTTGAAATTTGAATAAAGGACATTAGCTGCTGGTTTATAGAACAAGCAAAGTGAAAACTGAAACAACATCAAATAAAGATGCTTTTCTTGCTTTTCTTCGTGTAAGTAGGATTATGTGCTTTTACTGTAATTAGTAAATTATTTATCCTGATGCATGCTCAATAATCCAGGTAGAAAAATCTAAAACAGTTCAATCTGGTCCTCTGGACATTCAAAAAACAACAAAAAATAAAAGCAAAAAAATGTGTCAAAAAGACTGAAAGTGATTTTTTATTTTTTTTTTGCTTTGTTTTGTTATTTTGGTTTTTTGAATGTCCAGAGGACCAGATTTAACTTTTTTAGATTAGTAAATTATTAGTAACACTCTAAATCATGTGTCAAAATCAAGGCCTGGGGGCCAAATGTGGCCCTTGTTGACATCTTATCTGGCCCCCAAGATGGTATGTGAAACGTAAAACACTTTTATCATTTCAATTTTTTCAGTAATCTTTGATTATGTTGTCAAAACACAACAGAGGACGTAAAATGAGACCAATACAACTCTTGTTGAGGAACATGTGACCAAGAAAAGGTGTTGGGTATCTGATTTGAGTTAATATAGTTTCTAAAATTGGCCCTTAGTTTGAAAAAGGTTTTAATTTTGGCCCTCTTTTGTAAGTGTGTTTGACACCCATGATCTAAATATAAAAAATGACAAACATGTACCCTTTAAATTTGATTTCAGGAACAAAAATCCTTACACAGAAAAAACAACAACAACAAATATTAACATGGCTACAAGAATGATGGATTAAAAGAATGTGAAGAAGTATAAAACCCCATACTAACTGTTTGTGTCAAAAAGACTGAAAGTGATTTTATGGTTTAATAATACGCAATATAACTGACAGTGGGAATAGGTGCTTATCAATGCAACTAAAAAAGCCAAACGGATTCAAAAGTGTATAAGGCTAGTTTCTTATCTAATACTGTTAATTTGTGGTTCAAATAAAAAACTCCCTTAAGCACAAAAGCAACCAAAGAACTTTGTAGGGCAAAATGGGCACTGTTATTAAACGAGTTGGTACTTTAATTTGAAGCCAAGTGAGCAGACTTTTCACCTAATGAAGATAAAACTGAAAGCAGAAAGACCTAATAACAAGCTGTAAATGAATAGACTGCAGTGAAGGCCTGAAAAAGCAATTAAGTAGAACAAATTCTCTGTTAGAAAATACCTAGAAATTACAGACTATACTTACTGACTGCAAAAGAAAAAAAAAACGATTGTATGGAAAGTACAACACTTATTACAAAGCATTTCATTTATGAAGTCAGGTTACATCAACCTGAGCCTGTGACAAACAACAACAACATAAAATAACAGCTTTGCAACATTAAACTTTTAGGAATAATAGCTTTAGGTCAACACTGCAGTCTGGTTTATAAAACCAAGATTTGTGTGAGAAAATATGAGTGCAATTGTATCAACCATACAGCTGGCTGTTCAAGTGTTTTCTAAACCATCCTAATCCTGTTTAGGGAAGCAAATTTAACTGGTGCCTATTTTTAGCTGTCATTGGGTGAGAGGTTTATACTGTATATACATATATATATATATATATA
>NC_056510.1:30921800-30924238 GCF_014905685.2 Nematolebias whitei
TATTATTATTTTTTTGTTTTGTTTTGGGTTTTCTTGGTAGCAAATTGTTAGGAAAGCAAGCCAAGTTATTTGGCTGAAGAAGTGGGTGTAATTATTATTTTTTTTTTCCAGCATTTGGGATCAACCGAAGTAGGAGCCCTTTGTCTAATTACAGACTTAATAAGAAGCAGCTGACTCATGTCTTTGGCTGGAATACAGGTCTTAATAAAAAAGTGATGGTCTATTTCTCAGTATATAAACATACAAACAGTAGTCCCTTGTTAATTTGCTGTTATCGCGGATTTGCTCTATCGCGGCTGTTCAAAAAAGATTGGACAGGACACACAATTGGCTGACTGATGGATGAGCCGTACGATCGGCATAGAATTTGTATTTAAAATAAATAATTTTAAATAATTTAGCACCTGCTACCCATTTGTGCAGCCGAGAGCTGCAGAACAATCTTCTTCCTGCAACTTTGTACATCTCACACTGCAGTATAAACTTCCTGCTGCAGCTGATCAGCTGTTCTCGTGCAGAGCGTGGAAGTGTTCATGGCAAAGAGGGCTTGCAGGTGGCTGAGAGCAGCAGAGGCAGAGAGAGGGAAATCATGACATTCTGTGCTCTTTTAGAGTGTTTAGAGTTAAGAAACATTGTTTAGAATATCCTGATGCATGCTCAAAAATCCAGGTAGAAAAATCTAAAAAGTTAATTCTGGTCCTCTGGACATTCAAAAAACAAAACAATGCAAAACCAAAAAAAAAAATGTAGATGTTGAAGATGTTGAAGTTCTCCTCAGGAGTGACAAGGATGGATAAGATTAGGAATGAAATCATCAGAGGTAGAGCATAGGTTGAACAACTGGCAGATAAAGTTAGAGAGGCCAGACCGAGATGGTTTGGACATGTCCAGAGGAGGGACAGTGAGTATATAGTTAGAAGGACATTAGAAATGTAGCTGCCAGGAAAAAGACAAAGAGGAAGGCCAAAGAGGATAGATATATATGGATGCAGTTAAGAGAGGAAATGGAGGTAGCTGGAGTGAGGACAGAGAATGCAGAGGATATAGTGAGATGGATGAGGATAACTCGCTGTGGCGACCCATGAAGAGAGAAAAACCAAAAGAAGAAGTTTAATAGGTTGTGTAAAGTTTACACTCTTACATACTGAATTTCACTGTGTGTTCTTGCCCTGTGCCGCTCTGTGGCATGAAAATATCCACTGCAGTAACTATTTTAAGTTATTAGTAGCTTAGATTTTTTTTCCCCTGTCTTCTTTGCCTTTATGTTGGTCGATAAGACAGAAATGCTTCACTAAATGCCTCGCCATGTGCTTCACTTCTACCATTACAGACATGTTGTTTGTTTGTCTGAGTTTAGCTCACCCTGGGTTACATTTCCTCATGGGCAAAGCAATTATGCCATCCACATAAAATATTTGATAATGTTCTTATAGAAATAATTCCTGAATATTGTTCATGCTGTGTTAATGCTACATGTTTGTCTATTGACTCTATAACTGGGTAAGGTTACAGTAGATTTAGTCCATTACTGGAGTTGTGATTAGGTATTTTAAGCTACTAATAAGCACAATGGATGATGATCATATTGCTTTATGCTAGGCCATTGGTAAGGAGTGATTATTATTATCATTTCATATTGTTGGACTGTTGGAGTTCGCCTCCCCACCATCACAGACATTTACACCTCCAGATGCAGGAAGAGGGCCGCCTGCATCACGAAGGACCCCACTCACCAGCACACACAAGGAGGATGAGGAGCATTAGGTGTAGAACCACTAGACTGAGGAGCAGCTTCTACCCCGAGGCTGTTAGACTCAAGAATCTCTAACCAGAAAAATCACTGTGAAAATAATCACATCGTGTTGCTGCTGATCTAGTTCATGTTGATGTGTTCAGGCGTGCTCCTCTGCTCACACAGACTCATGCTCATGTTCGTGCTGCTGCTCGACATAATGTTTTTATGCTATTAGTGCTTAGTGTATTTTAGTTTGTTTTTCTTAGTTCATATCTTAGATGTTTTCATTGTTTTTCTTTTACATTTTATTGTTGGATGCATCTGGGATCCTGTGTACATAACTTCGCTCCACCACATGTACCACATGTGGTGCAAATGGCAATAAAGAATCTCTGACTCTGATTGTCTGATATTGGCTAGTGATTTCCCCCCCTAAAACTTAACTTAGGCTTCACCGTGTTTCTTAGACTGCGACTAAGATGTGTGGAAGAAGCGGACTGTGCTCTATTCACACAAGGAGAGCTGTTGGTCAGGCTACTTCCTGTTGTGCCATTAACTCTAAAATAGTTATTGAATCAAGTGTTTACTTCTGTAGGTAAAACTAGATGTTTAACAACTCATTAAAATACACCAGAACACAGGAAATGGCATATAATTTATTCAAAACTTTCAAAAGGAGAACCACCAGACCCCCCCCCCCCCC
>NC_056510.1:30924338-30929765 GCF_014905685.2 Nematolebias whitei
CCACACACACACACACACACACAAACACACACATACATTACAAACATGCTTCTGACACCAATGGCCACTGTCTTGTTAAACCTCTTCCAGAGCAGGATCCTCACCCAGGTCACACCCACAGAGAGTTGATTTTAACTTGTCTGTATTTTATAATGTTAGTCATTTAGTTCTTATTTTTAGATATTTGAATCTACCGGTATGGATTTTTTGCTATGTACTCTGCAAGTTTGTTTTTGCTGTACAGCACATTGGTTGGGCTTGTTGCTGTTTTTAAGTGCTTTATAAATAAAATGGTATGGCATGGTATGGTATGGTATGGTATGGTATGGTATGGTAAGGTAAGGTACGGTACGGTACGGTACGGTATGGTAAACTCCAGGTCCGAGAGAGAGGCGTGACTCGTCATCCAAGTGCGCTCAGCCTGAGTGTCTCTTAAGGTGAGAAATGAGGCTGTGTCTGCTGCTTTAGTTCAAAGTTTAGGTTCTTGCAGTTTATCATAAAAATGTTTTAGCAACAACAAGGTGTTGTGTCTGTTTGAATAAATGATCAAATATGAAAAATAAATGATTCATTTACTACTTGAGCTGAAATCATGTAAATGATGGATGGGTGGATCATGGATGGACGGACGGACAGATATGTTTCACACCGACACTGAGACATTTAACGTCCTAATGTTGTTGTTGTTTTTACCATCTATAATTGCACTCCCCTTATAATTCTTTTCCACCCTCATCCTTTTTTTTTACTGCTCCCAAGTTAATGTCCTCTTTTTAGTAGCCTCCTTCTCCTTCTGCACAGAAGACAAAGTGACCTTAACCTTACTTAGAAGGTTATGTACAAGTGTGAGATTATAATAGTCGCAATCCAGGGAGTAAAGAGCAGCATTAAGTGGAAAAGGAAGATTCCAGAAAAATCAATAACGTCAGGCTTAAGAGGGAGAGGTAAAAAAAGGTGCCACCCCCAAGTGAATTACTGGATTATTCATCATTCTGTTTACTGTGGCTCTGCAGACAGCGATTCAAAAAATGATGAGAGATGAACATCTTTGACTGAACAACATGGTAAATTGTATGCAAGCTGTCAGGGTTTTCTGGTCAGGGCGAACCCAGTAGTGCGGACAGGGACTCAACTCGGCAGAAGTACAAAAATAGAAATTTAATGATAATAATGAAATACAAAAATAACAGGCTGACGAGGCAGCACAACTTACAAAACGGGATGAAGGCACGGGAAGCTCAGAGGGACTCAGGAAACTCAGAAGACTTAGAAGAACACAGGGACCCAACGAAGACAACGCGACAAAGAACAAGACTGAACAGACGACTTATATACAGGGACAAGATGAGACGTGATTACAAACAGCTGTGACGAGACAAGGGTGGCACCAATTGAACTAAAGAGAAAACACTAGGGAATACAGACACAAACCGGGCCACCAAATGGTACCATCCTTACACAAGCTCAATTGCTCTTAAATTAAAACTTGTTTTACAATCAAATTATTTATATTTAGCTATGTAATGTATATTTAATCCAATAGAACATGAGTAAGCATAATTTATTTTGTTTATAGCAGCCAAAGCTCCATTTTGCTGGGTAATTATCCCATGTTGGTACATCATATATATATATATATATATATATATATATCCTGTGGTAAATGAGGAAGTGTCAATAACCTTCATTGTACTTCATCTGTGTGAACAAAACCTCTCTAAAAAGAAAAGAAAGAATAATAATTATGAGTCTACCTACTATAACTAGTCTGAAGGACAATGCAATAACCTTAATTTGATTAAAATATAGTGAAGAAACGCCACTGAAATTATGATTGTTATAATTGTTATTCAGTAAAAAGCCTTGGCATTTACTGGCTCATTTAGCAAGAGCATAAATTTATTTATTTATTTTAAATAAACTTTTTCCACAAAATACTTAGAGCTATTGTCCAGATTCTAGTTTAATTACATTAAAATAAATTTAATGCCAAATTGGATGCAAATATGCCTACTGATTCATCATAAAATCACAGTAGCCAGTAATAAAATATTGGCTTCAGAGCAACAAATGAACATTTGGCAAAAATTCAGATACCTTTGGGTTCTTGTCTTTTTTAATAAATATGAAGCTGAAGCAAATAGCTTAAATATACAAACACACTGAAGAAATAATGGAACATGGAGTTAGTCTCATTCTAGAAATACAGCACAAGGCTGATTTTTGTTTTTCCTGTTGGTAGCAGTTACAGCATTATGCTGGTGAAGATTCTCAGTCATCTAGGACATGATAAATTCAAAAAACGTTCAATACAAAAAAAACTGGACTTTATTTGTAACAGAAGACGTTTCGCTCCTCATCCGAGGAGTTACAGCAGAGTTACAGCATTCAAAAACATTCAGAAGAAAAGTTAGATCTGTTAAAATGGGGTTCTATAGAAATATTATGAGCAGTTAATATGTTTAGTAGCTATCTACAATGAATATGTTGTAGATAGATAATTGAATTACCCTTTTTTTAAAGAAAAAAGATCATTTCTGTATGGACTGACAAGCTAGCGGCTAGTTCGAATGGTGCCAAGACCAAAGAGATTGCTGCCATCTTAAACCAACTCATTTTTGCTAAATTTATGATATTCATGCAAGTGCCATTTTATAAACACTTGCATTGCTAAAATTTTTGAGTCACTCTTATTCCTGCAAAAATATTACAGTATTTTGAAAGTTCAGAAAGTAGCATTTACATGAATCACAACTTTTTTTATTTTTTTTTTTATTTATTTAAGTTGTTTTTTTGTTGTTGTTGGTTTGTTGTGTTTTGTTTTTAAGGCCGTTAAGAATCCACTTTGGTCTTGCCCTTGCTTGACAATCCTTTAGCTCATCAATCCAGGCAGAATTAAACTGTATTCTTGTAGTGGACTAGGCCTATGTCAAAACTGACCAGATGGACAGAGACTGTTATTTCATTGATCTGCATCCAGAAATACAGTTTGACCCATCCTGAGACTTTCTTTCTTGAATTAATCAAGTAGAAATGACAATTCTCTATGATCATTACTATTTTACAAATGTTTTAATAATCAAATTGTGTTAGTTCAAACAATGTTTACAGGTTGAAGAGAACTACTCATTTTTATTTTACATAAACAGTAAGTAATGATTTTTATTCCTCATTCAAAGAAGAAATCAGGTTAATATGCATTTCTTGATTTTTCTGTCTTCAATGAGCAAGTTTGTAAGTGTATGTCAAAGTTCAGGCTTCGGTCAACTAAAAAGTTTACTGAAAAGAAATGTCATGTTTAACTTTTACAGCAGATACTAGGAGAAGAGACGCCACTGAGACTGCTTTTCTCCAATAATCTTTCTGTCTGTTTTAAACAATCCTTGACTTTCCATAACACCTTACATCACAAACCACACCTCTGTTCTGGTCCATCGACCAATCAAAAAGCTCTCAAATGACCCGGAAGTCGAACCCATTTAAATGTGGCGACTTCCCAGTTCAAAAAAGGGAGTTTTTCAGAGCTTGAAAGTTTTTCCTGGAGAAGAGTTCCAGAGTTTAACTCTCTGAAGAGAGTTAAAGAGTTCAGAGTTCTTGGATGCTAACGCAGGCGTCCAGGATGCTTCTATTGGAATCCAGAATCCAGAGACGATCTTGGGGATTATAACTTCTGTTTGGATAACCTCACACGACTCCTAGGGGTTTGGCTGTCCTCACGGAGACGCTGAAAGAGTCAGAAGGGAACTCTACACCGACGCTGATTATCATCTGCCAGGTAAAAGTCCTATTCGACCAAGCGTACCGTGGGCCAAGCTTATTCTCCAAAGAGCGTGTTGTTCTGGTACCACAGATAAATTCCCTCACACATCTCTCTGTAAGATAAATCTCCATTTTCCATCTTAAACTCTCCTTTCTCCTAAAAATCATTACAGATATTTTAGAAATGTCTGAAGCAAAGTTTCTCAATCACCGCCGTGTGATTGATGTCTGCTGTTCTGCTGAAAAGTGACAACAATCTCCGTATTGTTCCCACTTCCTGTGAAACTAGCCATGTTATTGTTTTCATATTTTGCCAAATTAATGTAAATGTTTGATGTTAAACTTTGATTCTGTAAATAAATGACCGCATTCATTTTGATGAGTCAAAGATAAATAACGTCTCTCGTTACATTTCTGTTAAATTCAATGCACGACATGTACACAGTCAGAAAAATGAAGAACCCGTGAAATGTATGAATATATCCAGCATATGTCATACTACATTCTTCCAAATCAAAGTTGATCAAATGACTAGTTAAAACAGGTATCAACTGTTCATAGCCTTAAAAAAATCAAAACAGTAACTGTTTTATTGATGGTATATTTCACACCTGGAGTTGCTGCTTTAGCTTGATTCAATAAAAAAAAAGACTAACACCTATTTAAAAAATATAATAAAGCAAAAATCAAATTAAGTTAGAGTTTATTGTAAAAAATGAAAGTGAAGAATGACTGTATAAAAGATGCCAAATGCTCTCTGCTCTTAAAGCTACCCTATTTTGTAGTTTCTCACAAGACAAAACTACTCTGTCTCCAAAATGACCAGGTGTCTAATCAATTATGTGTTATCTCCAACCGATGCAGCCAGTTGGCCCCAGAAAGATCCAGATACCTCACCCCCACTCTCCCATACACAAACACATACACGCGGCAGGCATCAGCAGGCAAACTGACAGGCCTAACACAAAACTGAGACCTGACTGAACACACACAGGTGGTTCAAAAACAGTCCAGTAGGTACAAATGGATAAGCTGAAGAGGGACACACACAAGCCACCTGTCTGCAGAAAACCTCCACCTGCCAGCCACAAAATGTTTTAATCATTTGACAGCCAATTACTCCAGACCCAGGCAGAGAAGAACAGAAACTCACACCTCACTTCCTCAGCTCTTGCAGATGGTTGTGCAGTCAGGATCTTCCCTACTCATTTTCACCATCTACCTGCTTACTCAGTGACACAGCTCTTCTCTCATATACAATCCCTGGCAACAAATATACAGTATAAGATAAGATAGAACTTTATTGATCCCGCAGGAAATTATTTAATTTACAGTAGTCCCTTGCAACTTCACAGTTCATTTTTCGCGGACTAGCTCTATCGTGGTTTTTCAAAATAATATTAAACATGACACATAATTGGCTGATTGATGGATGAGCTTCATGATCTGCATGGTATTTTTATTTAAAATGAAGTATTTTAAATTATTTAGCACCTGCTGCACCTGTGTGAAGCCCACACTGCAGGAGAAACTTCCTCCTGCAGCTCCTCCTTCCTCCTCTGTCAATATCGGTTTTGTAATGAAGAAGTGAGCGTGGAGGAGAACACAGAGTGCACCCGTGGCAGAGAGCTGAAACCATGACATTCTGTGCTCTTTTAGAGCATTTAG
>NC_056510.1:30929865-30955105 GCF_014905685.2 Nematolebias whitei
ATATATATATATATATATATATATATATATATATATGCATATACAATGTTTCTAAACTCTAAATATATATTGTTCTAGAATTGCGCTGCTCAAGGTGGCTGCATGTTGGAGCAGCTCTGTTACTTTCATTCAGAGATTTTGTTTTTGGAAACTTTAATTCATCTTTTTCTGGATGTAAATCAACATTTTTTGGATGATTGTTTCCTCTGGTATCAGATGCTATGCAGCTGGAAGGATTTTTACAAAAACTTTTTTTTTAGTTTTGGACATTTGTTATGATGCGTAACCATGGCAACAAGGCAGTTTTCTACAACCAACAGCAGCTGATTAACATCTCAAAAGCTCAAATAATATCTCAACTACAGCCCCAAATCTTGTGAGTTGAAAAGGATGTTCTGTGGACGCATTCTCATCTACCTGTCGGCTGTGCTCGGGTGCCTGGCCGCTGGGATCCTGGAGCTGGCGGGAGGCATGGCCCATGACAGTGGAAGGACAGGATCGTCCCTCAGCACCTGCAGTTGGCTGTTCGCAGCGACAGGGGGCTCGGCGGGCTGCTGGGGGGGAGGGGGGGCCATCGCTCTGGGAGGGGTTCTGCCCGACATTCGGGCGGTCCTGTGGCCCAGGGGAGCCGAGGGGCCGGCCGAGTCTGGGTGGACGGATTGGACGGCATCTGCAGCTAGTTTATAGGGATCGACTGTGGGATGGACCTTTACAAGAGATCCTTTCTGCCTACAGCCATCAGTATCTATAACATTTCTTAATGAAATGAGGATAACAAGTTCAACAACAAATAATTTTCCTTTGGGATAAATAAAGTATTTTTGAATCTAATTGAATTGCATATATATATATATATATATATATATATATATATATATATATATATATATATATACATATATACTGTATGTTTCAGATTGTCCATTCCTTGCGGGGCTAACCCCAGAAGACTACCAGCAGATCTGCAAGGTAACAAGAAATTACGTGGATATAGTGGCTTCTTTCCAATAATCTGTGTTTAGGATGGGAAGCCATAAAGGAAATGTTAAACTATTTTTTTTTACCTGCCATGACTGTGATTCTCTGGGCATGACAGACATTTTTTTTTAAGTCTATGAGGAAAGACGAATGATGCGCGCTCTTCTCCCTCTGCCTGCTGCTCAGACCTGCAGCGAGGCGTTTCATCTGAGTCACTTGAGGGATCAGTCCCTTTCCATGTCTCTTCTCTTCGCCGTTGAAAGAGGAACTGACGTCAGACCCAAGCCTGGTTCACTGACCCTCCTTCCTTGCTGTCCACTCCACCCTACAGCCCTACAGTTCTGAGAGGGTCAAGGAGGACTCCTCTCACTCCTCTGCTACTCATGTGGCTCCAGAGTTGTTCCATGCACAGCCAGAGGAGCGGTGGAACATTTCACGGGGGGGGGGACACACACCCATCCAATCACCGCTCGCCACCTCACCGGATCAGTTGAAGACGCAGCAGAGTTTTGAGCAGCCTAGCAGCTGAGTTCAGCACCAGTTATCCTAGCTTCTCTTGAGTATCTAGATGACATGGAGATTTCCCCCAGAGACATCTATATATGAATGAACAACTCCAAAAATTGTTTTCATCCGCTTCACACAATTCAGACCTTCATTACCAAAGAACCACTCTGTCTATGACAGAGAGGATTCTAATTTTCCAACCTGGACTCATTCAGATTCCCATCTATCATAAGCTACTCACCAATATATGCACTTTCAAAGAACAAACCATTGTCCCATCCATCTCCAACCCTTCTGCACAATCAGTTTTCATACTCGTCATCTTCCTCCCGTGTTTCAGCAATTGTCGGCTGCAATGATCCACCAGAGGTCCTCACGTCTTTTCCAATACAGTTCCTCATGTATTTTCCTCATGAGGGCTCCGAGTCTGCAAGGAGTCCAGAGTCTGCAGAGGACCCAGAGTCTGTAGCAGTTACTGAGTCTGCAGCGGGTCCAGAGTCTGAAGCGGGTCCAGAGTCTCCTGTGGGTCCCAAGTCTCCTGTGGGTCCCATGTCTCCTGCAGGTCCCAAGTCTCCAGAGGTCCCAGAGTCTCCAGAGGTCCCAGTCTCTAGAAGTCCCCAAGTTTCCAGAAGTTCCTGAATCTCCAGAAGTCCTGGAGTATCCAGAAGTCCCCGAGTCCCTAGAAGTCCCAGCGTATCCAGTGGGTTCTGAGTCTCTAGTGGATCTTGAGTCTCCAGTGGGTCCTGAGTCTCCAGTGGGTCCTGTGTGTTCCACACCTCTTGTGTATTCCATACCTCCTGAGGGTTCCACGCCTTCTGAGGGTTCTATGCTTCCATGAGAGGGTTCCACTCCTCTACAAGAGGATTCCACGCATCGACGAGAGGGTTCCATGTCTCTACCATGCCTACTGGAGGCTTGATAGCCACTATCAGCCGAGTTGCAGCTTCCCAGGCTCACGGTGACCTCTATCTTTTTTTGTTCCTGTTGTTTTTGTTTTAGCCTTTTTGCGCCTACAGTGCTCATCCACAGTACGGGTATGACTGCGACACACTTATGGAGTTTTCTGTGTCGCTGCTTTGCCATGTGCCATCTTACCATCTTGATTCAGTCCTTCCAGCCTCGGGCTCAGTCTTGTCATGTTGGCTGTCTCCAAAATCCTCCATCTGCCTGCATGAACCAAACTCTACAGACCTGTTTGGTTCCGCGGGGAAACCTGGATGTTTTCCGTCTTGCGAACTCGGTTCTGGAGGGCTGTCTGGGAGGGCAGCTGCTGCAGTCATTGTTACCATCGGGCTGCAGACAGGACCTGCTAACTAGACCTGCTAATGCTGCTAACAAGATCCTCCATCTTCCTGATCAGATGGAACTCTGCGGACCAGCTTGGTTCTGTGAGGGAACCTTGGATGTTCTCTGTCTGCTGGACCTGGTTCTGGAGGACAGTCTGGAAGGCAGCTGCTGCTGTCCTTATTATCATCAAGCTGCTGAAGGGACCTGCTAAAAAGACCTGCTAACGCTGCTTATAATACCACACCGCTAAAAGTACCATGATGCCAGTGGGACCACGGTGCCAACGGGACCATGTTGCTGAGAAACCTCATTGCTAATGGAACTTCACTGCTAACAATATCATGCTGTTAACTGGATCATGTTGTTAAGATAACCTCACTGCCATCAGAGCCACTCTGTCAACAGGATCATGCTGCTGTAGATTTATTTCTTTTTCACTTTTGGCGCCTTGTTTCTTCATTTTTGTTGCATGCTTTGAATAAATCCTAGTTTATGTTAGTTTAGTTTATGTTAGTGCTCGCATTAAGGGTGTAAATTATAGCCGAACAGAACCTATGAGAATCATGCTGCTGTTGTTTGGTGTATTGTTTTGCACTATTAGTGACTGGTATATATCTTAGATCTTTAGCGTACCATTTGGTGCTTGTTCTATCTTAGTTTATATATGAGATCCTTATTTACTGTTTCTTTTTACACTATAATCTTGCTATTGTGTCATGTAACTGAGACCCTGTGTACACAATTTCGTTCCACTACATGTACCACATGTGATGCAAATAACAAATAAAGAAACTCTGACTCTCTCCAAGAAGGTTCCATGCCTCCAGAAGTAGCTACGCCTGTTGCAGTTCCTGAGGTGACTATGTGCCCTTCTGCAGCTCCTGAGGTGGCCACACCTCCTGCAGTAATCAAGATCCCTACTATGCTTACTTCAGCCCCAGAGGTCCCTATGCATACTATAGCCCCAGAGATCCCTATGCAAACTGCAGTCCCAGAGGTCCCTTTGACAGCTGTAGTGCCTGAAGTCTCTACGACAGCTGCAGCACCTGAAGTCTCTACGACAGCTGCAGCACCTGAAGTCTCTACAACAGCTGCAGCACCTGAAGACTCTACGACAGCCACAGCGCCTGAATTCTCTTTGAAAGCTGTGGTACCTGAAGTCTATATGCCTGCACCTGAAGTCTCTACGCCTGCACTTGAAGTCTGTACGTCTGCGCTTGAAGTTTCTACGCCTGCCCCTGAAGTGTCTATGCCAACTCCCACGGCATCTACACCAGCTCACATGGTGTCTACAACAGCTAACATGGTGTCTATGACTGCTCCCACGGTGTCTACAGCTGAAGCTCCTCAGATCTCCACACCACCTGTAATCAGGTGTAATCACCACCTCCTAATCCCTTCGCCTATGGCAAAGATCCTCCCCTGAGATTGACGCCCACTTGATTTGCTGTCACATACTGGGCGGTCTTCCGGCCGCCCGCCAGATTTGCTTCCACGTGCTGGGAGGCCTCCCGGTCACCCGCCGAATTTTCTGCCATGTGTTGGGCAGCCGTTTTGTATTGTGTTATTTTCCTAGTGCCCAGACTTGTCCTGTTGGGTTTTGGTTTCCCTATTCTTTTCCCTTGTATTCTACCTGGTGACCTCCATCCTCTCGGTTCCCCCCTCCTGCCACCCATGTTGTGTGTGTGTGTGTGTGTGGGGGGGGGGGGGGGGGGGGTCTTGGGATGTCATGGGACATCCTTGGGGAGGGGGTAATGTGAGGATTATGTTTCCTTGTGTACCATCTCCCCCTTGTGGTCTGTTCCTGCATTCGTATTTTATCTCATGCAATTAGCACCTGCCGTTCACCTGTCACTTACCCCCAGCTGTTTGTGTTTACCCCTCATTAGTCTTCCTATAAATCCTGCATCTTGTTATTGTTCCCATGTCTGAGGATTACCCTCCTATTGTGTCATGGTCTGTCTCTGCTCACCTCCTGATCTTCCCTCATCCTATATGTAAGTTTTGTTGCCAGGTCAGCCTTTTGTTTTTGTAAATAAACAGTTTTAGTTATTTCATCCTCTGAGTCCCCTGCGTCTTGCCTGCAATTGGGTTCAACTTGCACCAGATCCTGACATGAAAAGTTTTAAATCAAAATCAATGTGCTGCTGGTGTAAAATGACCTACAACATTTATTGAGCTTTTTTCTCTGAAGCGCTGTCACATGCACAATTCTAGTCTTTTGCACATTAATTATAGCCTGTTGCACATTACTGGACTGTATTATATGTCCTTCAAACATGACACTATAAGGGAAGATTTCACAAAAATCAGTCCATGTCTTGTACCAGCTGTAATTGCCACAATACCATTTGTTTTAAACTGTTTGCTCACATCAGAGTCATCATTACATGCAGTTTCTTGACAACACAAAGGAAATCAAAAAAACTTTTTGAGCAATTTGATGGCTTGACATGCCACAAAATGCTGTCACTTTGAGATAATGAGTGCCAACACATGGCTTTTTGATGCATGATTCATGTCAATGCCAGCGCTATTCAAACATCAAAGCTCTGTCACAGAATGCAGACAGTTCATCTGAAACAAAGGGCAAACAAAAAACCTAGTCAACAAAAATACAATAACGCTTTAACCCCTGAACATTCCTAGTCAATTATTGTTACCTTATTATTTTACTTTTCATTCCATGCAAATTATTAGCAAAAAATAAATACATAAAAATAAAGAGACATAATTTTCCTATTTGTGTCAGTTGCAGCTACTTGGTATGTCACAAAGTGTTGATATGGAAGCCTAGGTGTTAAGCTATCCTGACAATAATGACGCTTTTTTTTTAGCTCAGAGTTCTATACTTATAGCACTGACAACAAAATATTCAAAATCGTTGCACATTGATTGATCATCTAAGTTCCTTCAAGTTCAAGGTGAATGGTATGAATAAACACAGATTTGTGTAATCATCCATTTTCTTTAGGTTTTTTTTTTTAGCTTTTGTAAACCTGTGGTATTAGGATTGCAATGGAGGCAAACAAACTACAGAATCTGACTTGAATCAATTAAAAAACAAGGTAACAGATCATTTTGATTTTCATATAAATCATCCATCCATCCATTATCTTTTACCCGCTTCTTCCATTTTGGGTCACGGGGGTCGCTGGTGCCCATGTCTGGCAATCACTGTGTGAGGGGCGGGGTACATCCTGGATGGGTTGCAAGTCCATCACAGGGCTCATATAAATCAGAGTTATTGTAATAGTTCTAGTTCTAGTTGGCTATGTACAATATTAATTAAAAAGTATATCAAGTACACTTTTAACAAAGATAACACTTTTTTAAACTCAGTACTTGTCTGGTTTAATATGACCTAATGTTGCTCTCTGAAAGTGTTTAATTGTTCTTGCAAAAAATATCTTCTGTTTTACAGCACTGTGACAATAACAGCTATTTAGAATGACAGAGAGGAAAACAAAGAAGGCTGTGACTGTTCTACAGGCCTCAGAGGAAAGTCCATCCATCCATCCATCCATCCATCCATCCATTTTCTTTACCCGTTTATTCCATTTTGGGTCACGGGGGTCGTTGGTGCCCATGTCCAGCAATCACTGTGCGAGGGGCGGGGTACACCCTGGACGGGTCGCAAGTCCATCACAGGGCCACATAGAGACAAACGAGACAAACAACCATTCACTCTCTCACTCACACCTAGGGACAATTTAGAATTACCAATCAGCCTAACATGCATGTTTTTGGTCTGTGGGAGGAAACCGGAGCACCCGGAGAAAACCCACGCATGCACGGACAGAACATGCAAACTCCACCCAGAAAGGCCCCTGGACCGGGGTTTGAACCAGGGACCTGCTCGCTGAGAGGCAGCAGCTCTACCAGTTGCACCACCGTGCTGCCTCAGAGGAAAGTCAGCTGTGTTTATCCCTCTGGTTATCCCTCCATCTAAATTTCCCCCACAAACTGAAGACAAGACTCTTGGGGAAATACTACATTAATCGGAATACAATCTCACACTTCCTATTTTCACTATCATTCTGCATCCAGTTTCTCTATATTTTTTCTGTCTCTCCTTGCACATGTGTTTGTGTGTGAGAGAGAGAGAGAGTGTGTGTGTGTGTGCTGTTATACCTCTGGAGTAGTATTTACTCCAAGAGGGTGTGGTGACAGCTGTCTTCCCTCTTGTAGCTGTAGACTCTGCTGGCAGTCTCTCACAGCAAGGGCCCTTGCATTTATCCCAAACCATACCACAATAAACAGCCTTAAACAGCATCTGCTGCTTTCAGTATTATCTTTAAAGCCCAAGCATGTTGAAGCACATCAACAAGGCAACAGTGGCATCCGTCAAGTACAAGTCATTACTGTAGATCAGCATATCAAAAAAACAGTCCTCATTTGAAATCCCATAACTTACATTTGTAGACTGAGATACAACAACTGTAGACAAAGGTGCATATAAAAGCACTGAGATGTTTCTGCTGGTATTTGTCAACTGTCAAAAGAATAATGAGACTTTGTTCCTATTACACAGATGCAGGATTATGAATTTGCCTGTGAGACAAAAAAGTACCCATTTGCAGCAGAACATTCATTAAATGCTGTGTTTACCTGAAGGCAAGCAGGCGCTCTACCATGTGGTTTATTGACGTCCACAGCTACAAGTTGCCATCCCCCAGCCGCATCTTCATGGAACATCTGTGGCACAGAGGCAGCATACACAAACAAACAAAACACAAAAAGAGGTTATTCAAAGTACTGTTAAAAAAAACCCAACACATTAATGCTGTTGGCTAAATCATCATGAAGCATATGTGACTAAAAAAGAAAGTTTCAAGGCATTAAACACACAAAGAGAAATTATTTCCACACACACACACACAAAAACAGCTTCTAAATAGGGATGCACCAATCCACTTTTTTTTACTTCCGATCCGATCACGATACCCACGTCTGAATATCGGCCGATACCGATCCAGTTCCGATATCATGATCATCATTGATTTTATATGAGGCTGTAATAATCTCCTCTCAAGAACAATTTGTACAAATATATGCATGCATGTCCAAAAAGACAACTTGAGGTAAGTTGTATTAATGTTGGATAAGTTTTAAAGTTAGAATTAAATTCTAACACAAAACACGTTCATTTTTATTCCTTGTTTTAAAGTGGATATTAAAGTGATTAATTTAAGTGATTGTTTAAAATTATTTTATAATTTTTTAAATAAGGGTCAGATATAAGTATTTTTTTCTTCTTTCTGCACTCTTTTCATTCAATGTTTACTTTTTGATGTTTTTTTTTATTGTTTCTTTTAAATGAATGAATAAATTAATTAAATAAAATGTTAAACGGCTTCAAACACCTGGCATAAACCAACAGATATGTTCCTGTTTTTAGTATTTTACATCACTTTATGATGCAGCTGTTTTTGTGTTTAATATATATAATTTTCAAATATGTTTTTTATGATTGTCTACTGTTGTACTGATAAATATCTCCTGGAGGGTAAACTATATCTTGGCTGCAAAGTATCAAGCTGTGAAATCCTTCGTTTTCTACAACTGATGGTGGTTGGTCATTAATTATGATGAAGTTTAGCAAATTCTCTGTAAACATTTGAGCTCCGTGGTTTCAGTGACGTCTTCTTCTTGTTCAATCCGAAGCAAGCAGCCTGATTTGGGGCAGCTGTGCACAAGTCTGTCCCTCCTCAGAGACGGGCAGACTGAGCGGGGCAGATAGGATGCGGCTGGCGGGGGTCAAGTTGGCCGCCCCGGGTTGAGCAAAGAGTAGCACCCCGCTGAAGCCACGGAGCTCGAACGTCCATCATAAAACTAACTTTACCGCGGTTTAATGTGGCGCTATGGCTCTGCAGACATTGCACGTTGCTGCATTGCTTTGTGGTGTTTCTAGTGTAAAATACTTCCACACAGCGGACATGTTTAGATGAAAAGTTGGTTAGCTGTTAGCCACAGTGCTGCTAACTCAGCCCTCACGTTGTAACTGGCTACAAACTATGAAATGGATTTCCTGAATGTGAGGCGGGTCTTATTACTCTGGGCTCATGAGACACGCTGTCGTTCAGGAAATCCATTCCGTAGTTTGAAGCCAACATGCATCATGGATCGGAAATATCGGCAGGAGGATCGAAAAATCCGATACGTAAATTATGCTTGTATCGGAGGCCGATACCGATACTGGATCGGATCGGCCCCATCCCTACTTCTAAATGTGGTATTCATGTCTGAAGACAACACTAGAAATAAGAACAAAAGATAAATTAATTTTAAGGAATAGCTCAAACACTGGTTCTGCGGTTTGGTATTTTGCTGTAGATACTGCAGCTCCTAGAAAGGCCTCAGTTTGGCAAAATAAAGTTTAACTCTTGCAGGCTTATTTAAATGGCTAGTTCAAGACTAGTTCACTAGTTCAAGCCCAACTGCCATAATTACCAAATCTTCATGCGAGTAGGTTTGTTGTGATGACCCCTCAGGAAGGGAACATCAATCTTGGATTTTGATATGGCAACCTGATTTTCAATAGTGACCTTTCTCATGCCAAAATGCAGCCTCAAACCAAAATGGAAGTTGGCACATTGAAATTGTGAAATTAATTGTGATAATGATAAAAAAAAAAAAAGGCTAATTGTTTTCAAGGTGTTAGCAGTGTGCCAGCCAGGGAAGCAACTTGTTTATTTCATCACTGAAGTAAAAAAGCTTCTATATTTTGCCTATCCAAGTACCTTATTTTTGATTAATTTTTATCATCCTATGTGTAGAAAGGGGGAGGAGTTGAAAAGTTTGATAGCCACAGGGAGGAAGAACTTCCTGTGGTGTTCTGTGGAGCACCTTAGTGGTCTCAGTCCACGCTACAACTGAAGGTGCTGCAGTAAGAGTCCAGTGTGTCATGCAGGGGGGGTGACGTGTTGTTCAGGATCTGGAGCAGTTTCCTCAGCATCCTCTGCTCAGACACCTCTGTCAGAGACTGCAGTTCACTCCCAGAACTGAGACAGCTCTGTTGATGAGTTTTTCCAGTCTGTTGGCATCAGCTTTCTTCCCCCTGTTGCCCCGGCACACCACAGCATTGAAGAAGATGCTTGAGACCACAGAGTGGTAAAACATCTGCAGCATGGTCCTGCACATGTTAAATGATCCAAGTCTCCTCAGAAGAAAAAGGCGACTCTGTTCTTTCTTGTAGAGGGCGTTGGTGTTAGCTGTCCAGTCCAGTTTAATGTCTAGGTGGACTCCCAGATACTTGTAGCAGTTCACAATGTCCACCTTAGTACCCTTGATGTTGATAGTGTTGGGGGGGGTGGGGGGGGGATTGTCTTCCTATAGTCCACCTGCAGCTCTTAAGTTTTTCCATTTTGTCTCAGTTTTTGTGACTGACAGTAAAGTGTTATGAAAAGCTACTTAATTAGTTATTCCTCTCTGTATGATAAAATTGGCACATGACAAAAATATAATTATTAATTGTGATAATTATTAAAAAAAAAGGATAATTGTTTTCAAGGTCTTAGCAGTGTGCCAGCCAGGGAAGCAACATGTTTATTTCATCACTTAAGTAAAAAAGCTTCTATATTTTGCCTATCCAAGTAACTTATTTTTGAGACTTGAGTGTTGATGGCACATAAAACTCTTCTGCAATTAACAGTGCAACATTGCCATAATCAAAACTGTCCAACAACAGAAAAAAATAAAATAATAATAAAAAAAAATAAAAAAAAAATAATGACAAATTTAATAAAAAAAACCCACAATTTTTCAAATAGCTGCTTTTGTTGACTGTGAACACAACTAAATCCAAATTACAGATCAGTAAATTCATAAAACATTTGTTCTACAATTCCATTGCATTGAATTGATAGGTATTTTTAGTTTGCTGTAATTAATTTACATTTTTGGACATGGGCCTGTTGGAACTATTTTAATACTGACATCAATCATACTTGTGTGGTGTTTATTTAATCTCATTTTGTACTCTTGGCAAAAAATGCAAACATAGTTGCTAAGCATAAACAAACTTGCCAACAACTACATATTTTACATTTACTGAATCTGTCAAAGAGGCAGCAGATCTGATTTAGCTCCAGTGGCATTTGTCATTTTAATTTGTGACCAAAATAGTATTTGCCATCAAAAACAATAAAAAAGTTCCAGCTAAATTTTCTGTATGCTGCATTTTACCAAGAGATCAGATTTACTTCTGCCTTTGATGAATTGTTACACCAACAGTTTCTAAGACACAAACAAAATCAACAAAAAATTCAAAATCTTATAAAATAAACACAAAATTTTAATCTTTCCTGACTTAAAGTACTGCAACAAATGTAAAACACAATCATTACTATAAATAGTCTAAATAAGTAAGTAAGCAAATTAAGAAATTAACTATTCTTTTTTCAAAGTTATCCAAAGCCAAAATAAATCTTTTACTGCTAAAATTTTTTGCTTCCCCACCAGTTTCAGTTGTTATAACAATTCTTAATTTTACTTACACGAATACTATTATTTATTCATCTTAAAGCTGTGATATTTTACAGAAACAATAACTTGGGAGTGTAGAGCATGATTGCTTGATTTTGTCATTCCTGTCATGTGGCAAAATATGTATATTCTGCCTTTTTTGAATGAATGAATGAATGAATGAATAAATGAATGAATGGATGAATGAATGAATTGATTAATTAATGCAGTAGCCCCTCATTTATCGTGGGGAACCGTACCCTGAAGACCTGCGATAAGTGAAAAACCGTGAAGTAGGAATAGTAGTACAAGTAGTAAGTAGTAGTTTATGTTAATATATATATATATATATCCCTCCCTGGGCTGCCACCTTACCATGGTGGAGGGGTCTGAGTGTCCCAATGATCCTAGAAGCTATGCTGTCAAGGCCACAACCTTGCTGTGGCCGCAAGGTTGTCGGTGCCTGTCGCAACGGTAACCCTCGAACCCGGTGGTGGACACCAGCAGTGAGGGATGCTGTCAGGCTGAAGAAGGAGTCCTATCGGGCCGTTTTGGCCTGTGGGACCCCAGAAGCAGCTGATGGGTACCGGCAGTCCAAGAGACATGCGGCTCGGGTTGTCGCTGAGGCAAAAACTCGGGCGTGGGAGGAGTTCGGAGAGGCCATGGAGAATGACTTCCGTATGGCTTTGAGGCGATTCTGGTCCACCATCCGGCATCTCGGGGGGAAAAGCGGTATGCCACCAACACTATTTATAGTGGAGGTGGTGGTGTGCTGCTGACCTCAACTCGGGATGTCGTGGGTCGGTGGGCAGAGTACTTCAAAGACCTCCTCAATCCCACTGGCATATCTTCCACTGAGGAAGCAGAGCCTGGGGACTTTGGGTCAGGCTCTCCAATCTCTGGTGCTGAGGTCACTGAGGTGGTTAAAAAGCTCCTCAGTGGCAGGGCCCCAGGGGTGGATGAGATTCGCCCGGAGTTCTTTAAGGCTCTGGATTTTGTGGGGTTGTGTTGGCTTACACGACTCTGCAATATTGCGTGGACATTGGGGGCAGTTACCCTGGATTGGCAGACTGGGGTGGTGGTCCCCCTATTCAAAAAGGGGTACGGTAGAGTGTGTTCCAACTACAGGGGGATCACACTCTTAAGCCTCCCTGGTAAGGTTTATTAGGGGATTCTGGAGTGGAGGGTCCGTCAGATAGTCGAACCTCGGATTCAGGAGGAGCAGTGCAGTTTTCGTCCTGGTCATGGAACACTGGACCAGCTCTACACCCTCAGCAGGGTCCTGGAGGGTGCGTGGGAGTTTTCCCAACCAGTCTACATGTGCTTTGTGGACTTGGAGAAGGCGTTCGACCGCATCCCTCGGGGAACCCTGTGGGGGATACTCTGGGAGTATGGGGTACCAGGCCCTTTGATACGGGCTGTTAGGTCCCTGTACGACCGGTGTCAGAGCTTGTTTCGCATTGCCGACAGTAAGTCAGCCTTGTTCCCAGTGAGAGCTGGACTCCGCCAAGGTTGCCCTTTGTCACCGATTGTGTTCATAACTTTTATGGACAGAATTTCTAGGCACATCCAAGGTGTTGAAGGGATCAGTTTTGGTGGCATTATGATCGCTTCTGTTGTTTGCAAATGATGTGGTCCTATTGGCTTCATCGGGTCGTGATCTACAGCTTTCGCTGGAGCGGTTTGCAGCCAAATGTGATGCGGCCAGGTTGAGGATCAGTTCCTCCAAATCCAAGGCCATGGTCTTTAGCCGGAAAAGGGTAGAGTGCCCTCTCCAGGTCGGGGAGAAGGTCCTGCCCCTAGTGGAGGAGTTTAAGTATCTCCGGGTCTTGTTCATGAATGAGGGAAAAACGGAGCGTGAGATCGATAGGCAGATAGGTGCAGCATCGGCAGTGAAGCGGGCGCTCTATCGGTCTGTTGTGGAGAAGAGAGAGCTGATTCAAAAAGCCTCCCTGGTGAGGTGTTCCGGGCATGTCCCGCCAGGAGGAGACCCAGAGGAAGACCCAGGACATGCTGGAGGGACTATGCTTCTCGGCTGGCCTGGGAACGCCTTGGGAATCCCCTGGAGGAGCTGGCCCAAGTGGCTGAGGAGAGGGAAGTCTGGGCCTTCCTACTTAGGCTGCTACCCCCTCGACCCGACCCAGATAATCGGAAGAGAATGGATGGATGGATGGATGGATGGATATATGGGTAAATATATATATATATATATATATATATATATATAAAGGCATTTTAAACGCTTCCCACATTCTTGCAATATTCTAAACAATGTTTCTAAGTTCTAAAGCTCTGTACCATAAATGTATATATGCACAAAGACTTGGCAGTTATTTATACGCCAGATGCCCTTCCTGACGCAACCACAGACCACCGAGCTACCACAGCCCTCTGTGTGGAGCAGAGAGCTGCTTTCTAGGACACCAGAAGGAGCAGATGGTGGTATGTAAGGGCCTTCTTCAAGGGACCAGAGTGGGACGAATGAGGGTGGGGGCAGGTGTGGCTGCTTCACCTACCCCACCCACATTTTTGATGTTGGCGGTACCGGGGCTTGAACCTCCGATCTTCCGATTACAGGCCCACTTTCTCTAACCTCTGCGCCACCACTTCCCTTATATATAAACACATATACATATATATATATATATATATATTATATATATATACATGTATATATATATATACATATATACACATATATATATGCACATTAAAACATACATATATATATACACACGTATATACATATATACACATATAAATATACATATATACACATATATAGTCAGTATACAGTTGTAGTGAACTAAGCCTCAGGTCAAAAACCTGACCCTGAGGGCCTTCCTGGAACAGGAACTGTTATTTCATTGATTTGAGTCCAGAAACACAAATTAAGCTCATCCAGAGACTTTCTGAGTGTGTCCTGCACTGGTCAATTGAAAGAACACTCTCTTTTCATTATCATTACTATTTTACAATATCTTGATAATCAAAGTGTGTTTAGTTCAAATCATTTTTAAATGTTGAAGTGAACTACTCATTTTAAATCAACTGTGAAACAGTATAAATGATTTTTAATCCTCATTCAAAGTAGAAATCAAGTTAAAAAGCCTGTACAGAGTAATTATGCATTTTGATCTTCTGTCTGAAATGAGAAGGAGTGATGTGGGTCAAAAGTCGGAGACAGTCGCAAACAAGTTTATTGGAACGAACTGTCATGTTTTTAAAACCTCTCAGACATAAACAGAGGAGCTGGCACCTGCTTTCTGTCACTTCGCCAAAACATTTCTCTGTTTGTTCCTAAAACATCTTTGCTGTTTTTCTGACTTGTAGTAACCCCTTACGTCACTAAAACCACACCCCTGTTGGTTCTTTCAGCCAATCAGGACTTCCCAAATGAACCGGAAACAGAACTCTTTAAATGTCGACACTTCCTAGTTCCAGTCAGTTGCTGGAGAGAACAAGAAGTTCCAGACATGATCCGAAGTTCTGGGATGAACTGAAGTTCTGGAGCGAACTGACTGGTACTAATGGAGTTCGGCTGGAGTTCCTGTAGGAGCCACGATGCCTCGCTGTGACTCCACCCGGTGAAAACTTCATAACTTCTGAGGAGGTTTGTTCTGTGGAACTAGTTCTCACGACTTCTAAAGAGTCGCAGCCGCCCTGAGGAGACGCTGAAAGGTAGCGTGCCAGTAGACCTCTTGACCGCCACGGATTCATCCTCTGCAAGGTAAAGAGTCGTTGAGCTTCACTACCAGTGTACCGCGGGTGAACTGCGCTTCAAGGGAGCGTGTCGTTCTGGTCTACAGACCTACATCTTCATCCATCTTTTCCTCTCCATTCAAACTCCTTCATTTTCCCACCTTTAAAACTCTTCTATCTGCCAGTAATTAATCCAGATATTTTCAGAAATGTCTGTTGTAATTAGTTGCAAGTGAGATATCATGGCCGTATGATTTCTCATTGTAAAGCTCATTAATTAAGCTGTGTTAATTGTAATCAATCAAAATAATCAAGTGTACAATGTTTGATGTTAAATTTTGATTCTGTTAATAAATGACCACATTCATTTTGATGGGTCAAAGAAAATTAACGTCTCACGTCACTGATTAGACCATCTCCGACACAGTACTTCTAAGCACAAGATCACTCAGTCCAGAAAAATGAAAGAATCCGTTTAAATTAAGTATAATATCATGTACTTGAACTAGTCCAGATATTATAAAGTGTAAGGGAGCACCCCTGAGCTGAAGCCATCTCTCTGCTCTCTCACTACACAGTATATAGTCAGTATACAGTATATAGTCAGTATACAGTATATATATATATACACACTGTATATAATTGACAGAATGCTAAGATTAAAGTAAAAACAGATAAATATTTCTACGTTTTTTTCCTAGCACATTAAAAAAAGCCAAAATAATAATGTAGAAATAATGAAATTTGCTGATTTTTATAAATAACAAATGCTGTAAACTGACACGCTCACAAAGTTAAACAGACACACATTTGCTATAAACTGGGGGATACAAAAAGGTATTTTAGTGTTAATAATGTTTAATATAAGGACACACTGGTCATGTTTGAACGCATACAGACATTTAATAACTTTTTACATGTGAAGACCTCCTTGGAGGAACGATTGGTGATTGCACCTGCTCACACCGTACATCAGAAACATGACACGCCCTGCTCTGCTCCTCCTGGGTAAAACTATAATTCTGGTTCTCTTTATTTCTTGAAAGCGACATCAGTTTAATCCCAGTATCATAATTAGATTAGAATATTTTAACAAAACCACTACAAAAAAAATTTAAAAAAATCAACAACATGTGCTTGTTTTCTTTTCACAGATGTCAAAAATCCATTCTGGCCATGTTCAAAATGACAGAAATCTGTTGTGGTGATGGAGAACTTCAGTCCTGTGAATGGGATATTTATACCTGTGTAGTAGCAGTTGAAGTGGTACTGCTCCTTGATCCCCACATCTGCTGAAACTGGACTCTGATCTCGGCAAAAGTCTCAATGATGACAGCGATGAAAACATTCTGCAGAGGAAAAGACAGAGAGAATTAAACTGAAACAGGTGACAGTTAAAAGTAAATGAACAAGCAAGTCTGTTGTTTCAGTTCTCGTCTATCTGTCTGTGAGAAGTCATTTGTTATTAACCCAAAAAAAGTTATCCTAATAAGGGAAAATCATTATGCCTGTAGGTAAAACATTAAATTATATGAATTAACCTAAACTTTTAGAACATACATCTAATTACTTAGATGATAATGAAAAGTGCAGTTGAGAGAGGAATGTTCTAACCTTGACAAGCCATGCCAAGAAGAAAATGAGAGTTATAAAGTAGAAGTAGGAGCGCCATCGGGGGAAACTGTCGATGGCTCTGTACATGAGAAAAACCCAACCCTCTTGTGATGCAGCCTCATACACCGTGAAAATACTTGTACCTAAATAAAAACATAAACCAAAAAAGATACATAAAATTATTTGAAAGGTACAGACTAAATTAACCCAGTGTCATATGATTATTTTATTGAACCAAGTGATATACAGTATCTGTGAATATTACCCATTGTTTTCACTTTACACAATATGAATATTCTGTATACTGGTGTTGTTGCATTCCTTTGTATGGCATGGAACAGAGTGGTATGAGTGTTGTGTTAACTATGATTAATGTGAACCACTGCAGACATGCTGCTGTTTCAACCAATTGATAATAATTCTGTCTAAACCACCTCCAGACTGATGTGTTGCTACACCCTTGTATAGTGCCAGCTTGATTTTCTTGTATTTGTAATTAAAGTAAAACCAAATAAAATGATGATTTTGTGGCAATAACATTGCATTACTTGCATTTAAAAACCAAAAAGCTGAGTTGTACTTCATGACATATATAGTTATGTTTGGAAGACTTATTAGTATAACATGATGTCTTATGCATGTCTAGTAGGTACATTGCACATAGCATTGGTAAATAATTTTATATCCCTGCTGAAAATGCCTCACACTGCACCAAAAATGTTACAGCTAGTTGCTAGAATGTGCACATATAAACAACCATAAAATCTTATGTACCAGTAAAATTATAAAATAAACATTTTAATGCTAAACTGACAGCAATGGAAAGTGATTTAAGGGTTTTATTTGCATGAGCTGTTAAGAAATATTTAATATTGGGGTTGTTTAAAGATGTCAATAATTCATTTGGTCTTGGACTCGCTCTGATTGGCCATTAAATCATAAGTTCAGCCAAACTTAAACTCTATTTCCACATAACGAGGTTGTTCAATAAATTATCTACAACAAGTAAGATGTGAATAACTTGTAAACTTTGGCCAGAACCCCACTTCAACAGATAAAAAAAACAAAAAAACACTTCAAGCAAAAGCTGATTTACAGATTTTTCTCAGCAGAACATACTGTAGATACATTAAAAAGAAGGCTCTGTTTAATTATTCTGCACTAGACAAAACTTAATAGAAATAAACTTTTGAATGAGTAGCGGTTGTGAAACTTTTGTATGAAATTAGGCTTGTATGCTTTCTTAATATAGATAAAAAGTGAATGCTGCATGTTTGTAAATTTATTTCACTTTAACCCAGAAATTAAAATAAATCTTGCATACCCAGTTCATTGAATCCACTGTAGCCAAGCTCTTGTCGGCTAAGTCCAAAATCTTGAAGATCCACACATTTGAAGCCATGAGGACATTGGTAGCCTTCTCCATCTTTTGAGCAATGTGTGTCAGGGATAGCCAAGCTGTTCCAGGTCACATTTCTAAACAAAAAAAAGAAGATTTTTTTTTTTTTTTTTTTAATTGATTACACTTTAAAAAAAAAAAAAAAAAAAATCCAAGTACTTTATATTTCCCTTTGGTATTAATAAAGTATTTGATTGGTATAAAAATAAATAACAAAAAAATTAGGGTATTGTTAGTAAATTATCTAGAGTGACCCTGGGGTTTTTTGATCTGCTCAGAGATGGGATTATAATGACATTATGACCCGGTTCTGACTGGGTTAAACGGGTCCAGAGACTCTAAAAAGAGTCTCCCAGGGATTCAATATCCGTCAAGGAACAGAGTTCATTTAGCTTGCTACATAGTCTCATTTTTTCCTTCACATTAAACCAGTTAAGATCCCTTGAGATCACACTTAGTCACTCCCCATCATACATGTGACAGATTGTGCTCCCCTTCTGCGAAGGAGGAGTCTAGGGCCTATAAATCTGCAATACCACGGGACATCCGCTCCTTCCGGTTCCTGATCTCGCGTTGAATTGTATCGGAAAGGCCAGCACTGTTACTGTATTTTTGTCCTGCCTTGATTTAATATAATTGGTAAAACTTAATTCACGTTTCCTTGATTTATTGATAGTGTGGGTTACCATTTCTTAGGGAGGGGCACACTGGGTGCTTCCAAGGCTTGGGCCTGGGGTCTGGAATAAGACCCACAGGACACACACTGACCAGCAACAGCATTGTGCAACAATAATTTTCTGTATTCCTCTTTAAGTCACATATGCTGAACTGCTTGACTTCACTAATGAAAACTAATGTCTTCAAATAGCCTTTCCAGACACTCATTACAATTGTTTATTAAGGGTTATGAGGTCAGAAAGGATAATTTATTGCACAATTGCAATGGGCAGGCAGGGGCCTAGTGATGAATCCTGAAAAAGCTATTTAGACCAGCCTGACTAATAATATCAATGTGTCATATGAAAGCAACTTTCTTTTCCTGATCACAAAGGACAATGGGGCCTAACGTTAAAGACAAAATGTTCCATTAATGATAAAATACTAATACTTTGTAAGATAAATGAATAACAAAATTAACTTGTAATAAAGGGCAGCATGGCAGCATGACTGGTAGAGCTGCTGCCTCTCAGAAAGCATGTCCCCGGTTCAAATCCCGGTCTGGGGGGTCTTTCTAGGTGGAGTTTGCATGTTCTCTCCATGCATGCGTGGGTTTTCTCTAGGTACTCAAGTTTCCTCCCACAGACAAAAAACATGCATGTTAGGCAGACTGGTAACTCTAAATTGTCCCTAGGTGTGAGTGAGAGAGTGAATGGTTGTTTGTCTCGTTTGTCTCTATGTGGCCCTGTGATGGACTTGCGACCTGTCCAGGGTGTACCCCGCTCCTCGCACAGTGATTGCTGGACATGGGCACCAGCGACCCCCGTGACTCAAAATGGAAGAAGCGGGTAAAAGATAATGGATGGATGGAACTTGTAATAAGAATTTATTCACCATCAACTTTTATTTCATTTAATTTATAGTGCGCTGTGTAACTTTATAAAATTAAGGCCCTTTCACTCTCTGCTCACCTATTCAAAAACAACTTAAAATAAAAGAAAATGGCACATTTTTGCTTACTGAAGCAAATTTTACATTTGAAATGTTAAAGTAATACATTCAAAATGTCAGATTAATTTGAGTTGTATATTTATATGAATTTATAAATGTGTTAGAACGTTAAAACATATTTTCCAGGATAAAACTTAGCAATACTCTCTACTAGGAATTTATTTTAAATTTAATTAAAAAGTCAGTGCTACTTTGGTAGCACATATAATGAAATTGGAATTTTAGCCTAGAAAAATTTTTCCTACATGGCCCCTGCGCAAGGATGACACGCAAATTTATAGTGTCTCTTTCTTAACTAGGTAGCACAAGCCTGTGTATCTCTTGTGCTGGTCCCACAACTGAGTAAATGGTGAAGGTCGTGTCAGAAAGGGCATCTGGCATAAAACACCTTAGCTAAAACAAGCAAGTTCATCCAAGGGACACCATGACAAATTGGTAAGAGCCCAGGTTAAAAACCACCACCACCGGTGCTGTTGACAAACAGGGTGTCAGCGAAAATTGTGCTACTGTTAGTCGAAGACTCAGAGGAGAAAAAAAAAAATGGTCAAAAGACAAAAGGGAAAAGAGGAAAGTGAAGAAAGTCAGAGAATAGCAACTCTAAAGATAGGGACAAAAGTAGAGAGCTGGCTAACATTTTTTTTTTCTTTTTTTTTATTCATTTACCCTTTACAGGTAGTCTCATTGAGTCATGAGAACTCATTTTCAAGAGAGACCTGTTTAGGGAGCAGAAGGTGGGGGTTAAGGGCCTTGCTCAGGGACCCAGGGTGGGGTGAATGAGGGTGGAGAAAGGTGTGGGTGTTCCACCTTTTCCACACACATTTTGATGTTGACGGTACCGGGAGTTGAACCTGCAACTTTCTGATCACAAGCCCATCTTCTAACCTCTGCGCCACCACTCCCCCAACATGATGCAAAGGAAGGTAAATGTGTTATGAGAGTAAGAGACCACGTGGAAGGGCAGCAAGACTTGCAGCATTTGAGCAGGGTTTAAGCGCATTTACTATGGTGTGGATAAAAAGAGAAACAGGATAGGAGTGGTCCTGAAGGAGGAGTTTGCAAGGAACATAGGAGAGATAAAAGAGTTGTCAGACAGGTGTCTCAATGTAGAAGTAGAAAGACAATTGTTATACTCCACAGGTTGGATGTGACAGAGGATAAATATAGATTCTGGAACACTCCAGACAAAGTGATGAGTATTCAGGGAGGAGACAGAGGTGACTTGAGCAGACTAGAATGGACATGGTGAAGGCAGCAGAGGAGATGAAGAAGTGATGGGTAGGTTTGGTGTCAAGGAAAGGAACCAAGAGGACAGATGGCAGTAGATTTTGCCAAGAGAATGGAAAAGGCTGTAGTCAACACTTATTTCCAAAAGAGGGAGGAAGATAGAGTGACCTATAAGCATGAAGGAAGAAGTACACAGGTCGACAACATTATGTGTTGAAGAGGTAACCTGAGGGAGTTAGGGGACTGTAAGGTTGTGGCAGGGAGAGTGTGGCCAGACAGCATTGGATATTGGTGTGTATGATGACTGTTGTGGTAAAGAAGATGAAAAGAGTATAGTCAGAGAAAAAGACCAAATAGTGAAAGCTGAGGAAGGAAGAATGTTGTAAGTAGTTCAGAAAGGACCTGTTAAAGGCTCTGGGTGGTAAGAAAGAGGTACGGTAACTGGGCTACTACATCAACTGTGACTAGAGAGACATGTAGGAAGATAATCAGTGTGTCATCTGGACAATGGAAAGATAATAAGGAAACCTGGTGGTGGTACAGTGAAGTGCAGGATGTTATCCAGAGGAAAAGTTTTGCTAAGAGTTAATATGACAGTGAGAGGACTGAAAAAGTAGACAAGCATACAATGAGGTGTGATGTAGAACAAAGAGGGAGGTAGCTAAGGCAAAGCAGAAGGTGATGATGAGTTGCACAGTAGCCTGGACACAGAAGGAAGAGAAGGACTTGAATCAACTGGTGAAACAGAGGGATCAGGCTGAAAAGGATGTGCAGCATGTTAGGCTTTTTAAAGATAAAGATGGTAATGTTCTAAAAAGCAAGGATAGTGTGGCAGTAGAATGAAATTATTACTTTTAGGTGATAATGAATTAAGATAATTAAAGTGGAGGAGGATAACAGGTCATATAAACTGTGGACCAGGAAGTGGGAAAATGTGAAAACAGGATGAATTTCTGAAAGCTTTGAAACAGATAAAGAATGGAAAGGAAATTGAACCTCATTATATACCAGATGAGTTATGGAAATGTCTAGGAGGGGGGCAGTTATTTTTTTTTTACTTGATTGTTCAATGGCTTTTTTTTGAGGGACAAAATAACTGAGGAATGCAGACAAGTGTGCTGGTGCCCATTTTTAATAACAAGGGTATGGAGTTGTGGCAAATACAGGACAATTAAGTTGATGAGACACACAATGAAGATCTGGGAGAGAATTGTGGAAGTTAAGGCTCCAGTTTACTGCCGCGTATGTCCGTTCATGCGTACGTACGCATGTACTGTACGCAGAGGGTTCAGACATGATACTCCAGCATACACCCCGAGCAGCTGCAGAGCAGCTTCACAGACAAGGGGCGTTTACCTTCGGGACAAATGGAGGTCACTGATTGGTCATTTGCTGACACGCATACTGGACTGAGTGACAGGTCGGAAAAAAGAAAAAAGCGAGCACTGGCAGCCTCCGCCCTAGCGGTGTTTTGTATTTATATGTTGTTAATAAAAATATCCAAAAAATAAAAAAAACAGGGAGCGCTGGCTCTACAGCCCACACATCAGACCAGGACACCAGGAAATCTCCAGACCCTCCCGCAGCCACGCTGGACCTGAGTTTAATTCGCTCGTGACAAATTCCTCCATTTCACACCATTTCAGTCATGGCATCAACGGAGGAGGAAGAGATCACTGCCTCTTGGCAAAAAACAAAAAACAAAAGAAAAGGCCAGATCAGGGATGAAGAAGGGGAATTTAATACATTGGTGTCATATACAAAACAGTCCGTCACTGGGCAGTTTATTGTGCGACACCGCGTACGCGTATGCGGTCGTAAAAATTTGAGCTTTGCATGGAGGGTACGCTACGGGGTACGCACGTACCTCTGCGTACGTACGTACGTACCTCTGCGTATAGATGTACGCGGCAGTATACTGGGGACTTTAGACTTAAAACAAGAGGTGAGTACTTGTGAGTAGCAGTATGGTTTCATGACAAAAAAAGTATGCCAAAGGAGCCATATTTGTTTTGAGGAAGCTGATAGATAAGTAGAGAGAGGGTCAGAAAAAAACTTCACGGCGTATTTGTGGATTTAGAAAAAGCATATGACAGGGTACCGAGGGAGTTAACTGTGACGTTGAAGACATCTGGGGAGGCATGTGGAACAGTGAGGCTACAAGGAGCAGAGGTAACAAAGGTGCAGGACAAAGTACACAGGGTAATTTTTCCAGGAAAATGGGGAATGTGGTAAAGAGGTGAAGAACAGAGTCCAGACAGAAAAAAAGAACTAGAAGTGGCAGAGCTGAAGATATTTATGTTATCTTTGAATGGACACAATTAGGAATGAGTTCATCAAAGGTACAGCACAGGCTAAATGCCTGTGAGAATAAGTTAGAGAGGCCAGACAGAGATGATTTGGACATGTGCTGAAGAGGGACAGTGGGTACCGGTATATTGGTAGAAATAAGTTAGAAATGCAGCTACCGTCAGTTGTACATTAGAAAACTAGAAGGGTAGGATTACTTCTGGGTCATCAAGGGATGACATGGTAGAGTTGAATCTCTAAACCGAAACGAAAGAAATTTCCCTGAAAAGTTAACAAATGAGATCAAAATATCTAAGCTGAGATACTCTAGAAGGGGAAAGATGGCTTCGAAACAGAGAAGCAAAAAATCTGATCCCAATACATCTAAAGACCGCAAAGTGCTGCATTATGAAATGAGCACTAGCCCTGCTGCTATTAGACTAACCGAAGGGGGAGAAGAAATGGTGATTATGACTCTTATTCTCAGGGAACTACGAGAATTTAGCCAAGATAATAACAAAAGGCTTGAAACAATTCAAGGCGAAATTACAAAAATTAACTTGAGACTGGATGAGGCAGAAGGAAGGATTGTGGAAACAGGAGAAACGGCAAAACATTGAAGAGGTGCTAATAGATATGCTAACAATAAAAAAAAGATCCAAATAAGTTCAATCTGGTCCTCTGGACATTCAAAAAAAAAAAAAAATCAAAAAAAAAAAAATGTAGAAACATTTCGTCTCTCATCCGAAAGACTTCCTCAGTCTGAGGTGCTGTATTCAGCTCAGTCTCTTAAATAGCACCTTCTCAGAGTGGATCAACCAGTTTGCTGCTGACAACCAAAACCAGCTGCTCACATGGTCAAGAAGGACCATCAGCCTAACAATGGGTCATTAGCACACTGATGGCTGTTTACTATTCACAGGGGGTTGAGTGATACTAGCAATAACAGCATTGTAAGAGGGGGACCGTTGAACCCAGAGGCCTCCACCCCTGTTTAATGATGGACAATTTCTTTTCACAAAGATGGCCTCCTTTACTCCTCTCTCAAACCATCATTCCTCTCTGTCCAGGATGTGAACATCTTCATCCCTGAAAGAGTGACCGTTGGCCTGGAAATGAGTGTAGACCGCAGAGTCCTGAGCTGATGATGTTGATCTTCAGTTCTGGGCCATCCTTTTGGCCAGTGGCTGTTTAGTTTCCCCTATGTAAGACTGATCACAGCCCTCCTGACACTGAACTCTCTTTGTGTACGCTACACAATATTACTCTGTTTGTGCTGGGGGACTGGATCTTTGGGATGAATCAGTCTTTGCCATAATGTATTTTGGGGAATAAAAGCCACTGGGACGTTCAACATTAGACTGAAACCCAAATTAGATACATCAGGAAGGAATCTTCCAGAAAATGCATTAACAAAAAGGATAAAATTTCTGATGCAAGAGCTCGGTATCATGGATGTTTGGAGGGAATTATATCCTAGGAGTAGCGAATACACTCACTAGTCTTGTCCGCATTCTAGTTATTGAATAATAGATTACTTCTTTATGTTTAGTGCTGACAAAGTTAGAATAAAAGACAGTAGAATTAAATCAATAGACTTTTCAGACCACAGCCCAATTTCTCTCACAATCTCCTTAGGAAAGAAAGCCCAGAAAGTGTTATGGAAATTAAACTCTAGTATTATGAATGATCCTAAATTAAAGAAGAAAATTAACGAAGAAATCAAACAATATATGGAGTTAAACGATACAGGAGAGGTGTCACAGTCAATTATATGGGACACCCTGAAAGCCATAATGAGAGGCAAGCTTATTTCAGTTACTTCTCACCTAAAAAACATAAAGGGGCAAAGAGTAGTGGATCTAAAGGATAAACTAAAAGAATTGCAGAATTTAGATTCTACTAAAGAAAATCCTAATATAAAAAAAGAAAAAAATACAAAGTGAAATCGATTAAATTTACACACAGGATATTCAAGGACAAAATAGTCTATCTGAAGCAAAAATATTATGAAATTGGGGGGAAGTCAGCAAAATTATTAGCATACAAATTCATGAAACTGTCATAGCTCTGCTCTCTGTCAGCTCCTCTGTCATGCTGCACACT